>NC_143581.1:104643665-105243665 GCF_048544385.1 Mastigoproctus giganteus | reverse complement strand
AACAGGAGAGACTTTTTACAGGAATGGAATACACTTGAATAGTAGGGATCCAAGAATATCTGCTGATGCTATCGAGGCAGTGATAGATGGGTCAGAAAACTGTTAACTGGATGGGGATACACGGATTAATAGCTTAACTAGAGCCACAGGCAGAGGTGAAAGGGATTCTTGCACTGCTAATATTGGCACATGCAGCAGCCTGGAAAGCAAGGTGTTTTGGGACTTCAGGGTCTGCTGTGGGTCATCATGGAACAAATAAATACACTGGCTGTGTTAGGGTAACTAAGAGTAAGAACATGTGCATATATACTTGCATTTACACTAATGCTTGGAACATTGTAAATAAATTTGATGAATCTAAAGTACTGATTAAGTCATCAAATACAGACATTGTAGGAATAGTGGAAACATGGTGTCACTCTAACATAAGTGATGCCGAATTGATATGGGGAGTACAATGCATACAGGAAGGAGAGGCCAGGCCAGAAGAGGTGGAAGGTTAGTTAAGAAGTATATTAAATCTAACACAGTGCATGCAGTGGACATGGGTGACAAGTGCAATATTCAGAGAGTTTGGTGTGATATAAAAAAAAACACTGGGAAAACAAAACAGAGAGTAGGAGTGTGTTATAGGCCTATTAATTGTCATGAGTACACCAAACAGCTATCCACAGAAAGAGTGAGCCAGCAAATAAGAATGTCTCATAATGGGGGATTTTAACTTTCCAGATGTAAACTGGAATTTGTGGGTTGGTCACTCACACACTAGCAAGACTTGTGGATTTATTGGATGACTCGTTTTCCACAGCAGCATGTTAGAGAGGCAACAGAGGAAGAAATACTCTTATCTGCAGATAAAAGATCCACTAGGCAGCAATCACAGTGTACTAATGTGGAATTTAGACAAAACTATTGTCAAGAGTAAAGGGAAAGGCCATTATTCTCCAGTATCTGCGACCCCTTGTCTTTGTACCGTGGGTGTGGTTGTAGAACGGAGTGATTGTATGGTCGAGTTCTATGATCAGACGATTACTATGAATGTGTAAGTTGTCTTTCTGATTATTTGATTGGATGTAGATTCCCCTTCTGATTTTGAGAAAAAATACGAAATTATTAATTGCACGTGTGGCATTCTTGTTAGGCATCGCCATTTTGCTGGTGTTGTTGGATATTTTCTGTAGTGATCTGTGGTGTTATTCTTTTGCTTAGTGTGTTGTTTGCTATCACCATTGTGTTGCTCTTGGATAGTTTTTCTGCTGTGATTTTTTGGGAGGGATTCAAGCAAAAAAGCTGTCATTGGCCACAGCCAGGCCTGAGATGAGTTTTAAGTTTTCTTTGTATTGAAGTTGCCATTGTTGTTTAGTGAAAAAAGGTTATGTTTTTATGCAACTTCGGGAGGATTCAAGTAAAAAATGCACTTGTTTTTAAAAATTTGCACTTCAAGGTTGTTGAAAATCGGAGTAAAAATCCTCCTAGACATCATTAAGACTTCCACTTTACCCGGTAATACTATAGTGTTGGTTTGCTCTAAGTCATAAGATTGTCTAGGTGATGAAGGGTTTCATCACATAGCTGTTAACCTCTAACTTCACCTCAGCAATGCCGAAACTGGTGCTAACAGCAGTATAGAGGGTTCGTGGAGTGGTATTAAATGGCTACTGCCATCAAGAATAGTCGATGGTCAGTTCGACTGCTATCTCACAGAGTTTGTGCCGTCGTAGGCACTCTTGCAGCAGTGATATTAGTATGGCTTTTATCAATGGGATTTGTGAAGTACACCAGCTGGCATTCGAGGACTGATGTGGTGAGTTTCCTTTGTATTGAAGTAGTCATTTTTGTTTAGTGACAAAAGGTTATGTTTTTACATGGCTTCAGGAGGGATTCAAGCAAAAAATGGAGTTGTTTTTCTGAATTTGTATTTATTTTCATGTATTTTATGTTCCATATTGCTATTTCTGTTTTTCTTTATTTAGGCTGAAACGTATTGGGATGTCACATGACAGTTCCACGTAATGTGCGGGCGAGGGGGACATGGGGTAGGAGAAAGCAGTGAGTGGCGCCTACCAATTACTGCCATCCTGACTTTTAGTCAAAGTATGGAGGGGTAACCAGATTCTGGAGTATTATGGGGAAAGGCTTTTGTTTTCGTAAGGACCAATTGATGATTTTTACCAACAGCAAATTCTAAATGTGAAATATTCAGGAAAATAATCAAAGCTACTAAGCTTTTCGTACCAATGAAGAAATACTCTTCGAGGTTTAAACCTAAATGAATGTCAGATTAACTATTAAGACACATGGCAGAAAAGAAAAGTGCATGGGTTGAATATAAACTATCAGGTGACAGAAGCCTAGGGTAGACACAAATTAGTCTGTAATCAAGTCACATAATCTGCCTTAGGCAAGCTAAGGCAAGCTTTGGCATGTTCTAGAGATCAAATGACCCTTCCCTGGAATGTACAGCAAGAAGAGCGATAGGTGACGTTGTAGAGCAGATATCTTTTAAGGGCACAAAAGTTGATATGGTTGTACACGTTGGCACTAATAATATTAAGAGTAGGAGACCGACAAAATTACTTAACAAGAACAGGTTACTGTTGAAAAAAAGCTGTGAATTAGAGTTCAATTTGAAACTGTCTGCAATTCTGACCAGACACAATAGGAGGGCGTATATGAGAGCCTTGTCGATCAATTCGGCCCTGGAGAGATTGTGCAAGGTTCAAGGGGTAGATTTTTTCTCAGCCTGGTCTGTGCTTGTTAACAGGAGAGACTGCTTCTACAGGGATGGGGGATACACTTAAATATAAAGGGTGCAAGAATATTTGCTGACGCTATTGAGGCAGTTCGGTGGGTCAGAAAACTGCTAGCTTGGGGGGGGGGGGGGATACAAGGACTAATAAATTAACAGTAGCCGCTGGCAGAGGTGAAAGTGATTCTTGCACTGCTTCTATTGGTATGAGCAGCAGCCTGGAAAACATTATGCATGGGCTGTGTTAGAGTAGCTAAGAACAGGAATAGGTGCATGTACACCAATGCTAGGAGTTTAGTAAATAAATTTGTTGAATTTGAGGTGTTGGTCAAAACATCAAAAGGCAGATATTGTTGGGATATCAGAGATGTGGTGTCACACAGATATAGTCCATTCCGGTTATTCGGGACTAGTACATTTTGGCCCGATTAAACGGCTGCCCCAATTATCCGAAGTTTCACATAAATAGTTAAAAATACAATGTATTCCCACCCCTTTACAACTGAATCACTACACAATCAAATCACGTTACAACGAACTCACCATAGTAAAGTACCATTCACTATACGATGTGTAGTAAGCGCCGGTCATTGTAATCATGTTTGTAAATTGAATTTTAATTCTATTAAACAGCGATTCTAATGAGCGAAAATAGGAGGAATATTATCCGAACGCTATAAAAACAAAGATATATTAAGCACAAATTTACCCATTATTACCTTACCAATTAAAAAATTAAATGATACATGATAATCAGAATAATTAATACATACTGTAATATATTTTGAAAACTAAATGCAAAAGGCATAATCCTTATGGGTTTTGATAATTAAAAAAAGTAACTGTGTAAATACACCATAGTTAACCCATAAACTTGAACTACATATGTAGTGTAGAGGGCATAGTTTTAATTGTATCTCATATTGTGGTTGCCTTCACAACGAAATAGCTGCTATTGCATTACTTTAAATAAATAACACTTCTCTAGTAGAGAAGACTACTGTTATTTATTTTCAGCGGTACCACCACCCAGACAATCATTTCGAGGCTATTGGGCTTCATCATCAGTGGGCGGGCACCCAGGTAATACAACAAGCAATCACAGTTGCGAAGATATAACCACAATATGAGAGATGCCAAAAGGGTGTGGTAGTAATGTATTTTGAAAACGAAATGCAAAGGCATAATCCTTATGGGTTTTGATAATTAACTATATAGTATCGGTGTAAATACACCATAGTTAACCCATAAACTTCAACTACGTATGTAGCATAGAGGGCATCGTTTTAATTGTATCTCATATTGTGGTTGCCTCCACGCTACATACGTAGTTTCCACTACATTACTGGAATCCCTCAGGGTTCTATGTTGAGTCCAATGTTGTTTTCTCTATTTATTAATGACGTTGATGATGGTATATCAGGCTTAATGTCAAAGTTTGCAGACGATACGAAGCTCGGCAGGATTGTTAATGACAGTACACTGCTACAAAAGGATCTAAAAAAGTTGAGCAGATGGGCTGAGAGGTGGCAACTGAAGTTTAACACAGACAATGTAAAGTACTGCACATGGGAAGCAGTAACCCCAGAGTAACTTATCAACTGTGCGGTACTTCACTGACAAGCAGTAGAGAATGAAAACGATCTGGGGTAATTGTGCAGGCAGATATGAAGTTTTCTGAGCAGGGCAGGTGGTCTGCAACAGTAGCTCATGATGTCTTGTCAATGATATACAGGAATTTTTCTAGCAGGGACAAGGAGGTGATTATTGCCTTGTACAAAGCAATGGTCAGGCCACACCTTGAGTACCTGAGGTCTGGAGGCCTCATTTTAAGAAGTATGTTGAGCTGCTGGAGCAAGTGCAGAGAAGGGCAACAAGATTAGTGAACAGAACAAAGGTTTACTCTTACGAAGAAAGGCTGAAGTTTTGTAAATTACATTATCTGGAGATTAGGCACCTGAGAGGTAATCTGATTGAAGTGTATAAAGCCCTGAATGGTTTGAGCATGCTCAATGCTGATGGGATTCTTGCCCAGAATAATCGCCTGAGAGGGCATAAATTCAAATTGAGGAAAAACAATTGTAGGATAGATGTGCCTTTAGCTAGCCAGTGTGTGGTTGATTGCTGGAACAAACTTCCATCTGTCGTTGTAAAAGTTAATAGCTTAAATACATTCAAGGCAAAAATAGACAAACATTTGGAGCGAGTGAGTGGGTGAAATTAGATTCTTTTTTTTTGCCGATGTTATATAAGCTTGCTATCTTGCTTCAGATGAATTAATGAGACATATGGCAGAAAAGAAAAATGCATGGGATACATACAAATTAACACGTGACACAGAAGCCTACGATAGATATAAGTTGATCTGTAACCAAGTTACAAAGGACGTTAGGTAGGCGAAGGCAGATTACGAGAAATCTTTGGCAAGGGATGCTAAGAAAAACAGCAAAGAGTTCTTTACTTATGTAAACTCTAGAAAAAAGGGGATGAATCAAATTGGTCCACTTGATATCGATGATTCAACTGTTGATGATCCTGCTCAGGTAGCTAACAAACTAAATGAATATTCTGCATCTACACTCACACATGAGGAGTTATTCAGGGAGGGGAATGCCAGAGGTGTATTCAACTCTGGCAGTAAGCTAGAGAATCTTGTAATAACTGAGAGTAAAGTGGAGGAGAAATTGTTGAAGATAAATACAAGAAAGGCACCTGGGGTGGATGGGATCTATCCAGTTATATTAAAGGAGGCAGCAAAGGAAGTAAGCAAACCCTTAGCCATAATTATGAGATCTTCCTTGGACTCAGGGGAAGTTCCCACAGACTGGAGATGTGCAAATGTGACCCCAATTCACAAAGGAGGATCAAAGGCTGACAATTAATTATAGATCTGTGAGTTTAACGTCTGTTCCAGGAAAATTAATGGAGGCACTGGTTAAAGAAGCACTGCAGGATCATCTAGACAAGACTTCAGTTATAACTCAGACACAGCATGGTTTTGTTAAGGGGAAGTCTTGCCTGACCAATTTGATTGTTGATTGATTGATTTGATAGTTGTTGGCGCATCGGCTTCTGTGGCCATATTACACCTCCCAAGGTTTTTGCAGTACTTTGATGCAAGCCCGAGGCGGGAATCGAACCCGCGACCTTTGGGTTACCGGGCAGGTACTTTACCCACTCGGCTAGCCCGGTCGGCCGCCTGACCAATTTGATTGGATACTATGATGCAGTCACAAAAGAACTGGATGCAGGGAATAACTTTGATATTATATACTTGGATCTTAGAAAGGCTTTTGATACTGTTGCACATGGAAGACTGCTGCACAAATTGGAGCAGTGTGGCATTGGAGGCAAATTGCTGCTATGGATAAAGGGGTGGTTGAGGGGGAGAAGACATAGTGGTAATCAATGTACACTGCTCATCGTGGACTAATATTATTGATGGAGTCTCTCAGGGTTCAGTGTTGGGTCCATTATTGTTTTCTGTATTTATAAATGATATTGATGACGGTATATCAAGCTTAATGTCCAAGTTTCCAGACGATACAAAGGTTGACAGGCTTGTCAAGGTCACTATGCTGCTGCAACAGGATCTGGAAAGGTTGAGCAGATGGGCTGAGAGGTGGCAAATGAAGTTTAACATTGACAAATGTAAAGTGCTACATATGGGGAAACAGCAACCCCAGAGCAACGTATCAACTCTGTGGTACTACACTGACAGTGGTAGAGAATGAAAAGGACCTGGGGGTAATTGTACAGGCAGATATGAAGTTCTCTGACAGTGCAGACGGGCTACAAGAGTAGCTAATGGTGTATTGTCAATGATATACAGGAATTTTTCTAGCAGGGATTCTCTTGTATAAGGCAATGGTCAGGCCACACTTAGAGTACTGCATACCGGTCTGGAGGCCTCATTTCAAGAAGGATGTAGAGCTGCTGGAACAAGTACAGAGAAGGGCAACAAGATTAGTGAATGAAACAAAGGGGTGCTCTTACGAAGAAAGGCTTAAGTTTTGCAAATTACAGCGTCTGGAGACTAGGCACCAGCGAGGTGATCTGACAGAGGTGTATAAAGCCTCAAATGGTTTGAGCATGCTCAATGCTGATGGGATTCTGCCTCTTGCTCAGAATAATCACCTGAGAGGGCATAAATTCAAATTGATAAAAGACAGATGTAGGATAGATGTGTGGAAATTTGCCTTTAGCCAGCGGGTAGTTGTTTGGTGGAACAGACTTCCATCCCTTGTCGTGTAAGTTGATAGCCTAAATAAATTTAAGGCTCAGCTGGACAGGTATTTCGAAGGAACAGAGGGGTGAAGTGGAAGTAGTCTTTTTTTTTTTTTTTTTTTGGCTGGTGCTGCATAAGCTTGCCTTCTTGCATCAAATGCCTCTACTAATGCGCCTTTATCCTTTCTCCCCCCCCTTTTTTTTTTTAAGCTAATGCTTAAAAAAAAAAAGGGGAGAAAACAGTGGGCAGTCTCCCCATGTCTGGATGCAGCACTTTTAAACCTAAAAAATCTGCATTTATATTCGCCTATTTTTTGCTCCCAATTGCTGTTTCTTTTTATTCATTTCAGTTCCGACAGACTGTAATGTCACGTGATATCCACCTGTAACATGCAGACAAGAAGAGGGAGAAAGTAGCGAGTGGGAGCTACCTTCACCTGCTAATCACTGCTTTCTTCCTCTTTCTCGCCGAAGTATGGAATTGTACCCATAAATTGGAGTATAACCAAAGGTTAATCTTTACAAGCTGGTACCCTTCCGGCTGTTTCGAGGCGTGGCGTCACTATACATGCCTAGTCCGCTATGGTTAGTCTTGGGGTATTTAACCCCCCCCCCCCTTTACTGCTGTTTTCAAACCGGGGGTTTAATTTTCATATCTGTCATGTTGGGTCCTGCAAATTGCAGGTCGCACTTCTGCCGTCAATCCCTCTGTGTCCTTTCAAAATAATTTGCCTACTCAATTCATTCAAATTTTTCCATTCCACAACAGGTGGAAGCGGTAACAATTCTTCGTTGAAATAAATTTTCTCATTTTCCAATTATTTATACAAAAGAACTACTACCGGAGTAAAATTATACATGGAAATTGTATGTGCTTACCAACTTTTAGCTCTTGCAAGCTGGCCATAATTTAAACACTGGCGAGAAGTTTTATATTAAATTAGATACACAGCGGAATCAAGACTAAAATGATTGAATCACTAACTTTAGCTTCGCGCGGTCACAATATGACAGCGTTGGAGAGTTACAGCGCCGCTCTGTGGCTGACCTTTCACAAGTCTAGCATGCCTCCCTACCTAACATCACACAGAGTAGTAACATACTTGCTTCTCTGTGTTGTATCACTGCTCGACAAAATTAACAGAACAAAATGTTTCTCGAATATTTTATTGTGAACAGTGTCGCCAAAGTCGAATATTTTATTGTGAACAGTGTCGCCAAAGTCGAATATTTTATTGTGAACAGTGTCGCCAAAGTCGAATATTTGATATAATTGGCATCCTGGCATGCAAATTACGAGCATCCAATATAAATCGATCTGCCACCTTACAGAGCTGCAAATTATGGAAATTTTTTTCTACTTGGATCATCTTGGTAACGCTAATGACATAAGCTTGACCAGTCAATTATATCTCCGCGTCTGTTGATTCGTTTGAGACAGATTAGGCGTGAATTTTAAACTAATGGCGTAGTGCGTTTCATCTTCAAAGCTTCCAAGGCCATTTTGCCGACATAATAATTCATAAATTGATATGTGATTGTACATTTTTGCTGTTTAGGAATAAGTTTTGTTACAATCATCAGTCGAAAGTGTGATATATAAGTGGAGTCATACAAAGTGTAAATTAAATCTTATTTTGTGAATATCGTTGCAAATTCTATTACTTCATTATGTCTGAATCTAAGAAAAAATGTTGACAGTACAGTATTGAGTATATGAAATATGGCTTTATTCAGTCTCCTACAAACCAGTTATTACCTATGTGCTTGATTTGCCAAAAAGTATTTTCAAATAAAGCAATGAAACCTTCTAGGCTACAAGAGCATTTGACTAAAATGCATACTGATGAAAAGGATAAAGATTTGTCCTATTTTCAAGTACTAGAAGAAAAATATTTTAAACGTCCAACTATATCAAAACTTTTTGCATCATCCACTAAAGATAACGACTGAATACAAGCTGCTTATAATATTTCATTATTAGCATTAGCATTAGCATTAGTCGAGGCATTTGATGCAAGAAAGCAAGCTTATGCAGCATCAGCCAGAAAAAAAAAAAAAAAAAAAAAACCACTTCCACTTCACCCCTCTGTTCGTTCAAAATACCTGTCCAGCTGAGCCTTAAACTTATTTAGGCTATCAACCTCCACCACAAGGGATGGAAGTCTGTTCCACCAACCAACCACCCGCTGGCTAAAGGCAAATTTCCGCACGTCTATCCTACATCTGTCTTTCCTCAATTTGAATTTATGCCCTCTCAGGTGATTTTTCTGAGCTAGAGGAAGAATCCCATCAACATTGAGCATGCTTAAACCATTCAAGACTTTATACACCTCTATCAGATCACCTCGCTGGTACCTAGTCTCCAGACACTGTAATTTGCAAAGCTTAAGCCTTTCTTCGTAAGAGCACCCCTTTGTTCCATCACTAATCTTGTTGCCCTTCTCTGTACTCGTTCCAGCAGCTCTACATCCTTCTTGAAATGAGGCCTCCAGACCTGTATACAGTACTCTAGGTGTGGCCTAACCATTGCCTTATACAATGGAATAATCACCTCCTTATCCCTGCTGGAAAAATTCCTGTATATCATTGACAATACTCCTTGAGCTACTCTTGCAGCCCGTCTGCACTGCTCAGAGAACTTCATATCTGCCTGCACAACCACCCCCAAGTCCCTTTCATTCTCTACCACTGTCAGTGTAGTACCACAGAGTTGATACGTTGCTCTGGGGTTGCTGTTTCCCATGTGTAGTACTTTACATTTGTCAATGTTAAACTTCATTTGCCACCTCTCAGCCCATCTGCTCAACCTTTCCAGATCCTGTTGCAGCAGCATAGTGTCAGTAGTGTCCTTGACAACCCTGCCAACCTTTGTATCGTCTGCAAACTTGGACATTAAGCTTGATATACCATCATCAGTATCATTTATAAATACAGAAAATAATAATGGACCCAACACTGAGCCCTGAGGGACTCCACTAATAACATTAGTCCACGATGAGCAGTGTCCATTGATTACTGCTCATCGTTCATGCCCATAAAAATTATTCATGCCCATAAAAATACAGTTTGAATCCACATCACTTCATTCCCGTTTTTTGGTTACATGATGTTGTTTAGGTGAATTTTTGAGATGGTATGCCGTTGGACAACTTTAAGCAGGGCAGTAGCTGGCAGAGGAGGCACGATGGATTAATGTGTCACGAGGTGTCGTCTCGGCACTATGGAAGCTCCGCTGACGGGAACCATTATAAGAACGAGAGATCGCCGAAGGACTATGTCAGCGAGAACAGACCCTATCTGCCTCTAACAGCATGACAGGACATGGTTCTAACAGCATGACAGAACCCTACTATGTCGTGTCATCAACTGCCTCTTGCAGTTGCGGTGTTCACAGGTGAAAACATTTCAACCCCAAACAACTGCTGAGCTCATAATAACTGGTGCCATGATAATGTGACTTGCAGCCCTGATAAATGGGGATACAGATCTGTACCCAAACGAGTCCCGTTTTAGCCTCCAAACAGCTTCCAGACATTATTTTATCAGAGGACAACGAGGAATCCGGTATAATCCCTCTAAACATCAGAGAAAGGGACACTAACGGTAGAGGCGCTGTCCTTATGCGAGGCCGAATAAGGATCAACGGTAACACCCATCTTCATGTTTTTGATAGGGGGTACCGAAATGCGCAGAAGTTTATCTCGAGAAGGAGTAACCCTACAAGCACGGTTTACATCGACTACAGCAATTACTTCAAGTCTGTACTCAATAGCTGGTTGTTAGAGACGCTGAAGATCTACAAAATTAACCTACTTCTAACACACTCCCTGAAGCCACCGTCCCAAATAGGGATTACAATCAAGGTCGAAAACATCACAACCAAACTGATTGCCACCAAACCAGGAAACTTCCAGGTAGATGTCCTGAGCCTACATTGGCTTTGTCTAGCACTCAACCCACTGTCCATCATGCTCATATACGGAAAATACGGAAATACCCTAAAAAAAGGGAGGAAGAACTTGTACACCCGTTTTTACCCTGATGTAGGTAAATCATTACCAACAGCAAATTCTAAATGAGAAGCATTCAAATAATTTATCTTGGAAGCCACTAAGCTTTACATATCAACTAAGAAATATTGTTCAAAGTTCAGGCCTAAATGGATGTCAGAATTACAAATGAGACACATGGCAGAGGAGAAAAATGCATGGGTTACAAAAAAATTAACCTCCCACACAAAAGCCTATGATAGATATAAGCTCGTCTGTAACCAAGTTAGAAAGGAGGTTAGACAGGCGAAGGCAGGTTACGAGAAATCTTTGGCAAACGATGCAGTGAAAAACAGCAAAGAGTTCTTTCCTTATGTAAACTCTAGAAGGAAAGGGATGAATCGGATTGGTCCACTTGATACCGATGGTTCAACTGTGGATGATACTGCTCAGTTAGCTAATAAACTAAATCAATATTTTGCATCGACATTCACCCACCCACACACACACACACACACACACACACACACACACACACACACACATGTGTGTGTATGTGAGGAGTTCTTCAGCGAAGGTAACGTCAGAGGTGTATTCAACTCTGGCAGTAAGCTAGATAATCTTGTAATAACTGAGAGTAAAGTGGAGGAGAAATTGTTGAAGATACACACAAGAAAGGCACCTGGGGGTGGAAAGGATCTATACAGTTATATTAAAGGAGCAAACAAAAGAAGTAAGCAAACCCTTAGCCATAATTATGAGAGCTTCCATGGAATCAGCGGAGGTACCCATAGAATGGAGATGTGTAAATATGACACCAACTCACAAATGAAAATCAAAAGCTCACAAAAGTAATTATAGACCTGTGAGTTTAACTTCTGTTCCAGGAAGATGAATGGAGGCACTGGTTTCAAAAAGGAATGCAGGATCATTTAGACAACACTTCAGTTATAGCTCGGACACAGCATGGTTTTGTTAAGGGGAAGTCTTGCCTGAGCAATTTGATTGAATACTATGAAGCAGTCACAAAAGTACTGGATGCAGGGAATAAAATTTATATTATATATTTGAATCGTAGAAAGGCTTTGATACTGTAGCACAGGGAAAACTGCAGCACAAATTGGAGCAGTGTGGCATTGGATGCAAATTGCTGCTATGGATAAAGGGATGGTTGAGGTGGAGAAAACGGAGTGGTAATCAACGGACACTGCCCATCGTGGACTAATGTTATCGGTGGAGTCCCTTAGGGTTCAGTGTTGGATCCATTGTTGTTTTCTGTGTTTATATACGATATTGATGATGGTATATCAAGCTTAATGTCCAAGTTTCCAGCCGAAACAAAGGTTGCCAGGGTTGTTAAGAACACTACTGACACTATGCTGCTGCAACAGGATCCGGAAAGGTTGAGCAGATGGGCTAAGAGGTGGGAAATGAAGTTTAACATTGACATATGTAAAGTACTACATATGGGAAACAGCAACCACAGAGCAACGTACCAACTCTGTGGTACTACAGGTACTACACTAGCAGTGGTAGAGAATGAAAATGACCGGGGGGTAATTGTGCAGGCAGATATGAAGTTTTCTGAACAGTGCACACTGTCTCCAAGAGTAGCACATGGTGAATTGTCAATGATATACAGAAATTTTTCAAGTAGGGGTAAGGAGGTGATTATCCCCTTGTATAGGGCAATGGTCAGGCCACACCTTGACTATTGTATAAATGTCTGTTGGCCTCATTTCAAGAAGGATATAGAGCTGCTGGAAACAGTACAGAGAAGTGCAACAAGATTAGAGAATGGAACAAAGGATTTCTCTTCAGAAGAAAGGCTTAACTTTTGTAAATTACTGTGTCTGGAAACAAGATACCGGCGAGGTGATCTGATAGAGGTGTATAAAGCCTTGAATGGTTTCAGCATGCTCAATGCTGATGGGATACTTCCTTTAGCTCAGAATAATCACCTGAAAGGGCATAAATTCAAATTGAAGAAAGACAGACGTAGGATAGATGTGCGGAAATATGCTTTTAGCCAGCGGGTCTTTGACTGGTGGAACAGACTTCCATCCGTTGTTGTGGAAGTTGATAGCCTAAATAAATTTAAGGCTCAGCTGGACAGGTATTTCGTACGAATGGAGGGAAGAAATGGGAGTCGTTTTTTTTTTTTTTTTTTGACTGATGCTGCAAAAGCTTCTTTTCTAGCATCAAATGCCTCTCTATGTGCTAATTCTAATGCTAATTGATGATCATGCTCCGGTAGCTGATAAACTGAATGAATATTTTGCATCTATATTCACGCATGAGGAGTTATTCAATGAGGGTTGTGCCAGAAGTATATCAAACGTTAACAGGAAACGAAGTGATTTTGTAATAACTGAGAGGAAAGTGGAGGAGAAATTGTTGATGTGAAACATAAGGAATGCACCTGGAGTGGACGGGATCTATCCAGTTATATTAAAGGAGGCAGCAAAGCAAATAAGCAAACTCTTTGCCATAATTATGAGAGCTTCATTTGAGTCAAGGGAAGTCCCCGTGGACTGAAGGTGTGCAAATGTATCGACAACATAAGTAACTACAGACGAGTTAGTTTAACTTGTGTTCCGGGGAAAATAATGGAAATACTGGTTAAAGAAGCATTGCAGGATCATCTAGCCAAGACTGCAGTGATAGTTAAGACACAGCACGGGTTCGTTAAATTACGATCTTGTCTGACCAATTTGATTGGATACTATGACGTGGTCACAAAGGAACGGAATGGAAAAATAATTTTGATATTATTTATTTGGATTTCAGGAAAACTTTTGATAATATTGCACATGGAAGACTGTTGTAAAAATTGGAGAGGTATGGTATTAAGGGTAAGTTGCTACAATGGATTAAGGGATGGTTGAGTGGGAGAGAAAAAGTGTAGTAATCAATGGAAACTGCTCTTCGTGGACAAATGTTATTAGTGGAGTTTCCCAGGGTTCGGTTTTTATCCCATTGTTGTTTTGTGGTTATTTATCAGTGATATTGTATATCAGGTTTAATGTCGAAGTTTCCAGTTTATTTAAAGGTTGGCAGGGTTGTTAATGGCATGACAGTAAAGACAATATTTTACTCCAACTGGATCTAGATAAGTTGGGAAAATGGGCTGAGAAATGGCAACTGAAGTGTGACATTCAAAAATGCAAAGTGCTGCATTTAGTTAACAATAACTGAAGAGAAACGTACCAATACTGTAGTATACTACACTCAAGGAAGAGGAAAGTAAAAAAAAAGACCTGGGAGTATTTGTGCACTCAAATATGAATCTCGTTGAGCAGTCCAGACGGGCTGCCAGGGCAGGTCATGGAGTCTTGTCAATGATATATAGGAATTTTTCTAGCAGGGACAAGGAGGTGATTATCCTGTTATACAAGGCAATGGTCAGCCACACCTAGAGTACTGTGTACACGTTTGAAGGCCTCACTTTAGGAAGGGTGTAGAGTTGCTACAACGAGCACAAAGAAGGGCAACAAGATTGGTGAGCGGAACAAAGGGGTGGTTTTACCAAGAAAGGCTTAAGTTCTGCAAATTGCAGTGCCTGGAGAGTAGACACCTGTGAGGTGATCTGATTGAGGTGTATAAGGTCCTGAATGGGTCGAGCAAGCTGAATGCTGATGGGATCCTTCCACTTTCTCAGACTGAGAACCTGAAGCGGCACAGTTTCAAATTGAGGAATGATAGTTGTAGAATAGATGTGTGGAAATTTGCCTTTAGCCAGCGGGTAGTTGATTGGTGGAACAGGCTTCTATCTTTTTTTGTTGAAGCTAATAGCCTATATAAATTTAAGGCTGAGCTGGACAGGCATTTGGAATGAATGGTGGGGTGAAATGGGAGAACCCCCCCCCCCCCCATTTTGGCTGATACTGCCTAAGCTCGCTTTCTTGCATCGTATACCTCTACTATTGCTAATGCTAAAAGAGCTTAAAGAACATACCAGAAGTAAAGACATTTTTGATACTTTTACTTGCTACTTAGAAAAATTAGAAGTTTCATGGATGTCATTCGTGAGTGAGTGAGTGATTGTCTGTCCTAATGGTACTCCATTAATGATAGGGCACATAAGAGGTTTTATTTCCTTTTTAGAGAAATGAAACCCGAATTCGATTTGCTCATTGCATTCTGCACATAATGTGCCTTGTGGGAAGAAAATTAGGTATTGAACTAAAATTAGGCTTAGATTAGGCTGTATTAATGGTAAATTACATTAAATGAAGACGTTTAAAAATCACTTTAATCGACTTTATGTGCCCTATAGGCTAAACACGAATGTTTAATTTTACACGCAGAAGTAAAATGGCTGTCAAGGGGAAAGGTATTGTTTTTCGCGTATATCATGGAAAATACTAAATGAAAGTTTCCTTAAATCAGAAGAAAAGAACAATCTTTATGTATAAATAATGAACTGTAGTGTGCGAGGCTCATTTATCTGGCTGAAATATTCATCCATTTGAATAGCTTGGATACCGGTATGCAAGAGACTTAACATCCTAACTTCTAAAGACAATGTACTAGGATTAAAAAAAAAATCTGCTGATTGCTGAAGTTCCTTTACAGAGCAAGAAGGGGAAATCCTGATATGTTTCCCTTAATACCTAAGACAGATATTGCTGCTCTCGTACCTGAACATTCAAAAACATTGAAAAATATTTTCCATCGCTGAACATAGAGAGGTTTTGACTTGGTGCTAAACTATTTTATGTTTGCCTTATCTGGCTTAGAGTTCACAGTGATTGAAGAAGAACGATTAGAATCGAAGGTTTGAAACGAAACATACCGAAGTCTCCCAAGATCCGTTCTGGATTTCGATCAAAGATGAATATCCTGAAATCGTGCCTTGAGAATTTTACTGCAGTGCTTCACTGCTTATTGTTGTGATTTGGGACTCTCGACATTAACAAATATTAAATCAAATAAATGGGAAAATCTGATATGGATTGGAGACCACTGACAGTAAGTTATGTGAAATACACCCTAACTGGACTGGCCATAAGACTTACTGGAGAAACCCCGGTGGGCCAAAGACCAGTATGATTTTAGCCATAACCCCATAGGCTCACATCTGGTGAGTATAGGCTTGGCACACACCCAGGGTCCTGGGCTGGATATCTTCATTCTTCTCTTTCTTGGTGATTCCCTTTTGACACACTCTCTCTCTCTCTCTCTCTCTCTCTCTCTCTCTCTCTCTCTCTCTCTCTCTCTCTCTCTCTCATCATAACTTAAGAATTTTTTTTGGCTGGTGCAGCATAAGCCTCAGGTTTCGTTGCGCCATATAGCTAATAATAATAATAATAAACACTAGTATGAGGCCGCTGCAAGTTTTCCCCGGAAAGTGTTTTTGGCCCAGACCGCCTCTGCTCAGGTATCTCATTAAAATATTTCCGCAAAAACTTCCAATTTGTATATTTGGCAACTAAAAAAATCTTTGGCTTGGAACTCAATTAAAATATAGCGGGTCTTCCTTTATTGATTTATTATCACTTTATTATTATACAAGGTGTCTCAAAAATATTGGTACAAATGTTTAGGGGAGGTAGGTAACATCTAAAGGAATGTGAATCGCATAAGAACCCATAACCGGAAACATCACCGTAAGTCGGTAGACGGCGCGGTTGCCGCCGCACGAACAGCATGCATCGATATACAAACTGTGAGCTGGCAGACATGCACCTAGTGTATGGATTAGCAGAGGGCAATGGACGAGCCGATCAACGAATTTATGGAGAAAGCTTCGCAGAGAGACATGTACCGGACCACAGTTTGTTTGCACGTGTGCATCAAAGTTTGTGCGATTATGGGTCATTTAAAAGTAACAGGAGTAGTGCGGACAGACCACGTTCGATGCGAACTCCCGCCATGGAAGAAAGTGTGTTGAATGCCGTCCTGAATAATCCTACAACCAGCACACGTGCCGTTGCCTCTGCCTTAGGAGTGTCTCATCGCCATGTACAGCTTGTCTGGCACGACGATTCCTTACACCCCCTTTCATCTCCAAAGGATTCAGTTACTGTTCCTCCAAGATCATCCTGCACGTGTGGCTTTTGCGCAGTGGTTTCTCCAAGAAAGTGTTCAAGACTTGAATTTTCCAGCCTATGTTTTGTTCACGGATGAGGTTTATTTCACTCCGGAAGGCTTATTCAATCAGCACAATGCTCATGTGTGGGCTCACGACAGCTCACACGGTGTGCACCCCCATGCGGCACAACATCGCTTCGTAATAAATGTGTGGGCAGGTATGGTCGGTGACTGCCTGCTTAGTTGACCCATTCCTGTTACCATCTCGCATGAACTCCGCTAAATATCGGATCTTTCTTGAACAAGTTCTACCAGGGTTACTTGATGATGTTCCAGCAAATGTGAGATTTGGTTACAATATGACGGGGTACCTGCCAATTATGGAAGGTGTGTTCGTGACCATTTGAACAGGGGCGTTGATGGATTGGCCGTGGTGGACCCCATGCCTGTCTTCCACGCTCACCTGATTTATCGAGCCTTGATTTCTTTCTGTGACTGGATCCTCAAATCAATCGTGTTAGAATCGCCTGTGGAGGCGGAAATGGATCTCGTGTCGAGACTCGTCTGCGCTGCTGCTACTGTCAAAGAAACTCCAGGTGTGTTCGACCATGTCCGCCAATCCATGCTGCGTCGGTGTCACGCATGCATCGCATCTCATGGTGGAACCTTCGAGCATCTGTTGTAACATCATGAAATGCCTCCCTCTCGTACCCCATTGTTAATATTATGTCAAATAGGTGTTTGCCACTAATTACGGTCTTGTGTCATTTCTTCTTCTAGTGCCTCTGCTACTACTTTCCCGTGACGTTTCCGGTTATGGGTTCCTATGCGATTCACATTCCTTTAGATGTTACCCACCTCCCCTAAAAGTTTTTACCAATATTTTTGAGACACCCTGTATTTGTTAAAGTGTTCCGCAAAGTTCACGTTATTTTCATGTTAAGTGTGATGAAAAATTTACATAATTTTTAATGTGTGCTATGAGCCCATAAATGTTGAGAAGCACTGCGGTATAATCTGTCAATGATTTTGTTTCTCCGTCACGGATTTTAATTGTCAGTTATATTTTCAATTTCTCGAATATTCGGTACCAATTCTTTAGTTGATTTCAGTCCTTCTAAAACTCAGTCTTGTCTTATATCTCGCAAAACGGATTCTTCTGCTCGTATGATTAATCTTTGGTGACACTCTGATTTCCAGGCAAGTTGATATCTCTTTTGGTGATTACCCTGTCTTCTAATCTCTCTTGGTACAAGCACCTTAGAAATATTGCTTCCTCTGCATCTAAAAACTTGGTGTTCTATTTCGGTCTTTTCGTTGCTTTTCTTCCAAACAGCTGTTCCTGCTTCTCTCTTTAAAAACAGTCCGAACATGTGCAGGCACCAGCCAACATCCATTTACTGTCCAACTTCAAACTCACAGAACGATCTTTTCATCTTCCTCGTTTATTCATTCAACTGCTGTTTTCTGGAACAACCGTCATTCATACATATTTCCTGAAAATTACAGTCTATAGAAGTTCAAGTTGAATGTCAACAAATATATTCTTTCATCTTCTCAACCTCCAATCCAAGCACAGTACTAAGTACTATAGGTTCTAATACCTCTCATTTTTGGGGGTTTCATAAAAAAAAAAAAAAAAAAAAATTGCAGCTTGGGCTTGGCAGGGCTGTGCAAACGTACTTAGGGATCAGAATGCAAATGAGGAGGTTAAGATCATCGTTTATTTATGGTGAGACTTTATTTCTGCCTTGATTAGGCCCCTTAAATCGAGGCCCTGGTGCGGAGCATCCAATGTATCCCCTTACCCATTTGCACGACCCCGGGGCTTGGATTACTGTCGGTTAATCATGAATTACTAGCAAAAGCTTTACACCCTGTGGTTCACATCTGGCGAGAATGGGCTTGGCACACCCAGGGTCCCAGGGTGCAGTACTTACCTCTGAAATCCGTGTTTAGGTTTAAAATTCATAAAAGCAAAAGTGGAGATAAAGGATTAACTACATTACATTAAATAAGAACGTGCCCTAGGGAAGAAGAAGAAGTGCACCGTGTTTTTTCTCTTTTCGTCTATAAAAGAAACTGCCAACTCTTTTAGAGACGACGACCAGGGGAAAAGGTGGTGCACTTATTTTCCCTCAGAGCCTGTTCTTATTTAATTCAATGTAGTTAATCCTTTACCCCCACTTTTGCTTTTATGAATTTTAAATGCTGAACGCGGATTTTAGAGGTAAATTCTGCAATAATAAGCTTCTGCTAGTAATTGATCGATTTTAAGTGTGAAACGCCTGGAAAAGGGGGCTCTCTTCTGGTGAGTATGGCTTGGCACACCTATGGCCCTGTGCTGGATATCATCATTTTTCTTTTTCTTGGTGATTCCCTTCTACTTTTGTCTCTCTCTCTCTCTCTCTCTCTCTCTCTCTCTCTCTCTCTCTCAGGGTAACCTGCAGATTTTTTTTTTTTTTTTTTTTTGGCTTGTGCAGCATAAGCCCCAGGCTTCCTTGCACCATGTAACTATTACTTTAACCCCTGGGGCTCACATCTGGTGAGTATGGGACTGGCACACCCAGGGTCCTGAGCCGGATATCATCATTCTTCTCTTTCTTGGTGATTCCTTTCTACCACTCTCTCTCTCTCTGATGGTAACTGAGGATTTTTTCTTTTTTGGCTAGTGCAGCATAAGCCTCAGGCTTCCTTGCACCATATAGCTAATAATAATAATAATAATAACTGCAGGTTTGTGATCATATCTAGTCTGCTGTGAACTTTGGATACTTGCCACTTCTGGCGCTGTTCGGAGTGTTACTAAAAATTCAGTATTTTTTTAAACTGATTGTTACATGTGACTTTAATCGTGCGGTATAGTTGTGGCTAGTTGCATGTAGTGTTTGGCGTGATTTTGACTATGAAGTTAAATTTTGTGTTTTTGTTCATTGCATTCTTTTTTTCTGGTATGTATATATAAATATACACGGGGGATGGCTTTTGCGCAATCACGAGATTAGTTGAATATATTGTTTTATACAGCGTTACTGTTACATAATTAAAACTTAAGAGTTTGTTCGGTATAGTTTTGAGTAATAACTTTAATTAATGTGTTTTGTATTCTACTAATGATTACATGTTTAAATTTAATATCATGACCGCAGGTTCCCTGCAACAGATTATGGTTTACTGTTGCATAATTAAAACTTTCAGTTTGTTCGGTATAGTTTTGAGTAATAACTTTAATTAATGTGTTTTGTATTCTACTAATGATTACATGTTTAAATTTAATATCATGACAGCAGGTTCCCTGCAACAGATTATGGTTTACTGTCCTCAGTGTGATTACCCTCTTAGAGGTCTGATCATGGGGTTGAGAGCCACCACAACCGCGCCTTTCTCTGTAGAGGTTCCAAACTTCAATGCCTGTATTATTCCCAGTTTTTGCTCCCTCGTATATGCAGATCAGTCCTTGAACACGCATTTGTACATATAAAAAGACAAAAAAAAAAAAAAAAAAAAAAGCAAAAAACTTACAAATTGGTGGAGTTTATTTTTGCTGCAAAAATTGTTGCTCAATACTTTGGCAGTTGCTTGACATTTGTCAGAAGCCAGTTTTTAATTTTAATTTTTTAAACTGGATGCAGTCGTATAGGCCCAAGTACCTACCCAAACCAATCTTCTCAAAATGGTAATGCACTATTTTCCATTTTTGTTTCGATTTATTAGAGTTGTAATAGGTTGATTGCATAAAGGTAAACTGCAGCCATTATCAACCCACTACGGAATGGAAGCCTTTTCAACAATTCACGTTGAGGGAAATGGACCATAATCTGCCACACTGTCCGTAGGCAGATTGACTGTATTTAGTAGTCAGGGGCTTGAACCCAAGTCTACTCAAAGAACATGTGCTACTGCACTCCTGCTCCTAACCACTCCACTACGGAGGTTGTGTTGATTGCTTATTTGGCATCAAACATGCCTTGCGAACAAATGACCAAGTCATTCTTTTTTAGAATTAGTTGCCATAAACCACTTCCCTTCATAGAAGCTGTTAGCCTTTTTTTTTTTTTTTTTTTATTGTCAATTAAGAGATATTGTTCAAGGTTTGCACCCAAATAAAGTTAGACAAATGGATGAAACTAATGCAGAGAAAATGAATGAGATAATTATAAATTATTATGCGACACAGAAACCTATAGTAAGTATAAACTAATCTGCAATCAAGTCATTGTAGGTGTTAGCCCATGCTAATGCAGTTTACTAGCCTCTGGCTAAGAATTCTTTGCTTATGTTACACCAGAAGGAAAGGGATGAACAACATTAGTTTGCTATATATAAATAGCATAATTGTTGATTTTCAGATTTCACATCTATATTCTTGTGTGAGGAAGATTTGCCACTAGATACGTTTATTTGTCTGGTCTTTCATGTCCAAACTGTGTATCTGGCTGGACATTTTTACAAATGTTGAAATGTCTGGATTTTGGTGCAGTTGGTTGAATTATTCACTTGAAAGCAGCCACTTTGAAATTTCATTTTATTTTGAGCTGAACTGAAATATAATTTCCAGTGGGGTAGAACTCTACATCACTGATAATTTTTAGACAGACTAGAAATTATATCCATAACTGAATACATCCAACAGTACAGACAGAAATGTGAAACATGTGAAAAGAATGGATAAAACCAGAATACCTTGTCAGATTCTCAAATACATCCCAAGGGGAAGAGAATGCCAAAAGATGGCTGGAGACAATAACAAGCCACCAGGCCTACTACCTGATAGTGTTGATGATGAGTGATAATTTCTTCATCCCTTTGGAATTGAGGCAAATCCAAAGTAACATTCACCAATGTTAATTGAAATCACAAAATAACATTCACCAATGTTAATTGAAATCACTTCATATTATGACTTTGTTGAAGTCAGTTTGTACCCAAAAATAACATGCTGCTGAGTTTAAAATTATAACCTGTTTGCTTGTTGCAGTAATTAGTTATTTTTAATTTAACATTAACAATCACAATATTATATAGTTATTACAGAGACCCATTCAGAATGCCAAAATGAAAGGCCAAAATTCACAGAATTTTGGCTTCTTTTAAAATCGAAGTTTCCTTGTTTTGCCAGTGGTTGACATCATGATTCAAAAGCAGAATGTATGTGGTTGTGGCATATTCGTGTTAGTAGCAAATAAAGGTGCTGCTGATTTATGAAAACATAAAAGCACAAGAAGCCATGTGTATCTCAAATCAGAATTAACATTTTTTACAAAAGGAACCAGCCAGTAATAGTATGAGGTTGCTGTAGTAGAAGATGCTTTTGGCTTTCGCACTGTCAAGTATCGCTCAAGTTTCAAATCACTGGAATATTCTTCAGTCTTACTCAAAAGAACTTTTTTTTTTTTTTTTTATATAAACCTCAAACACAAGAGGTGTTTGAACCTATAGTACTTAGTACCGTGCTTGGGCTGGAGGTTGAGAAGACGAAAGAAGATATTTGTTGACATTGGACTTGAACTTTTGTAGACTGTAATTTTCAGGAAATACGTATGAAGGAAGGTTGTTCCAGAAAACGGCAGGTGAATGAATAAACGAGGAAGATGAAAAGGTGGGTCTGTAGGTTTGAAGTTGGACAGTAAATGGATGCTGGCTGGTGGCAGCATGTGTTTGGATTGTTTTCAAAGAGAGAGCAGGAATTACAGAAACTAATTCAGAAGAACAGTGCCCATGGAAGTATCTGTAGAAGAGGCATGCATCAGAAACAGTACGTCTATGAGACAGTGAGTGCAGAGCTCTGTTAGGGATGAGTCATTAATTAACCTAACTGCCCTCTTCTGAATGGAATCAAGAAGCCTGAGAGAGGTTTTGGAGGCATCACCCCCAGATGTGGAAACAATATTCCATAGCAGGGTGGATTTGCGATTCATACAGAGTGAGCAGCTGTTTGGAAGAAAAGTAACGCCGAGAGCGAAAGAGAAAACCAAGTTTTTTAGATGCAGAGGAAGCAATATTTGTAATGTGCTTGTGCCAAGAGAGATTAGAAGTCAGGGTAATCCCCAAAAGAAATATATCATTTTGCTTAGAAATCGGAGTGTCACTAAAGATAAGCATAGGAGCAGAAGAATCCTTTCTGCGAGATATAAGACAAAACTGAGTTTTAGAAGGGTTGAAATCAACAAAGTTGTCTTTGCCCCACTGGAGAATTACCTGAAGATTGGCATTTAAGGAATTCGTAGCAGATTTTCGAGAAGTTGAAGCTGATTGAGCAGGACAAGGTTTCTCAAAATGGAAAGTGGAATGCAATGTGCTATCATCGGCAAAACTATGGATAGGATTTCCAGTCAATCGAAGAAGGTCATTAATATACAAGAGGAAAAGAGTGGGGGAAAGAACTGAACATTGCCGGACACCGGCATTAGTGGAGAAGTTAGAAGACAGAACCATCTACCATCACCCTCAGTGAGCGATCAGAGAGAAAACTGGATAACCAATTACTAAAAACAGTTGACAAACCAGAAGATGGAAGAGTGTTTAGAAGACCTTTATGCCAAACACGATCGAAAGCCTTTGAGATGTCAAGAGCAACTACTTGTGTTTCACTGAACCTTTCCATTGAATTAGTTCATAAATGGGTAACATAAGCCAGAATATCACCAGTGGATCGACACTGACGGAATCCATACTGGCGATCGTTGATCAGACGGAAGGTTTCTAGGTAGTTTAAGAGTTGGCGGTTAATTGATTTCTCCATTACTTTAGAAAGAGTAGAAGTAATTGCAATGGGACGATAATTGGATGGGAGTGATTTGTCACCCTTTTTAGGAACTGGCTGGATATGAGCAAATTTCCAAGCAGAAGGAAAAACACCTTTGGAATAAGAAAGTGAAAAAAGGTGGCAAAGAATAGGAGTAAGTTCAGGAGCACAGGTTTTGAGAACAAATGAAGAAATAATATCGGGACATGGAGCTTTCTTAGCATCAAGATTCGTCAAAGTCCTTCTGACATCCTTTTGACGGAAGACCACAGGAGGCATTGAATGGAGCATGTTGGGAATAGTGGGAGGTGTTTTACCAAGATTGTTAATGCACAAGCTAAAAGAAAAATGAGATGCTAGCAGGTCAGCTTTATCCTTGGCTGAAGTGACAACAGAACCATCTGGTTTGGACAGAGGTGGGAGAAGAGATGGGAAAAAGTTGCAGCCAATAGCTTTGGCAAGAGACCAGAATGCTCGGCTACCATTAGGACAAGAAGCAAGTTTTCTGCTCTTAGCCTGTTCAAACTCTAGTTTGGACTGGCTAATAACTGCTTTACAATTGTTGCAAGCTTTGGTTTAGGCAGAAAATGAAACTAAAGAATTAGAAACAAGCCAATTACGATATGCAACATTCTTCTCCTGAACAGCCTGAACTTTGCATGATTCAGAAATTGCTAAGAAATGGTGAATGCAAAGCACTCAATTGGAACAGCTTTGGGAACTATAGAGTTTCTACTGATGCAAGTAATCACAAAATAATTCTCATTTAAATATATTTTGACTGGAAGATTGATGGTTTACAGTCCAAATTAATTGATGTACAAAATGCACCAATATGAACCAGCAGAAATGTTAACAGGAGAGACTGCTTCTACAGGGATGGGATACACTTAAATAGAAAGGGTGCAAGAATGTTTGCTGATGCTATCGAGGCAGTGTTAGGTGGGCCGGAAAACTGCTAGATTAGGGGGATACAAGGACTAATAGATTAACAGTAGCCACTGGCAGAGGTGAAAGTGATTCTTGGACTGCTTCTATTGGAATGAGCCGCAGACTGGAAAATAAGATGCAGGATAGTTCAGAGACTGCTGGGAATCATTGGGGTACAAATAAACACATAGATTTTGTTAGGGTAGCTAAGAAAAAGAACAGCTGCATGTATACTTGTGTGTACACCAATCCTAGGAGTTTAGTAAATAAATTTGATGAATTTGAGGTATTGCTGAAAACATCAAAGGCAGATATTGTGGGTATTTCAGAGATGTGGTGTCACACAGGTATAAGGAATGTAGAACTGGAATTTGGGGAGTACAATATCTACAGTAAGGGTAGGAAGGGAGGAGGGGTTATGCTATTAGTTAAGAAATACAGAAAATCCAAGGAAGTGAAGCCAGTTGACATTGCTGGACAGTGCAGTGTCGAGTCAGTTTGGTGTGACATAAGCATTGGGAGATCAAAATTGAGAGTAGGAGTGTGCTATAGGCCTAATGACTCTGAGTATAATATGAAACTGTACGGGGAAATAGAGTGGGCAGTAAATCAGAGAGTCTTATAATGGGGGATTTTAATTTCCCAGATATTGACTGGAATTTGGGGGCTGGTCACTCACACACATCCAATAAATCCACAAAAGCCTTGCTTTTGTGGATTTATTGGATGACTGTTTTCTACATCAGCATGTTCGGGAGGCAACTAGAGGGAGTAATACTCTTGATTTGATTATCAGTAGTGATTCTTCATGCATTAAGAATCTGCAATGGTAAATGAACCACTAGGTGGCGGTGATCACAGTGTGCTGAAGTGGGATTTACTCAAAGAGGTAACTACCATTAGGGGTAAAGGGAAGGGTTATTGCTTTCGTAAAGGCGACTACGAGGGACTGAGACAGTATTTCAATTCTATACAATGGGAACAACTGATGATGTTACCAACAGCAAATTCAAAATGGGAAGCATTCAAAGAACTTATCTTGGACGCTACTAGGCTTTACATACCAACTAAGAAATATTGTTGAAGGTTTAGGCCTAAGTGGATGTCAGATGAACTAATGAGACATATGGCAGAGAAGAAAAATGCATGGGATGCATACAAATTAACACATGACACAGAAGCCTATGATAGATACAAGTTGTTCTGTAACCAAGATACAAAGGAGGTTAGGCAGGCGAAGGCAGATTACGAGAAATCTTTGGCAAGGGATGCAAAGAAAAACAGCAAAGAGTTATTTACTTATGTAAACTCTAGAAGGAAGGGGATGAATCAGATTAGTCTACTTGATATCGATGGGTCAACTGTTGATGATCCTGCTCAGGTAGCTAACAAACTGAATGAATATTTTGCATCGACATTCACATATGAGGAGGTATTGAGCGAGGGGAATGCCAGAGGTGTATTCAATTCTGGCAGTAAGCTAGAGAATCTTGTAATAACTGAGAGTAAAGTGGAGGAGAAATTGTTGAAGATAAATACAAGAAAGGCACCTGGGGTGATTGGGATCTATCCAGTTATATTAAAGGAGGCAGCAAAGGAAGTAAGCAAACCCTTAGCCATAATTATGAGAGCTTCCTTGGACTCAGGGGAAGTACCCATGGGCTGGAGATGTGCAAATGTAACCCCAATTCACAAAGGAGGATCAAAGGATGACACAAGTAATTATAGACCTGTGAGTTTTACTTCTGTTCCAGGAAAATTATGGAGGCACTGGTTAAAGAAGCACTGCAGGATCATCTAGGCAAGACTTCAGTCATAGCTCAGACACAGCATGGTTTTGTTAAGGGGAAGTCTTGCCTGACCAATTTGATTGGATACTATGATGCAGTCACAAAAGAACTGGATGCAGGGAATAACTTTGATATTATATACTTGGATCTTAGAAAGGCTTTTGATGCTGTTGCACATGGAAGACTGCTGCACAAATTGGAGCAGTGTGGCATTGGAGGCAAATTGCTGCTATGGATAAAGGGGTAGTTGAGGGGGAGAAGACAGAGAGTGGTAATCAATGGACACTGCTCATCGTGGACTAATGTTATTAGTGGAGTCCCTCAGGGTTCAGTGTTGGGTCCATTGTTGTTTTCTGTATTTATAAATGATATTGATGATGGTATATCAAGCTTAATGTTTAAGTTTGCAGACGATACGAAGGTTGGCAGGGTTGTCAAGGACGCTACTGACACTATGCTACTGCAACAGGATCTGGAAAGGTTGAGAAGATTGGCTTCGAGGTGGCAAATGAAGTTTAACATTGACAAATGTAAAGTACTACATATGGGAAACACAACCTCAGAGCAACGTTTCAACTCTGTGGTACTACACTGACAGTGGTAGAGAATGAAAGGGACCTGCGGGTGGTTGTGCAGGCAGATATGAAGTTTTCTGAATGGTGCAGACGGGCTGCAAGAGTAGCTCATAGTGTATTGTCGATGAAATATAGGAATTTTTCCACCAGGGACAAGGAGGTGATTATTCCATTGTATAAGGCAATGGTCAGACCACACCTAGAGTACTGTATACAAGTCTGGAGGCCTCATTTCAAGAAGGATGTACAGATGCTGGAATGAGTACAGAGAAGGGCAACAAGATTAGTGAATGGAACAAAGGGGTGCTCTTACGAAGAAAGGCTTAAGTTTTGCAAATTACAGTGTCTGGAGACTAGGCAACGGCGAGGTGATCTGATAGAGGTGTATAAAGCCTTGAATGGTTTGAGCATGCTCAATGCTGATGGGATTCTTCCTCTAGCTCAGAATGATCACCTGAGAGGGCATAAATTCAAATTGAGAAAAGACAGATGTAGGATAGACGTGAGAAATTTGCCTTTAGCCAGCGGGTGGTTGGTTGGTGGAACCGACTTCCATCCCTTGTCGTGGAAGTTGATAGCCTAAATAAGTTTAAGGTTCAGCTGGACAGGTATTTCAAACGAATAGAGGCGTGAAGTGGAAGTGGTTATTTTTTATTTATTTTTTTATTTATTTATTTATTATTTTTTTTTTATTTATTTATTTTTTTTTTTTTTTTTGGCTGATGCTGCATAAGCTTGCTTTCTTGGATCAAATGCCTCTACTAATGCTAATGCTAAATAATTTCTAAATATCTTAAAGAAACACTTTAAGGTATTTGGAAACATGGTCACTTGGAGAATTGTGTTGCATTTTTTGAGGACATTGTAACACAATATTTAGTGATATTTGGCATAATTCAGAGGGCAACAATGTGTTTGCAAAATTAAAAATGTTACAGAAGAAAAATTTGTTTGCATGTTTGGTATAAGTTTTCCAGCACATGTTTTGAACAGTTGCATTCATGATGCAGTTGAAAAATTGGTTATCGATTAAGGTTTACAAATATTAGCATTACTAGAGGCATATGATGCAAGAAAGCAAGCTTATGCAGCCTCAGCCAAAAAAAAAAAAAAAACACTCCCATTTGATCCCTCCATTAGATCCAAATACCTGTCCAGCTCAGCCTTAAATTTATTTAGGTTATCAACTTCCACAATAAAGGATGGAAGTCTATTCCACTGCCCAACTACACGCTGGCTAAAGGCAAACTTCCGTACATCTGTCTTTCCTCAATTTGAATTTATGCCCTCTCAGGTGATTATTCTGAGCAAGAGGAAGAATCCCATCAGTATTGAGCATGCTCAAACCATTTAAGGCTTTTTACACCTCAATCAGATCACTTTGCAGGTGATTCGTCTCCAAACACTGTAATTTGCAAAACTTAAGCTTTTCTTCGTAAAAGCAACCCTTTGTTCCATTCACTGATCTTCTTGCATTTCTTTGTACTCGTTCGAACAGCTCTACATCCTTCTTAAAATGAGGCCTCCAGACCTGTATAGAGTACTCAAGGTGTGGCCTGACCATTGCCTTATACAAGGGGATAATGACCTCCTTATCCTTGCTAGAAAAATTCTTGTATATCATTGACAAGACACCATGATCTACTCTTGCAGACCGTCTGCACGGCTTAGAAAACTTCATATCTGCCTGCACAATTACCCCCAGGTCCTTTTCATTCTCTACCACTATCAGTGTAGTACCACAGAGTTGATATGTTACTATGGGGTTACTGCTTCCCATATGTAGTACTTTATATTTGTCAATTTTAAACTTCATTTGCCATGTCTCAGCCCATCTGCTCAACTTTTCTAGATCCTGTTGCAGTAGCATACTGTCATTAGTGTCCTTAACAACCCTGCCAATCTTTGTATAGTCTGCAAACTTGGATATTAAGCTTGATATACCAACAATATTATTTATGAATACAGAAAACAACAATGGACCCAACACTGAACCCTGAGGGACTCCACTAATAACATTAGTCCATGAAGAGCAGTGTCCATTGATTACCACTCTGCCTTCTCCCACTCAACCATCCCTTTATCCATAGCAGCAATTTGCCTCCAATGCCACACTGCTCCAATTTGTGCAACAGTTTTCCATGTGTAACAGTATCAAAAGCCTTTCTAAGATCCAAATATATGATATGAAAGTTATTCCCTTCATCTAGTTCCTTTGTGACCACATCATAGTATCCAATCAAATTAGTCAGGCAAGACTTTCCCTTAACAAAACCAAGCTGTGTCCGAGCTATAACTGAAGTCTTTTCTAGATGATTCTGCAGTGCTTCTTTAACCAGTGCCTCCATTAATTTTCCAGGAACAGAAGTTAAACTAACAGTTCTATAATTACTTGTGTCGTCCTTTGATCCTACTTTGTGAATTGGGGTCACATTTGCACATCTCCAGTCCAACGGTAGTTTGCCTGAGTCAAAAGAAGCTCTCGTAATTATGGCCAAGGATTTACTTACTTCCTTTGCTGCCTCCTTTAATAGAACTGGATAGATCCCATCCACTCTGGGTGCCTTTTTTATGTTTATCTTCAACAATTTCTCCTCCACTTTCCCCTCGGTTATTACAAAATCATCTAGCTAACTGCCAGAGTTTAATTCACCTCTGGCATTACCCCTCCCTGAATAATTTCTCATGAGTGAATGTAGATGTAAAATACTCATTTAGTTTGTTAGCCACCTGAGCAGGATCATCAACAGTTGAACTATCAATATCCAGTGGACCAATCTGGATATTGATAGTTGAACAGAGTTAACATAGGTAAAGGATTCTTTGCATCCTTTTCCAAACATTTTCTCGTAATCTGCCTTTGCCTGCCTAATCTCCTTTGTGATTTGGCTACAGACTAGCTTATATCTATCATAGGCTTCCATGCCACCCATTAATTTGTATCCCATGCATTTTTCTTCTTTGCCATATGTCTCATTAGTTCATCTGACATCCATTTAGGCCTAAACCTTGACTTAGTATGATAGCATAGCTTAATTTATTATGGTACTCACCTTTTTTTATAATCTACAATTGATGTTTGAATAGGGTGGATGATAATTTTAATTTAAATTTGGAGTAACTAAGTTGGGGTTTAAAAACAGAAGCAAAATATGCGCAAGGAAGTAGAAGTGCACGTCTTCGTCCTTGGTTAATATTATAGTTGCAAATAAATGGTTAATACTATAGGCCAATAGCCATAACAAGTGGCTTTCGTTATCCATATCTTCAGTTGGCAATGATGGGTTGAGAGTGAACGTGTGTATTTAAGAAAGCTAAGTTCCTATGATGCTCCTGGTTACATGTGGAAATCTCAGGTGCATGAGATTCCAAGCCAGAATTTGACATGTTGAGGGGCATCATGGAACGTAGATTAAAAGAACGGTGCAGCAAAAGGTGCATTAAATAGTTAAAGTATTTTGTATTATGACAATTCGATAATTGTAGATTACTTAAAATACCATTTATACCACATATAAAATACTGCACCGGCTTGGAATCTCATGCACCTGAGATTTCCACATATAACCAGGAGCATCATGGGAACTTAGCTTTCTTAAATACAACCGTTCACTCTCAACCCATCATTGCCAACTGCCGACGTGGATAACGAAAGCCACTTGTTATGGCTATTGGCCTCCAGTATTAACCATTTATTTTCAACTTTAATATTGACAACCAAGGACGAAGACGTGCACTTCTACTTCCTTGCGCGTCTTTTAACTTCTGTTTTTAAACCCCAACTTACTTACTCCTAATTTAAATTAAAATTATCATCCACCCTATTCAAACATCAATTGCAGATTATAAAAAAGGTGAGTACCATAATAAATTAAGCTTTGCTATCATATTAAGTCAATTATAAATGGTATTTTAAGTAATCTACAATTATCAAATTGCTTAAACCTTGAACAATATTTCTTAGTTGGTATGTAAAGCCTAGTAGCTTCCAAGATAAATTCTTTGAATGCCTTCCATTTTGAATTTGTTGCTGGTAACATCATCAGTTGGTCCCACCGTATAGAATTTAAATACTGTCTCAAACCACCGTAGTCGCCTTTACGAAAGCAAAAACCCTTCAATTTTCCCCTGATGGTAGTTACCTCTTTGAGTAAATCCCACTTCGGCACACTGCCACCTAGTGGTTCCTTTATCTGCAAATTCTTAATGCATGAAAAATCACTACTGATAATCAGATTAAGGGTATAGTTGCATCCCAAACATGCTGATGTAGAAAACAATCATCCACTAAATCCACAAAAGCCTTACTAGTGTGTGAGTGACCAACCCACAAATTCCAGTCAATATCCGGGAAATTAAAATACCCCATTATAAGACTCGCTGATTTACTGGCCCACTCTCTTTCCCTGTACAATTTCTTGTTACTCATCAGAGTAATTAAGCATATAACATGCTCCTACTCTCAATTTTGATCTCCCAATGCTTATGTCACACCAAACTGACTCGACACTGCACTGTCTAGCAGTGTTGACTGGCTTCATTTCCTTGGATTTTATGTGTTTCTTAACTAATAGCATAACCCCCCTCCTCCCTTCCTATCCTGTCTATCCTTCCTATACACATTGTACTCCCCAAATTCTAGTTCTGTATTTCTTATATTTATGTGACACCATGTCTCTGATATCCCAACAGTATCTGCCTTTGATGTTTTGAGCAACACCTCAAATTCAACAAATTTATTTACCAAACTCCTAGCATTGGTGTATATGCAAGTATACACCAATGCATATACACCAATGCTAGGAGTATATGCAAGTATACATGCACCTGTTCCTATTCTTAGCTACACAGTACAAGTAAACACATAACACACATGGGTTATGTGTTTACTTGTACTGCAATGACTCCCAGCAGTCTCTGAAATACCCTGTATCTTGTTTTCCAGGTTGCTGCTCATTCCAATAGAAGCAGTGCAAGAATCACTTTCACCTCTGCCAGTGGCTACTGTTAATCTATTAGTCCTTGTATCCCCGCAAGCTAGCAGTTTTCCGACCCACCTAATGCTGCCTCGATAGCATCAGCAAATATTCTTGCACCCTTTCTATTTAAGTGTATTCCATCCCTGTAGAAACAATCTCTCCTGTTAACAAGTACAGACCTGACTGAAAAAAATTTTACCCCTTGATCCATGGACAATCTTTCCAGGGCCAAATTGATCGGCAAGGCTCTCATCATATACTTCCCCCTATCGCGTCTTGGCAGAATTGCAGACACTTTCAAATTCAGACCTAATTCACAGCTTTTTTTTCGACAGTGACCTGTACTTGTTAAGTAATTACACCAGTCTCCTACTTTTAATATCATTAGTGCCAACATGTACAACAATATCACCTTTCGTGCTCTTAAAAGATGATATCCGCTCTACAACGTCGTCAATTTAGGAACTGGCTGGATATGAGAATTTCCAAGCAGAAGGAAAAATACCTTTGGAATAAGAAAGTGAAAAAGGTGGCAAAGAACAGGAGTAAGTTCAGGAACACAGATTTTGAGAACAAGTGGAGAAATACCATCAGGACCTGGAGCTTTCTTAGCATCAAGATTGGTTAAAATCCTTCTGACATCCTTTTGACGGAAGACCACAGGAGGCAGTGAATGGAGCATGTTGGGAATGGTGGGAGGTGTTTTACCAAGATCATTAATACATGGGTTGGAAGAAAAATGGGATGCTAGCAGGTCAGCTTTATCCTTGGCTGAAGTGACAACAGAACCATCTGGTTTTTACAGAGGAGAGAGCAGAGATGGGCAAAAGTTGTGGCCAATAGCTTTGGCAACAGACCAGAATACTCAGCTACCATTAGGGCAAGAAGCAAGTTTTCTACTCTTAGCCTGTTCAAACTCTAGTTTGGACTGATTAATAACTGCTTTACAATTATTGCGAGCTTTAGTGTAGGCAGAAAATGAAACTGAAGAATTAGAAACAAGCCAATTACGATATGCAACATTCTTCTTGTGAACAACCTTAGCACATTTATTGGAAAACCAAGGTTTAGATAAAGGACGTGATTTTAAAGTTGAGTATGGGATAACGGGTGTGCAAGAGTTAGCCCATGGTGTCTTGTCAATGATATACAGGAATTTTTCTAGCAGGGATAAGGAGGTGATTATCCCTTGTATAAGGCAATGGTTAGGCCACACCTTGAGTACTGTTTACTTCTCTGGAGGCCTCATTTTAAGAAGGATGTAGAGCTGTTGGAACAAGTATAGAGAAGGGCAACAAGATTAGTGAATGGAACAGAGGGTTGCTCTTACGAAGAAAGGCTTAAGTTTTGCAAATTACAGTGTCTGGAAACTAGGCACCTGCGAGGTAATCTGATCGAGGTGTATAAAGCCTTGAATGATTTTAGCATGCTCAGTGCTGATGGGATTCTTCCACTTGGTCAGAATAATCGCCTGAGAGGGCAGAAATTCAAATTGCGGAAAGACAGTTGTAGGATAGATGGGCGCAAATTTGCCTTTAGCGAACGGGTGGTTGATTGCTGGAACAAACTTCCATCTGTAGCAGAAGTTGATAGCTTAAACTGATTCAAGGGAGAACTGTTGTTTGGTTTTTTAAGGAGCATTAGCAACTAAGGCCATATTGCTCCGGGTTATGCGGTGGTCATTCCCTGACCTTTCCGCATCCTCTGTATTTGGTGGTGACGGGCTCAAACCCCGGTTTAATCAAGAAGCGTGTGCTACGCACTGCTGCCCCTTCCCACCTGGCTACGGAGGCACCAAGGGAGAACTAGACAAACATTTGGAGCAGATGGATGAGTGAAGTGAGAAGGGGATGTGTGTTTTTTTTTTTTGGCTGATGCTAAACTTGCTTTCTTGCACCATGTGCTCTTGCTAATGCTAATATGTCTCTATTAATGCTCTAATGCTAATTGGCGCATTTGGCCTTTTGTGCTTTTCTGCAATCCTTGTTCTTGTGGCTTCTTGCACCACAGTGTCCACAAGTAGTCTCTTTTTGGGAACGGATGTGTGAGGTTTGCCCGAACCTCAGATACCTATAGCACTTAGGTACTTTTAGTACTTTTATCCAGGTCAAAAATAATGTGTGGACCTCTGATTTTAGGCTTGTCAGCTTTTAGCAAACAGGTGATTCTCTCTACTTTTTTCAGTCTGTCTTTGTCACTGTTTGGATTACAATGCAGTCTGTTGGGTTTTTCTTAAACGCTGTATTTTTACATTCGTAAGTTGAGATTCCTTGAGATTTTTCTTAATGCTTGCTTCCCAGCTTCACTACAATCTGGTTTCGATCCCTCTGTGGGTCTTATGATTAAATCATTGTCTTCCTTCTCTTGCCATGTATTGGATCAAGTTTATTGATTTTGGTGGCGATCTGGTTAGTTTTCAGGACCTGTGCATATATCTAGTTTGCTGCCATTGTAGTGACATTTCTGTTTCCTTGTTTTCAAGTTTGGTTCTTAAAATTTGGTTGAGTATGTCCCAGCACTGTTCAGCACTCAATTATCTTCTTCCTTACAGAAGCAGTGATTTTCAAATACTGTTTGGCTATTAAACCTTCATGTTTTAACTTTGTTGCTATCACTTTATCTAACACAGAGCCAGCTGCCTGAAAAGTGATGTCTGTATCCTTTGGAGCTTCCTGCATATTTTCGTCTAACTTTGAATCTGTTTGCGATCTAGTGTTTATTCTTTTAGATTTTACTAGAGTGCCAGGTCTGTTGCCCTTCTGTTCTGATTCCATTAAAATTTTTTTTCCCCTTATTTTTGTGCTTTTAAGTGTGTTAACAGGGTTACAATCCTGTATTTCCCGATTCAGACTCGGAAGTCATTTTTTCATTGTATTTTTTGGTCACTATTATGTCCAGTTTCCTGTTAGCCTATTATCTCCATTTTATCCTTTGATAAAATGGAAATTTATTGTTAATATCACTGGTATCTATAGACTCAGGGTCTAGAAGGAACTCATAAAAAGCAAATTTCGAAGGCTCAGCTAAAAGATCAGTATGAATGCTAATGCAAAAGGGGAGGGGAACTATCAATCGTTAGCAATGCAAGCATTTGCAAGTCTATCGAAACATAATGTCATTAAATTTTTAAGACTTGTACTGATTACAACTAGTTTTAGTGATATCTATACGTATAGAAAACTTACCATTTATTTGAAGGATGTGAAATAAGGATGTGAACAGAGTGAGAGCATGATAATCCAACCCGTTCAGAAAACAAATACCTCCTATACAACAATGGCAGCCATTGCTGATGGTGCCATTGTTAGTGTGTAAAAATTTAAAGTGGACTTGCTAAGAACTAAATAGAAATGCAGTGTTAATGTTAACTGATAAATTTTATCTTCCTGCATTTAATATTAGTACTATGTCCATTTTCAATAACAAATTTATCAGAAAAACCTGAACGTCTTCAGTACTCACCACTTTTGCAGTGGCGTCTGGCTGTTACTGTCCAAGTGTTATGCCTTAGACAGTAGTAGTTCCTGCCACAAGTAGAGTGTTCTGGCACGTCTTCACTCCACAGCGTCCACAGGTGCTATGACATGTTACTTCAATAGCAATCTAGTATGCAAAAATGCCATTCTTTTTGTGTGAGTGGGACAGTCAGGCAAGGAGTAAGCACTGGGATGTCAAGGTCTGGCCAAAGAGGGACACTTTATTGCCTGGATCAAGAACATAGTTCATAAACCACTGGTAGACCCCAAGACTGTCCTCCTTCTATCCTTGTACATCAAACTGGGTTTGATAAAATAGTTTGTGAAAGCTTCACCTCAGGAAAGCTTCATCTACCTTTGTATTAAATTCCCATCAGTCACCCAAGAGAAGCTAAACAAGGCATTTTTGTTGAACCTCAAATTTGCAAACTGATGAGGACTGAGATTTTGAGGGAACTATGAATAAAAGGTAAAAACAGGCATGGATTAGCCTCATGTTTGTTGTCGAGAACTTCTTAGGGAACACAAGTATCCAGATTACAAGAATATAGTGGAAACTATTTTTGGCAAACTTCAAGAAGCTGTACTGCAATGTGAGTGTCAAGGTACATTTTTACACTCCTACATCAACTACTTCCCAGAAAATCTAATAAGTGTAGTAAAGAACAGAGTGAGAGTTTTCACCAGGACATTAAAGACATGGAGATGTTGGTACCAGGGGTGGTGGAATGTCAACATAATGACTAAATGCTGAAGAGGGACTGTAAAGTAGGATTTGCAAGAAAATCAAAGAAACAAAAATTTGACCCATTGTTGATCAGTTTTTAAAATGAGAGGTTAGTGTTAAGTGGAATTTTTACCACACTGCCCTTTTTTAATAGTGTTTTCAACATGTATTTAAATATAAAAGTTTGGTAAAGGTAGCATTTTCTTATAATTTCAATGCACAGATTCTGCCAAAATTAATAAAAAAATTGTGAAAAATCAAAATTTCTTTTGTGATTTTTGAATAAACCTGATGCGATGGAACAAAGGAAGTCATTTTTGAAATCGGCATTAGAAAATGACTCTGAAACATCAATGAATTTTTTTTCAAAATTTAGAGTAGCTTAATTATTATTGTAAACTTGATAACTAGATGCCCATGGGCTATAAATCTTCATGTTATTAGTCAGAATTATTTAAATTATACTTCAGATAAGCTATGAAGTCATAATAAAATAACTTTTTATTTATTTTGATTGCAGGTATCTTAGGATATTCAGGAAAAGAATCTTGGGGATATGTTAATGTCAGGAACAATGGCAGTATTTTCTGGTGGTTATATTATGCTGATGTAGAAGGGCAAGCCTATACAGATTATCCTTTAATAATATGGCTTCAGGTAAATAAGAGAACTTAAATATACAGGTTATTGAAAAAGATAACAGATCTTAAAATTTATTACTTTAAAAAGTGTCCGTGTGAGATCATTATGCATAAGCCAAGTATTTACTATATTTCTTTAAGATAAGTGTGTTTCAGTCTTCATTAATTCTCGGGGAGTGCTTCTTCAATAATATTAGCATTTCTGTTCTTGATAGAATTATTTTGTAATTTATTGCTTTTCCCCACCAAAAAAAAATTATTATAAATGTTACTGTTGTGCAGGTAATTACAACTAATTTAGTAAAGATATCCCTAGCAGGGAGATTATTCATTTTATGCATGGTTTTTAGAAATTCCAAGGGAGGGGTTATGCTATTAGTTAAGAAACACATAAAAACCAAAGAAGTGAAGCCAGTCGACATCGCTGGACAGTGCAGTGTTCAGTCAGCTTGGTGTGACATAAGCATTGGGAGATCAAAATTGAGAGTAGGAGTGTGCTATAGGCCTAATGACTCTGATGAGTATAATAAGAAACTGTACAGGGAAATAGAGTGGGCCAGTAAATCAGAGAGTCTTATAATGGGAGATTTTAATTTCCCAGATATTGACTGGAATTTGGCGGCTGGTCACTCACACACTAGCAGGGCTTTTATGGATTTATTGGATGATTGTTTTCTACATCAGCATGTTCGGGAGGCAACTAGAGGGAGTAATACTCTTGATTTGATTATCAGCAGTGATTCTTCATGCATTAAGAATCTGCAGATAAATGAACCACTAGGTGGCAGTGATCACAGTGTGCTGAAGTGGGATTTACTCAAAGAGGTAATTACCGTTAGGGGTAAAGGGAAGGGTTATTGCTTCCGTAAAGGCGACTACGATGGACTGAGACAGTATTTAAATTCTATACAGTGGGACCAACTGATGATGTTACCAACAGCAAATTCAAAATGGGAAGCATTCAAAGAACTTATCTTCAGGCCAAAATGGATGTCAGATGAACTAATGAGGCATATGGCAGAGAAGAAAAATGCATGGGATACTTACAAATTAACACATGGCACAGAAGCCTATGATAGATACAAGTTGATATGCAACCAAGTTACAAAGGAGGTTAGGCAGGCGAAGGCAGATTACGAGAAATCCTTGGGATGCAAAGAAAAACAGCAAAGAGTTCTTTACTTATGTAAACTCTAGAAGGAAGGGGATGAATCAGATTGGTCCACTTGATATTGATGGGTCAACTGTTGATGATCCTGCTCAGGTACCTAACAAACTAAATGAATATTTTGCATCGACATTCACACATGAGGAGTTATTCAGCAAGGGGAATGCCAGAGGTGTATTCAACTCTAGCAGTAAGCTACAGAATCTTGAAATAACTGGGAGTAAAGTGGAGGAGAAACTGTTGAAGATAAACACAAGAAAGGCACCCGGGGTGGATGGGATCTATCCAGTTATATTAAAGCAGCAGCAAAGGAAGTAAGCAAACCCTTAGCCATAATTATGAGAGCTTCCTTGGACTCAGGGGAGGTACCCATAGACTGGAAATGTGCAAATGTGACCCCAATTCACAAAGGAGGATCAAAGGCTGACACAAGTAATTATAGACCTGTGAGCTTAACTTCTGTTCCAGGAAAATTAATGGAGGCACTGGTTAAAGAAGCACTGCAGGATCATTTAGACAAGACTTCAGTTATAGCTCAGACACAGCATGGTTTTGTTAAGGGGAAGTCTTGCCTGACCAACTTGATTGGATACTATGATGCAGTCACAAAAGAACTGGATGCAGGGAATAACTTTGATATTATATACTTGGATCTTAGAAAGGCTTTTGATACTGTTGCACATGGAAGACTGCTACACAAATTGGAGCAGTGTGACATTGGAGGCAAATTGCTGCTATGGATAAAGGGGTGGTTGAGGGGGAGAAGACAGAGAGTGGTAATCAATGGACACTGCTCATCGTGGACTAATGTTATTAGTGGAGTCCCTCAGGGCTCAGTGTTGGGTCCATTATTGTTTTCTGTATTTATAAATGATATTGATGATGGTATATCAAGCTTAATGTCCAAGTTTGCAGACAATACAAAGGTTGGCAGGGTTGTCAAGGACACTACTGACACTATGCTGCTGCAACAGGATCTGGAAAGGTTGAGCAGATGGGCTGAGAGGTGGCAAATGAAGTTTAACATTGACAAATGTAAAGTAATACACATGGGAAACAGCAACCCCAGAGCAACGTATCAACTCTGTGGTACTACACTGACAGTGGTAGAGAATGAAAGGGACTTGGGGGTGGTTGTGCAGGCAGATATGAAGTTCTCTGAGCAGTGCAGATGGGCTGCAAGAGTAGCTCATGGAGTATTGTCAGTGATATACAGGAATTTTTCCAGCAGGGATAAGGAGGTGATTATTCCATTGTATAAGGCAATGGTCAGGCCACACCTAGAGTACTGTATACAGGTCTGGAGGCCTCATTTCAAGAAGGATGTAGAGCTGCTGGAACGAGTACAGAGAAGGGCAACAAGATTAGTGAATGGAACAAAGGGGTGCTCTTACGAAGAAAGGCTTAAGTTTTGCAAATTACAGTGTCTGGAGACTAGACACCAGCGAGGTGATCTGATAGAGGTGTATAAAGCCTTGAATGGTTTAAGCATGCTCAATGCTGATGGGATTCTTCCTCTAGCTCAGAAAAATCACCTGAGAGGGCATAAATTCAAATTGAGGAAAGACAGATATAGGATAGACGTGCGGAAATTTGCCTTTAGCCAGCGGGTGGTTGGTTGGTGGAACAGACTTCCATCCCTTGTGGTGGAGGTTGATAGCCTAAATAAGTTTAAGGCTCAGCTGGACAGGTATTTTGAATGAACAGAGGGGTGAAGTTGAAGTGGGTTTTTTTTTGGCTGATACTGCATAAGCTTGCTTTCTTGCATCAAATGCCTATGCTAATGCTAATGCCATTATAGAAAAAAAACTGGAACAGGTGTTAGATGTCCCTACTTTCTAACAGCCATGGGGGTGTTAGAGAGTAGGGAATGACTTAAAGATTGTGCAGAATTCTAAAACTAATCTAATGCCCAAATGGAAAATTCTCTGAGTAAGTTCTGCTTTCTTATACACATTTTTTTATGCACTTTGTGTTTTTCTGTTCATTATTACTAATAGAAAACTTGCTCAAAAAGTTTGGTGAATGATCTTATTCATAGTGGTTGTTAAAAGATTGAGTGTGAAAATTTTCCAACTTTATGTGCACTTATTTTGAACATTTACATATCAAGTTTTAGCTCTCTGTTATACCCTAGTTTATCAAAATGCTGCTCCAAGTGAACACCTTTTTTTACTCATTTGTTTCATTCACAGAAAATTATGAAATTTGAACAATATGCAAACATTAAATTTTGTGGCGAACCTTGAAAGTCAGCCATGTAGACTTCGCATTAAATGCTCATTAAGTGTACAGAGATGGTTTTAAGATGAAGAAAGAAGCAGTTACTCGTTAACATCCTGAAATGACAAAAACATCAATTAAGTCCTCACTATATTTTGATGATATTGATGAACTGACCATTTGAGGAATTGCCGAGGAGATATTTTTCATTTGATTCGGTTCAGGCTGTTTATGGTAAGTAAGCAAGTTTGTTCCACTTATTTTCACTTGAGATTAAAGTCAGCAACAAGTCCTCGTTTTATCTGAGTTGTTCAAGCAAGCTGTGTGGGATCCTGAATTTTTCACAAAAATTATAACAGATGATGAGTCTTGGGTGTATGGATATCAGGGTTCAAAACTCCCACTGGAAAACAGCTTCGTCACCAAGGGCAAAGGTGCATAGTCAAAATTACATATGGAGAACATGCTGCTTATATATTTTTGACAACAAGGGGATGAAGTTATTACAATTTGTTCAGAAAGATGCCACTGTTAATGCAGTCTTAGTAAAAAGAAGTTTTAAAATCTTTGGGAGACACTGTTTACTGTAAGTGACCCAAAAAATTGTGAAACGATTGATTCCTTTTCCATGATAATGCACTATGTTACTTGCCATCTGGCAGTTTTTGATTGGGCAGAAATGTATTCATTGTGCTGCACCCAGCTTATTTATTTGTGGTAACCATGACTTTTCCCAAAATTAAAACAGGACATTAAAGGGAAAGAATTGGAGTTTATTCAAGAAATCCAGTCAAACGTGACTTCTAACCAAACCTACGTGTTTTGGAAATGCCTAAAAGCATCACAAAAAGAGACTTCCAAAAATGTTTTGATCAGTGGCAGAAGGAGATTATATTTAAGAATATTAACAATATAAATGTTTCATTGAATATAATAAATTTTTTGCAATATTCATGAAGCTTTTACATCAGACATTGTATTCACAGTATTTGTTAGTCACAGTGAACATAAAAAGAATTTACTGCTTTTTTTTTTTTTTTTTTTTTTCCCAACTTGTTCATTGTAACCAGTATCTTAAGATCTCTTAGTCACAGCAAACATGAAAAATGCAATTTTTGTGTTTTTACACCAATGCTTAATAAATTTGATGGATTTCAGGTACTGTTTTAGTCAATAAATGCAGGTGTCATAGAAATATCAAAAACATTGTGTCGTTTCATTTCTGATATACTTGATACAGAATTTTAATATAACAAAAATACATGTACATGAAGGTTAGGCATTTGATAGAAGACAAGGGATAAGTGGCAGTAGACAAAGCAGTTACAAATGACCATGCCCATCATATGTTAATCTTATGATTGAGTTCCCAGAGGATTTGGTGCATGATCCCTTACTATTTTTAATATTCTCTAACCCAGTGGTTCTCAAACTTTTAATGTGAAGACACTCTAAATCCATTATGAAAAATTCCCAGCACCCCCAGCACTGGGTGCATGGGCACTGGCAGAATATTCTGTAAGGGGCATGTGGTATGAGGGGCATGTGGAAGGGCAAAGAGGAAATTCTGTTTTGAAAAATGCATGAAAAAAAGTTTGGCTTTTGGTACAGGATTTTAAACTTTTTTTTTATTTAAAAATTGGCCTCATACAGCATTTTATGCACAATTTCTATATTTCTAAGAATAATAAATTGTATGAAAAAAGTCTAAATTAAAGAAATAATATTCGATTGTTTTTCATACTTATTTTAATGTTTTTAGAACAATAAGTACATTTTCTAATTTATATCCAGAAACTAAAATAATTCAAAATTAAAAAAAAACAAACAATACAAAATTATATTGAAATTTTATTAATTTTATGAAAAAATGCTTATTGCAATAAAAATATTCTTAAAAAGAGAACAAAACAATTAATGTGAATCATGTGCTTGATGCGATTTACATAGTTCATTTATATTTGGGCGTATTTTAGACGAACATACTCGCATTTCATTTTCAACCAACTTCAGCCTTTCAATCTTTTTAGTTTTGCTATTAACGAGCGTAGACAACCTGAGTTTGTACTGGTATGAGGTAGAAAATTGTGCCAAACTTGAAGTGCTCTGGTTCCTATGTTATTGTTGATTGTTGCTCTTATATTATTTCTCCCTGATTGGGGGATTTCACTCCGTGACGGGTACTGCTACCAAGTACACAGGGTGGTTGTAATGTCTGGTGTTGCTGTTGGTCAAGGAAATCTCTGACTATCCTACAGGTGTTCAGAATTGCAACTTTCTGGAGTTCCTTGTAGGTGTTCTCTGGGAGACCTATTGCTGTTAAGCTGCTATGTCACCATACCGGTGGTTGACACTATGATTGGGATGGAGGTACTTCTTGCATATGCCACATCTCCTTGACCTCATGTCTCAGGTTCGTGTACTTCCTTATTTTTTCCTCATGGGTTTTCTGAACATTGCTAGTGTTGGGCACCGCTATGTCAATCAGGTAGGTAGCCTTTTCCATCTTGTCCTCAAGGGTTATGTCTGATCTGTTGTGTGGGATGTTCTTATCCGTTATTATGGCACAGTCCCAGTACAGCTTGTGGGTTCAGGTCTCTAGTACTGCCTGGGGTTCATACTTGTAGTATGGTACACTTTCTTTGGTCAACTTGGCATTTCCTCGCTAGCTTCTGATGTACTATCCTGGCTACCTGCTTGTGTCTATGAGTACCCAGTCTGGGTGATCACCTTGCATCTCCTGGTGATGTGTTGGATCATTTGGACCAATCAGGTGCAGGTATACTTGCGTGTACACCAATGCTAGGAGTTTAGTAAATAAATTTGATGAATTTGAGGTATTGCTCAAAACATCAAAGGCAGATATTGTTGGGATATCAGAGACGTGGTGTCACACAGATATAAGGGATGCAGAACTGCAATTTGGGGAGTACAACGTCTACAGAAAGGATAGACAGGATAGGAAGGGGGGGGAGGGGTTATGCTATTAGTTAAGAAACACATAAAAACCAAGGAAGTGAAGCCAGTCGACATCGCTGGACAGTGCAGTGTTGAGTCAGTTTGGTGTGACATAAGCATTGGGAGATCAAAATTGAGAGTAGGAGTGTGCTATAGGCCTAATGACTCTAATGAGTATAATAAGGAACTGTACAGGGAAATAGAGTGGGCCAGTAAATCAGAGAGTCTTATAATGGGAGATTTTAATTTCCCAGATATTGACTGGAATTTGGGGGCTGGTTACTCACACACTAGCAGGGCTTTTGTGGATTTATTGGATGATTGTTTTCTACATCAGCATGTTCAGGAGGCAACTAGAGGGAGTAATACTCTTGATTTGATTATCAGCAGTGATTCTTCATGCATTAAGAATCTGCAGATAAATGAACCACTAGGTGGCAGTGATCACAGTGTGCTGAAGTGGGATTTACTCAAAGAGGTAACTACCATTAGGGGTAAAGGGAAGGGTTATTGCTTCCGTAAAGGCGACTACGATGGACTGAGACAGTATTTAAATTCTATACAGTGGGACCAACTGATGATGTTACCAACAGCAAATTCAAAATGGGAAGCATTCAAAGAACGTATCTTGGAAGCTACTAGGCTTTACATACCAACTAAGAAATATTGTTCAAGGTTTAGGCCAAAATGGATGTCAGATGAACTAAGAGGCATATGGCAGAGAAGAAAAATGCATGGGATACTTACAAATTAACACACGACACAGAAGCCTATGATAGATACAAGTTGATATGCAACCAAGTTACAAAGGAGGTTAGGCAGGCGAAGGCAGATTACGAGAAATCCTTGGCAAGGGATGCAAAGAAAAACAGCAAAGAGTTCATTACTTATGTAAACTCTAGAAGGAAGGGGATGAATCAGATTGGTCCACTTCATATTGATGGGTCAACTGTTGATGATCCTGCTCAGGTAGCTAACAAACTAAATGAATATTTTGCATCGACATTCACACATGAGGAGTTATTCAGCAAGGGGAATGCCAGAGGTGTATTCAACTCTAGCAGTAAGCTACAGAATCTTGAAATAACTGGGAGTAAAGTGGAGGAGAAACTGTTGAAGATAAACACAAGAAAGGCACCCGGGGTGGATGGGATCTATCCAGTTATATTAAAGGAGGCAGCAAAGGAAGTAAGCAAACCCTTAGCCATAATTATGAGAGCTTCCTTGGACTCAGGGGAGGTACCCATAGACTGGAAATGTGCAAATGTGACCCCAATTCACAAAGGAGGATCAAAGGCTGACACAAGTAACTATAGACCTGTGAGCTTAACTTCTGTTCCAGGAAAATTAATGGAGACACTGGTTAAAGAAGCACTGCAGGATCATTTAGACAAGACTTCAGTTATAGCTCAGACACAGCATGGTTTTGTTAAGGGGAGGTCTTGCCTGACCAACTTGATTGGATACTATGATGCAGTCACAAAAGAACTGGATGCAGGGAATAACTTTGATATTATATACTTGGATCTTAGAAAGGCTTTTGATACTGTTGCACATGGAAGACTGCTACACAAATTGGAGCAGTGTGACATTGGAGGCAAATTGCTGCTATGGATAAAGGGGTGGTTGAGTGGGAGAAGACAGAGAGTGGTAATCAATGGACACTGCTCATCGTGGACTAATGTTATTAGTGGAGTCCCTCAGGGCTCAGTGTTGGGTCCATTATTGTTTTCTGTATTTATAAATGATATTGATGATGGTATATCAAGCTTAATGTCCAAGTTTGCAGATGATACAAAGGTTGGCAGGGTTGTCAAGGACACTACTGACACTATGCTGCTGCAACAGGATCTGGAAAGGTTGAGCAGATGGGCTGAGAGGTGGCAAATGAAGTTTAACATTGACAAATGTAAAGTACTACACATGGGAAACAGCAACCCCAGAGCAATGTATCAACTCTGTGGTACTACACTGACAGTGGTAGAGAATGAAAGGGACTTGGGGGTGATTGTGCAGGCAGATATGAAGTTCTCTGAGCAGTGCAGATGGGCTGCAAGAGTAGCTCATGGAGTATTGTCAATGATATACAGGAATTTTTCCAGCAGGGATAAGGAGGTGATTATTCCATTGTATAAGGCAATGGTCAGGCCACACCTAGAGTACTGTATACAGGCCTGGAGGCATCATTTCAAGAAGGATGTAGAGCTGCTGGAACGAGTACAGAGAAGGGCAACAAGAGTAGTGAATGGAACAAAGGGGTGCTCTTACGGAGAAAGGCTTAAGTTTTGCAAATTACAGTGTCTGGAAATTACTCCCAACTGTAAGTGAACATATCCTATCCCCGGAGCAGGATGGGTAGTTGACCCTTCTACTGGAATCGACACAACATGCCATTTGGCGATCTGAATTGGGTACTCAAACCCAGTTCCCTTTAAAACCCCATCCCCAGGCAGGTGGGGAGGAGACGTGTCTCCGTCTCCTCCCCTCCCTGCCTCCCCATACTTCGCCCGGTGGGCTTGTCTCCACTGACCTCTTTGGGGATGCATACTGTATTGTCCCCATCCTTCTACCCGTGCCCTCCCAATCTTCAGTCTTCTCCTCCCCACTCTAACTAAACCGAACGAGTACGCCTCTTAACAATGCTGCCAAATTCTAATCTTCTTCTAAATTCATCCGCTTTCTCGAAAATCTCTTTTGGCCTTTCCAAATTCTAGTGTTCACCCCCTTTATATATATATATATATATATATATATATATTTATAATTATTGATAAAAAAGTAAAGAAAGAAAGTTAAAACGACAATAACTGTAACTAATATGTAACTAATATATATGAGTCAATGCAGTTGCAAGCAATCATGCAATACACCCATAATATACAGGAATTTTTCCAGCAGGGATAAGGAAGTGATTATTCCCTTGTATAAGGCAATGGTCAGGCCACACCTTGAGTACTGTATACAGGTCTGGAGGCCTCATTTCAAGGAGGATGTAGAGCTGCTGGAACGAGTACAGAGAAGGGCAACAAGATTAGTGAATGGAACAAAGGGGTGCTCTTATGAAGAAAGGCTTAAGTTTTGCAAATTACAGTGTCTGGAGACTAGGCACCAGCGAGGTGATCTGATAGAGGTGTATAAAACCTTGAATGGTTTGAGCATGCTTAATGCTAATGGGATTCTTCCTCTAGCTCAGAAAAATCACCTGAGAGGGCATAAATTCAAATTGAGGAAAGACAGATTTGGGATAGACGTGCGGTAATTTGCCTTTAGCCAGCCGGTGGTTGGTTGTTGGAACAGACTTCCATCCCTTGTAGTATAGGTTGATAGCCTAAATAAGTTTAAGGCTCAGCTGGACAGGTATTTTGAACGAACAGAGGGGTGAAGGGGAAGTGGGTTTTTTTTTCTTTTTGGCTGATGATGCATAAGCTTGCTTTCTTGCATCAAATGCCTCTACTAATGCTAATGTCTATAGATCCAATTTTTTTTTTTTTTGCGTGTTTTCTTAGGTCCTTGATGGTATTATTATTGGATTGATTTACTTTTTCTAATAATTCTTTATATTATCCTTAATATTCTATATATATATATATATATATATATATATATATATATATATTATTCTTTTGTAATATGCTAATTCATGTTGTATTTTATTTTTAATATGCTTTTATAGTAGTTTTACTTAATTTATTTCTATCTCTAGCTTTTTCTGTTGTCCCAGTAGTTGTTTTAGCAATGCATGGGTACGAACAGAGTACATATTGGTATTTCTTTTTGTATTATCATTCTATTGTGGTTTATTTCGTCTTTGTTCATTTTCTTAATCATAGGTATTTTCTACAAGGCCATGGGAAATTAAGATAACCGAGATTAGGCTAACTTAAAGACCAGTAATGTATTAACTATAATACCTATGTGTAGAAAATACCTGTGATTAAGAAAATGAACAAAGACGAAATAAACCACAATAGAATGATAATACAAAAAGAAATAACTATATATATATATATATATATATATGTGTGTGTGTGTGTGTGTATGTATAGGCCTTGTCACTGAAATCTTTGGAAATTAGATGGCAGGGCATGCCAGAGTACTTAAATAATCTACTACATGCCTGACCTGCCTCCTCGTAGCAAAGTGTGGGCAACGGTGGGGGCCCAACGGCTAAATGGTCAGAGAAACAACAGAACATGATACTACATGACATTCCACTCCCCCACACACTTTTTAAATCTCTGGCCTCCACAGAGTTCTGTATCACAAAAACAGAGTACACAATGCGGAGTTGGCGGGAATCCCTGGTGCCGTCAGACAATTAACACAGTTTACACTTTACACCCCAACACTACAATAAGTAAACCCACAAATTATACTTTTTACATCTCTGACCTACGCAGAGTCTGTGTTGCACCTACAGTGACATAAACATGAAGTTGAGGGAGACCCCTGGTGATGCTAGACCCTCAACACTTTACATCAGAGCAGCAACAGATCATTGAAAGCAACCAATTATACCAGGCAGAGGCCACTGAACTACCCTTCACCTTGATGGAGATGAACATGGTGGCCCTTGCCAAGACCAAAGAGGAAAAAAAACCAGTATTTTTAACCACGTCCACCTGATTGAGGTGGACATGGTTAAAAAGTTTGCTGAGATCTTCCCAGCCAAGCTTCTAAGTTTATTTAACAAGTGCCTTGCAAATGGAGTATTCCCCGATCCCTGGAAAACAGCATCCCTTAATATACACTTAAGTTAATTATAAACCAGTTATACAAATATATTAACAAAAAAATCAGTAGCTTTCGGGACGTGTGTCCCTTTGTCAACTGACAAATTAAATACAAATTTAAATACAATACAACGAGCTGAGTGAGGCACGTTAATCGTACGTCATTGTTGTTGCGCGGACCTGTGCTGCTTTCTACGCCACTGATCATCCAGCAATAAAACGGTTGTCTCCAGGATGGGATGTAGACGTATGCCTTTCTGGCGATTTAATGCCTTTGGATTGCTTACTATGTTGAGTGACTAGCCATAGGCGGTGGTGAGAGTGCCGTGAGTGGTTTACTATTTCAAAGTCGTGTTTGGGGTCAAGATCGTGGTTGGTGGCCCAGAAATGTTCCGCGACTGCGGACTGGTCAGTTTCGGCAAGCCGGATTGCTCTGTCATGTTCCGTGAGGCGATCCTGGAGACGCCTTGATGTTTCTCCTATGTAGCAACTGTTACAGTCTCTACAGGTGATGCGATATACCACATTGCTGCGTAAGACAGGTGTGACAGGGGTCTTCACGCTGGAGACAAGTGAACGTAGGTTCCTGCAGGGTAATTGCACACATTTGATGTTGTAACTTCTAAGGACCTTCGAGATCCGTCCTGACATGCCTGGATAATAGGGAATGTAGGTGGACGATATACCGACTTGGTTCGGTGGTCTTGGGTTGGATGTGAGTTCTTCTGCCTGTAATAGGCATCTGCTTAGTACATGGGATGGATAACCACATTTGGTTAGGTCCGCCTTCACACGGGAGATCTCGTTACGCCTAATTGTGTCGGTGCTGGAATGGCTCCAAGCCCTGGAGAATAGGGTGCGGGAAGTGCTATTGAGATGGCTTGGTGCGTGGCCGGACCTGTAGTTAGTGAATTGACCGCACCACATGGGTTTTTTTGTTAATATATTTGTATAACTGGTTTATAACCAACTTAAGTGTATATTAAACTATGGACCCCAGTACTCCAGGCCCATTCGTTACTAGCATCCCTTAAGTTGATCCTCAAGAGTCCAGACAGAATCCCCTTAAACCCTGCCCCCTATCGGCCAATCACCCTCCTCCCTGTGTTGGCCAAACTGCAAGAATGGCTTCTACTATATCAACTGTCTGCCTCTTGTGCTGAACAACTGCAGTCTTTGCACCAGGATGGGTTCAAGACAGGGCAATGCACAAAAGATGTAATGCACAGTCTAATTACTCAAGCCACACAGTTAACCTCCAAGTACTCCTTGGCCATTCTGGTGGACTTCGCTAGCACATTTGACTGCCTGTGGTGGTGGCTAAGCATCCTCCGAAGACTCTGCAATGCATAGATATATAAGAACCTCTACAGTAGTATACAATCTATTTTACTAACTGTAAGGTGCAAGTTATCAGCAAATTTCAATCTCTGGCCAGTTTTATCCATTGGCGATTTCCCCAGGGTTCAGTCCTTGCGGCGTTTCTCTGGTTCATCATCTTGGAAGAGTTCCCGGGGATATTCAGCCCCTAGCACTTGCAGATGATCTGACCCACCTTCTCATAGTGGACACTGACACAAGAGTGACTTGTGTCACTTAGAAAGCTTCTGACCTGGGCAGCCACCCATAGCCTAATCATCTCCGATGAGAAAACAAAATCAATCTTGTTTTCAAAAAATCAAAATCAATCAAGGGAGAACTGCAACTTTGTAGATCGCCAACTCTAAAGTTAAATTATGCACTGATCCCACTACATGTGGAGGTCAAGTATCTGTGAGTAGTCATTGAGGCAGGTCTTACTTTTCACCCTCACCTCAAGTATCTTTCACAGAGGTGCCTCTGTAGCCAGGTGGGCAGGAGCAGCAGTGCGTAGCACACGCTTCTTGATTAGACCGGGGTTCGAGCCTGTGCCCACCAAATACGGAGGATGAGGAAATGTCAGGGTATGACCACCGCATATCCCTGGAGCAATATGGCCTTAGTAGTAGTAGTAGTGGCTTGTGATGCAAGAAAACAAGTGTATGAGTTTATGCAGCATCAGCCAAAAAAAAAAAAAAAAAAACAGACCATTGCCTCCAAATGCCTGTCCAGTTCCTCCTTAAATTTATTCAACCTTCCACAAAGACAGACGGAAGTTTGTTCCAGCAATTAACCACCCGCTGGCTAAAGGCAAATTTCCGCACATCTATTCTACATCTGTCTTTTCTTAATTTGAATTTATGCCCCCTTAGGTTCGTGAACTGAACAAGTGGAAGGATCCCATCAGAATTCAGCGTGCTCAACCCATTCAAGGCCTTAATACCTCAATCAGATCACCGTGCAGGTGCCTAGTCCCAGCCACTGCAATTTGCAGAACTTAAGCCTCTCTTGGTAAGAGGATCCCTTCGTTCCCCTCACCAATCTTGTTGCCCTTCTCTGTACCCGCTCAAGTAAATCTACATCCTTCCTAAAATGAGGCCTCCAGACCTGTATGCAGTACCCAAGGCGTGGCCTGACCATTGCCTTATACAGAGGGATAATCACCTCCTTTTCCCTGCTAGCAAAATTCCTATATATCATTGACAAAACCCCATGACCTGCCCTGGCAGCTTGTCTGCATTGCTCAGAAAACTTCATATCTGACTGCACAATTACTCCCAGGTCTTTTTCATTTTCTACCACCTTAAGTGTAGTACAACACAGTTGGTACGTTTCTCTGGGGTTACTTCTATCCATATGCAGTACTTTGCATCTGTCAAGGTTAAACTTCAGTTGCCACTTCTTTGCTCATCTGCCCAAATTATCTAGATCCTGTTGCAGTAGCACACTGCCATTACTGTCATTAACAACCCTGCCAACCTTTGTATCATCTGCAAACTTCGACATTAAGCCTAATATACCTTCATTAATATCTTCATTAAGCCTAATATACCTTCATTACTGTTGTTTTATATATTAAAATATACAAAACAACAGTGGACCTAACACCGAACCCTGTGGGACTCCACTAATAACATTGTCCACGAAGAGCAGCACCCATTGATTACCACCCTCTGTCTTCTCCCACTTAACCATCCTAATGCTCCTAAAAAACCAAATATCAAATATCTGTCACGGAAAATTCAGAAGTACACAGCTTTGATCCAACACAAAGCAGCTGCGGAAAGGAATAAATGGAAACTAGATACCATATAAAGGTTCATGATGCTCTCAGCAGGACGTGCTGTATAGTCAGCACCCCTGCCCTCCAAATCATCACAGGCTGCTTACCACTATATCTTGAAGTCATTAGAAGAGGCTTCTTCATCTGTTTAAAAAAGGGTAAAAAAGGTTAACAGCAGAATGGAAGCCTCCTCAATGATTAATGTTGAGGGAAATGGGCCATAATCTGCCACCCTGGTCCAGTGTGGGTTGGCAGATCGATCATATTTAGCAGTTAGGAGCCTGAACCCCGGTCTACTCAGAGTATGTGCTACTGCACTCCCGCTCCTGACCACTCGGCTATGGAGGCTTTCTAAAAAAGGTATCCAGACACAAATTCTCGATTTGCAGCTTGACCACACCAGTGATCCAAGGTTAGAAAGAAAAGAGAATCTGCAACCACCTCCTGGACCTGTGGCAGTGCTCCTGGGCACTACACCAAAAGGTGAAATCACCAAACATTTCATTCCACTTATTGACTACACCTTCCCGAAAGTCCTGCCATGGTTCTCATCAAGCCTTCACTTTACCTTTATCATCACTGGCTATGAATCCTTCAAGCAAAAACTAACTGCCCTAGCAGTGGAAACAGACCCGCTTTGCCACTGTGGACAAGAGGAGTCTTGGTGCTATCTAGTTTGAGTGTCCTGCTTTTGATAACTACAGACTTAGACAATTTACAGAAGTGCAATGCAATCCCTGCAATCAGCAGTCCTTACTTCTCCAGAATGAAGAATCCTACAAAGCCTTAATGAAATTTGTTCAAGCAGTAGAGGAAGAAAATTTGCTGAACACAGAACCACACAAGCTGTGGTACAGCAGCTGCAACTTCCATCTGGACAAGGTTAACTTGGACAAACAATGAACTAGACTCCCACATAACTCAACCTTACTGCTGCCACCTTTCAAGGTATGGGGATTGCTGGCATTCCCTGGAACATGGGATTTCAGAGTGCCCTAGGCCTCTGATAAAGTCACACATCTGGTGACTTTATCCTCCTTTCTCTTATCTACTGCTTTGCCTTGATTGGGTGGCCCATCTACCTTATTGGTCTGCCTAAATCTCTCCCTCTCAGTCTGACCTGCCTTCACTATCTCCCCACAATAAACTTCAATCTCTTCCCTTTTTTTTCTTTTTTTGCCTGTCAGGAAGCTCAGGTAACCCTGGCAGAGACAGCCAGAGTATGATGGGCAGCCTGGCTCACCTCCCAGTGGTGGTGGCAGGAACGTAGGGTCTCACTAGGGGTCCTGCTGCCAAGTAGGGCCCCAGAGACATAACAACAGAACAAAACAATACTACGTAAACCAGACACGACACTCTTTCCTGGCTTTTGCAGTAGTTCTGTATTCCATCATAGAGTGCATACAATGCAGATGTGGGAAACCGCTGGTGGTGCCTGACCCTAAATACTATGCCACTATGCTACTATATCAGATAATTGAAATGCTGAAATTATGCATTGAAGAAATTTTATTCCCATATATCCCTTCCTTCTCTTCTATCTATAGTCTTGGTGCAGATTTTCAACGCCAGGTGCTCTCATCTGGTGAGTATGGGCTTGGCACACCCAGGGTCCAGCTCAGGATAAAATTGATTCCCTTCTACTTTTAACTCCCTCTCTCTCTCTCTCTCTCTCTCAGGGTAACTCAGGAAATTTTTTTTTTTTTTTTTTTTTGGCTGGTGCAGCATAAGCCTCAGGCTTCCTTGCACCATGTAGCTAATAATAATAATAATACCTGCCATACCACATAGAAGGGTGTAGAGCAGCATTATTCAAACCCCGGTTGAATAATGCTGCTCTACACCTAGAAACAAAAAACAAAAAGACACAAGAAACAAAAATATTTTGGAACAATTGAAGTGTATTTTTTACTTAACCATATTCTGTAGTAATTACCATTATTAAGCTAAGTGATGATTTATCCGATTTTTTACTTAAGCGTGTTTTGTACAAAGGGTACTAGGAAAGTTTTGCAATACAGCTTTGTTTATTTAATTTTTTCAAAGTAATTTCCTCTACATTCAATACACCTCTCCATCCTCCGAAACCAATCTTTAAACCAGTTCTGCCAAGTTTCACTAGGGAGTAAAGCACACTCGTTTTCCCAAGCCCGTAGAAGGTCCTCATCACTGGAAAACCGCCTCCCTTTTAGCTTCATTTTCACATGCGGGAACAGTGCAAAGTCGCAGGGAGCAAGGTCTGGACTGTAGGGAGGGCGCTCGAGAAGTTCCAGTCCTGTCGTGGTCAAATATTCGGTGCAGGCTTTGGCGCGGTGAGCTCTAGCATTATCGTGATGGAGGTACCAGGTGTCCATTCTTGACTTTGGCCGCAGGTTCTTCATAGATCCAATGACTTTAGGCAGGCATTGTTCAGTATACCACTTAGCTGTGACTGTCTTCTGCGTGTCCAAAACGACACGTTCCACAATTCCTCTCGATTTGAAAAATACAGCTATCATTTTCTTCTTTACAGATCGGGATTTTCTGACAATTACGGGTGTGTCGTCATCATCAAAGACCCAAACTTTGTTTTGAGCCTTGGTCGGCAGATCGTAATAGTACAGCCAAGTCTCGTCACCTGTCACGATGTTGTTCACATACCGAGATTGTCCCTTATCAAACTTTTTTAACATCTCCCGGCACCAAGTCACACGTCGTGTCATCTGCTCTTCAGTCAGTTGATGCGGCACCCAGAGAGAACAAAGTTTCTTCACGTGCAAATGATCTTGCAGAATCGAACGAATTGCTGGTGCATTTAGGCCCAAAGTATCCTCTATCTGTTGGTAGGTCACTCGCCTGTTTTCGTCAAGCATTTTCCTCACAGCAGTAACGTTTTCCTCCGTAACTGACGTTCGTGGCCTTCCCGGCCTCTCAGAATCCTCCAGAGTGAAATTTCCCCTTTGGAATTCTCTATACCACCCGAATATCGTTGTACGATGTGGACAATCATCATCTAGTGCAAGAGTCATTTCTTCTAAGCACTGGTCTATGGTTAAACCACGCACGAAATTATACCGCAAAACTGTCCTTATCTCATTTCGTGACCACGATGCCATCGCAAGCACTTTACACTCTCACTACTAATGAATAACTGAGCCCATCGACTTGGCGCGGCGGCTACTATGCACGTATGAACATGTCTCAACATGCAGCAACAAGCAGCTTCCTGTGATTCATTGTTGCGTCATATTGCAAGACTTTCCTAGTACCCTTTGTATTTTTGTCTATACACTATTGCGATTTAAGTGATAATTCATCCGAAGTGCTGCGTTGAAGTGTCAAGTACAGCAAAATTCGATTATACGCACATTCCGTTTTTGGATTAATTAAATTTGATTAAAAATTGACATTGATTATATATTTTCGAATATATTTATGAAAAGAATGATGTTTTAGGACTTTATGGAGATAACAATTAATGAAATACATGATTAGATTATCTAATAAAAAAACTAATTTATCTCTATATTTATTTATTGCTATTAAGAAATACGAAATGATATTTTTAAGTATATATTGATGCTTTATAATTAAATTTTCTTTTTAATTATTGTTAATTTAGCTGGTTAAAAAAAATTACTACCCCATAATTTGGCTGGTATTAATACACATAATCCAATTTTGTTCTTAGTCAAATATTTTAATCAAATTCAATTAATCCAAAAAGAGAATGTGCATATAATTGGATTCTACCAGTACTACCGAGTATTTAAGAAATCACTTGAACTGTGTCTGATGGTTGTTGAATTACCAGCCATTCACCATCCATTTTGTTTTAGTTCTTCTCTGTATGCTCATCGGGATGGTTGTGTGCACACAGTTGCAGTTGTGTGTGGTGATTTTTCCTGTTAATTCTTCCGTGTGATTATTTTAATATCCCATTATGGATAAGTTTATTTTAAAGTGAAAACGTGAAGGTGAGAACAGCAATGTATGTAGTGAAAATAATGAATTGCAAAGATCTAATGAAGTTACACTTGCTACTCCTTCAATTGGACCGAGTGGTGTTGAGAATTCATTGGAAAATTTATTGCAAGTATACACGAAAGTATTTATAATGAGAAAGGGGTCTCTCATCAACTGGTGCAATACTACCACTTTGCTTATTGGAGGCTTGAAGTGGTGGAACCCAAGTTTAGTCTCTAGAGCTAAGTTCCGGTCAACCCTTCCCCATCTCTTCCATCATGCAGTATGATTGACTTTTGAGATTATGATGAACATCGTGGTAGGATCCAATATTCCTTACATTTCGAGGGTACAGCTCTAAAACGGTGTTCGCAGGCCGGCTGCTAGTTAGTACACCGGACCGAACCTATTGTTAACTCCCTAGGAGGCTTCCGGATCAACTAGTGTATAATCTTGCTACCTCTACTCTGCCAGATAGTGACTGGAGGGAGTCCGAGTAGTGTGTATGCAGGGAGCATTTTCGAGGCCACGTTATGTCAAGGATCTGGGTATATTCTTACCACGTGTACGCCATATCCAAAAATTTCATTACTTCATACAGCATGTCCCACCCACTTTTTCTTACTATTGAATACACCATGAATTGTCAAACTAATAGAGCAAGCTTATCTGCAAAAAGATCTAAACCTCCCAAACACTTCCTAATTCATTTCACAAATATACGTGGTCTCAATTCTAATCTCAACAATGTCCATTTCCACTTGTAGTCTGCCAAACCCCTTGTACTTTTTCTGACAGAATCTCAGTTATCGGTTGATTCAACTACTGCTCATCTCAGATGCCCAAATTATTCGCTGTATGATTCTTTTTGCCTCAAAGGTGGTACTTGTGCATATGTCTGTTCTGATATTCCCTGTCAGAGACTTGGCAATTTGGAATCTCCTCTCTTTGATCTTCTCTGGCTTAAAATCTCTCTACCTCATTGTGTCAAATTCATCTGTTGCTCTACCGTTCTCCCAACTCCACTAATCACTTGGAGCTCTTTGATTTGCTCTCTTTGCAACTTGACATTCTCCAGTTCAACTTTCCTAACAGCGAGGTAATTTTCCTCGGTGATTTTAATGTTCACAACTCCAGCTGGCTTCCGTTTTCTAGTCACACCAACCCAGCTGGTTGAGATGCTGAGGCTTTTGCAATTACTAATGACTTTGCACAGATGGTTCATTTACCTATAAGAATACCGGACAATCCTAATCATACAGCCAATACGCTTGATCTTTTTCTCACAAACAACCCTTCTAAGTACATGGTCAAAGTGAGATGTCCTTTAGGCACTTGATATCACAACTTGGTGATTGTCTCTTCTCCAATGGAACCTTTATCTCATGGCTATTCCCAACCTCGTGTTGTTTGGCATTACAAGAATGCAAAATGGGATGACCTGCGAGACTTCTTTTCCTTGGTCAGATTACTGTTTCAAAACTTCTGATGTCAACGTTTGCTCAGATCGTGTCAGTGAAATTATTCTTGCAGGAATGGAATCCTTTATCCCACACTCCACTTTAAAATCTTGTGCTTTATCTAAACCTTGGTTTTCCAATAAATGTGCTAAGGCTGTTCAAGAGAAGAATGTTGCATATCGTAATTGGCTTGTTTCTAATTCTTCAGTTTCATTTTCTGCCTACACCAAAGCTCTCAAAAATTGTAAAGCAGTTATTAACCAGTCCAAACTAGAGTTTGAACAGGCTAAGAGTAGAAAACTTGCTTCTTGCCCTAATGGTAACCGAGCATTCTGGTCTCTTGCCAAAGCTATTGGCCGCAATGTTTGCCATCTCTGCTCCCACCTCTGTCCAAACCAGATGGTTCTGTTGTCACTTCAGCCAAGGATAAAGCTGACCTTCTAGCATCCCATTTTTCTTTCAAATCGTGCATTAACGATCTTGGTAAAACACTTCCCACTATTCCCAACACGCTCCATTCAATGCCTCCCGTGGTCTTCCGTCAAAAGGATGTGAGAAGGATTTTGACAAATCTTGATGCTAAGAAAGCTCCAGGTCCCGATGCTATTTCTCCACTTGTTCTCAAAACCTGTGCTCCTGAACTTATCCTATTCTTTGCCACCTTTTTTCACTTTCTTATTCCAAAGGTGTTTTTCCTTCTGCTTGGAAATGTGCTCATATCCAGCCAGTTCCTAAAAAGGGTGACAAATCCCTCCCATCCAATTATCGTCCCATTGCAATTACTTCTACTCTTTCTAAAGTAATGGAGAAATCTATTAACCGCCAAATTTTAAACTACCTAGAAACCTGCTGTCTGATCAACGATCGCCAGTATGGATTCCATCAATGTCGATCCACTGGTGGTATTCTGGCTTATGTTACCCATTTATGGACTAATTCAATGGAAAGGTTCGGTGAAACGCAGGTAGTTGCTCTTGACATCTCAAAGGCTTTTGATCGTGTTTGGCATAAAGGTCTTCTAAACAAGCTTCCATCTTATGGTTTGCCAACTGTTTTTAGTAATTGGTTATCCAGTTTTCTCTCTGATCGCTCACTGAGGGTGATGGTAGATGGCTCTCTGTCTTCTAACTTCTCCGCTAATGCGGTGTCCCCCAAGGTTCAGTTCTTCCCCCCACTCTTTTCCTCTTGTATATTAATGACCTTCTTCCATTGACTGGAAATCCTATCCATAGTTTTGCTGATGATAGCACATTGCATTCCACTTTCCATTTTGAGAAACCTTGTCCTGCTCAATCAGCTTCAACTTCTGGAAAATCTCCTACCAATTCCTTAAATGCCGATCTTCAGGTAATTCCCCAGTGGGGCAAAGACAACTTAGTTGATTTCAACCCTTCTAAAACTCAGTCTTGTTTTATATCTCTCAAAAAGCATTCTTCTGCTCCTATGCTTATCTTTAGTGACACTCCGATTTCTAGGTAAAATGATATATCTCTTATGAGGATTACCCTGACTTCTAATCTCTCTTGGCACAAGCACATTACAAATATTGCTTCCTCTGCATCTAAAAAACTGGTTTTTTTCTTTCGTTCTCGTCGTTACTTTTCTTCCAAACAGCTCCTCACTCTGTATAAATCGCAAATCTGCCCTGCCATGGAATATTGTTCCCACATCTGCGGTGGTGCCCCTAAAACCTCTCTCAGGCTTCTTGATTCCATTCAGAAGAGGGCAGTTAGGTTAATTAATGACTCATCTCTAACAGAGTCTCTGCACTTGCTGTCTCATAGACATACTGTTTCTGCTGCATGCCTCTTCTACAGATACTTCCATGGGCACTGTTCTTCTGAATTAGCTTCTATAATTCCTGCTCTCTCTTTCAAAACAGTCCGAACACATGCCACCACCAGCCAACATCTGTCTAACTTCAAACTCACAGAACGAACTTTTCATCTTCCTCGTTTATTCATTCAACTGCCGTTTTCTGGAACAACCTTCCTTCATATGTATTTCCTGAAAATTACAATCTACAGAAGTTCAAGTCCAATGTCAATAAATATCTTCTTTCGTCTTCTGAACCTCCAACCCAAGCACGGTACTAAGTACTATAGGTTCTAACACCTCTCGTGTTTGGGGTTTACATAAAAAAAAAAAAAAAAGTATATGTGAAATCAATCCTGACATTGGCTGGCAGCATTGTATTATTCATAGACAAAGTTTGGCTGCAAAAAATATGACTCCAGAGTTGCATGAAGTAATGAGCGTTGCTATTAATGTAGTGAATTTGATCAAGTCTCGAGCACTAAATTCACGGCTTTTTATTGCAATGTGCGAAGAGATGGGTTCAGCACACACCTATTGTTGCCGAGGTGAGGTGGCTCTCCCAAGGACGTGTTTTAACTCGCCTGTTTGAACTGAGGGAGGAAGTGAAGTGCTTCCTAGAAAAAATAAAAGCTGACTATGTATCCAACTTTGAAAGCATTGAGTGACTTTTGCAACTCAGTTACCTTGAAGATATTTTCAGCAAGATAAACAAACTTAATCTCCAACTTCCAAGGATTTGACAGTAATATTTTCAAGATGCATAGTAAAATAAAAGGTTTCTATAATAAATTATTGTTGTGGGCAAAATGTATCAAGGATGGAAATATCGCAGCTTTTCCGAATCTTAACGAATTCACTGTTCAGAATGGAGCCTGTAAGTGTCAGTGTGACTAAAATAATTAAATGTCGCTTAATGCGTCTCAGTGGAGCCTTCACACAATATTTTCCGCATATCAAGAATGAAGAAAAAATAAACGATTGGGTATTAAATCCTTTCATCATAGCCAGTGCCATAACTGCTGACATGCCAGTAAATTTAAAAGAGTTTATTAGAAATTGCAGCGGATAACTCATTGAAAACAATTTTTGAAAGCCTGACAATATGCGATTTTTGGTCCAAAACTCGAAAGCAGTTCAAAGAGATTAGTGATGAAGCTCTTTCAAAGCTTCTCGTAATATCCCTCAACTTATTTGTGTGAACAAGGTTTCTCTGTTTTTAACATTGATAAAAGTTAAGACAGAAACCGTTTGAATCCAAAGTCAGCGATCATTCTTGCCCTAACTTCTACTCGGTCACAAATTGAACAGCTGGCTTCAACAAAACAAGCTCAACTGTCTCACTGAGATTTTAATATTTGTTATTTATAATGAGAATAAATATCTGTATTTCGACAATTTGTCACGCAACACAAAACATGCATAAAAGGGGTCGTATCTGTTTTACTATATAAGTACAAAAAAGTTAACTCACTGTAAGCACTTAGAATGCAAGTGTAGAGGCTTATTTGTAGTAAAATCTAGTAGGCATGCATATATGGGGGTACAAAAATAAGAACGTGGTTCTTTGGGGGTATGCAAACAAAAAAGGTTGAAAAACAGTGGTGTAAAGCACCCTTTTATGTGGCTAAAATGGAAAATTCCATGCACTGGAAATAATCACAAATTAATTTGGAGCTCAGCTAAAATTTTAGTTTTGCAACATCAATTACAACTGACAATCTGCATTTGTATTCACCTTTGAACTAGGTCGAGAAAGAAATGAAATCATTTCAGTGAAGAAATGAAATACAGGTAGCCCTCATATAACATGGTAGTTAGGTTCCTCTTAAATGTTGTATTGTGCGAAACCGTGTTATACGGGACTAAGAAAAAGTACAAAAAGTGGGGGGTACGTTCCAAAAACTAACAAAAATACACTATTTCGTTAACAAAACTAACAAAAAGACACCATTCTGGATTTCGTTTATATTCTCTCTTTAAAAAATCAGTAATCTGGTTTTGTTAGCTGTTGCTTGATAAATCTTTGTGAATTTCATCATATGGAACTAAACATTTTAAAGCTCCCTTTTGAACTTTGGGCTTCCTTTTTTCAAGAATCTGCATTTAAAAAATAAGATTCTAATTGCTCAGGTAACGTTATGGCTTCCCGTATGCTTTTTAGTATAAAATTTGGAAGTTTAGAATTTTCATCTGCACTGTCATCCTCTGAATTGATTTGCTTCCTATGCCACTTCCACCAAATCTGCTTCACCAGCCTCTTTTTCTACCAGTAATTCTTGAATGTCTTCAGTAATATATATTTTTTATTTATTTATTTTTTTTTTTAGGAGCATTGGCAACAAACGCCATGTTGCCATGCGTATATTGTTTTTAAATTGTGTGTCCTGAGGTCAATTTTCTGTTTTGTTGGACAAAAAACCTGAGTTTCCAGGAGAAAAAACCATGCTACCTTCGCCTGACCCTGACTAACTCAGCCACCTTGTGAAAAAGATCCATAAAAATTCCTCCAGTCATCATGGATTCTAACTCGGGTCTTTTCCACCTATTGCGGGGAGGAGGGCAATTCTACCAACTGTGTTACCCACGAGGGCTTCAGTAGTCATATCATCAAAACCTTCCCATCTTACCAATGTAGTGAGTTCTTCTATCGCACAAATTCCGTTTTCTGCAGGTTTGACCATATTTCCTGAATGAACTGGCTCTGATCATACACTTTTCCACGCGCATTTAAAATCGACAGTTTTACTTCTTTGAGCAATAAAGCTATGATTCTGATATTGTCCAAATCTCAATGTTTCCATGCCTCCATTACATCAATAGATTTGGAATCAATTTTTTCTAAAATCCGTTGTAACAATTTTGTGATATAATGAGTTTTAAAGGTGGATATATAATGCCTTGATCTAATGGCTGAATGAAAGAAGTTGTATTATTAACCTAGTACAAAAAAAATGAATAGCAAATGCTTAGAAAACGGTACTCACCTTGTATAAATCTGCAATAAAGTTTTTTGGTAGATGGTGGTTAAATTTAGGTTGAAAGGAGCATTAAATAGAACTAAGGCGGGGAATGGGATGAAAATATTTTAAACAGATTTTAAAATGAGCGCAAGGAAGTAGAAATGCAGATCTCCAATCCTTGGTTGTCATAAAGAGGTTAAAAGACGTAAATGAAAAATGAAAAAAAGAGAGAAGACCGGTGGTGCCAATAGTCGTTACAATGGACTTTCGTGAGTAAACCGTCATCAGTTGGCAAATGGAAGAGAAGTGAGCGCGTGTTGTATTTTAAAGTTTATCTAAATTCCCATGATGCTCTTTTTGACATGTGGGAACTTTAGCCGCGAGAGGTTCCAAGCCGGTGAAAGGTTGAAGGGAAGTTTAGCGTTAATAATGTTGAGATCAGAATGGTGTCGGTACCATTCGATGGTGAGGGCTTCATATTGAAGAATTCTGTAGCTCGATCTAAGTTTAATAATAGTGATGGTAGAGTCAACAAGGGGGGTGTGGTTGTGGGTTTGAGCATGGGTTGTTAATTCAGTGCAGGATTGACACAACCACCAAATTCAGTTCCTCCACAACTTCCAAAACCCACGCATACTACCACTTCAACAGTTTCAAGACACGTCAATCCTGCACTGAGTTAACAACCCATGCTCAAACCCACAACCACACCCCCCTTGTTGACTCTACCATCACTATTATTAAACTTAGATCGAGCTACAGAATTTTTCAATATGAAGCCCTCACCATCGCATGGTACCAACACCATTCTGATCTCAACATTATTAATGCTAAACTTCCCCTCAACCTTTCACCGGCTTGGAACCTCTCACGGCTAAAGTTCCCACGTGTCAAAAAGAGCATCATGGGAATTTAGATAAACTTTAAAATACAACACGCGCTCACTTCTCTTCCATTTGCCAACTGATGACGGTTTACTCACGAAAGTCCATTGTAACGACTATTGGCACCACCGGTCTTCTCTCTTTTTTTCATTTTTCATTTACGTCTTTTAACCTCTTTATGACAACCAAGGATTGGAGATCTGCATTTCTACTTCCTTGCGCTCATTTTAAAATCTGTTTAAAATATTTTCATCCCATTCCCCGCCTTAGTTCTATTTAATGCTCCTTTCAACCTAAATTTAACCACCATCTACCAAAAAACTTTATTGCAGATTTATACAAGGTGAGTACCGTTTTCTAAGCATTTGCTATTCATTTTTTAGTCAGATTCATCACGGTATTATAAGGATACTATAATTTCACTATCAACCTAGTACAACTGTGGTGGTAGAAACAAATTAAACATTTGGATGACTTAAATCTTTTGGATGGCCTGGCGTGCTATCTAATAGTAATAAAACTTTGAAATCTAGATTTTTCCACAAGTTTAATAGCACAGGAGGTGATTATCCCCTTGTATAAGGTGATGGTCAGGCCACACCTTGAGTACTGTATACAGGTCTGGGGGCCTCATTTTAAGAAGGATGTAGAGCTGTTGGAACGAGTACAGAGATGGGCAACAAGATTAGTGAATGGAACAAAGGGTTGCTCTTACGAAGAAAGGCTTAAGCTTTGCAGATTACAGTGTTTGGAGACTAGGCACCTGTGACTGCGAGGTGATCTGATTGAGGTGTATAAAGCCTTGAATGGTTTGAGCATGCTCAATGCTGATGGGATTCTTCCTCTTGCTTAGAATAATCGCCTGAGAGGGCATAAATTCAAATTGAGGAAAGACAGTTGTAGGATTGTTGTTCGGAAGTTTGCCTTTAGCCAGCGGGTAGTTGATTGGTGGAACAGACTTCCGTCTTTTGTTGTGGAAGGTGAAAGCTTAAATAAATTTAAGGCTCAGCTGGACAGGTATTTCGAACGAATGGAGGGGTGAAATGGGAGCTTATTTTTATTTTTTTTGGCTGATGCTGCATAAGCTTGCTTTCTTGCATCGTGTGCCTCTACTAATGCTAACATGACACGGGGATTTCCCAACAAAATAAAATACAGGGATTTCTCAATTTTTTTTGACTAGTGGTCAACAGTGGGGATTCAAAAAGAGTGGAAATGTTGAAAAATTACATCTAACTTAAGCTCAAAAATAGCCTGTTATGTGATGTTTGCCGAACTTCTCTGTGTTAGAGCAAAACCATGTTATATATGTACTGTGTTGTGGCAGGATTGCTGCAATTTATCAATCGTGTTAGAGCGAAACCATGTTGTTGAAGTGCCGTGTTATACGGCGGTTGCCTGTAATTTAAAAATGAAATATTTGGTATACGTAAAAAACAACTTGCGACCTAAAAAAATGGCCTGAACCATAATAAATTCAAATTTATGGAATGCTTTTAAAAAGTATAAATATTTGGAGAAACAGTGTTGCACCACTGGGGAAAAACAGATAAATAAATAAATAAACAGGTTGAGTTAAAATTTGTGTTTATTATTTTTGTTTTTTTCTTCCTAACCTGTTTATTTATTTATCTGTTTTTCCCAGTGGGGCAACATTTTTTCTCCAAGCATGAATCCTGCGTGCATAGACCTTTTTTCACATAAATATTATTGATGTGGAATTTCAAATTGACAAAAACTTATTATTTAGTTAGTTTCATTACTTAATTTTATTTTATCAGCTCTGAAAGAGAGAAATGAGGACTGGCTTAGTATATCTTGTTACAGTTTGTGGTTATTTTATTTATTTATTATTATTTTTTTTAAGGTTGTTCTTTAAGAAAAGACTTCAGAAATTAAAAATTGTGGCCTTTGGTACTACATAATGGAAAGGATATTTTTAGAAATAAATGTTTGTTGAAAAAAAACAAGTGGATATGAAAACAGTTAATCCATTATGGTATGCAGATTTAACATAAATTTAACTTGTAAATATTTTTATATGAGATAAAAATAGGTTTATGAAAAACTAAAATCTGGTTACCTGGCAGGAAGAAGTTATAAAATAAAATAATTTATTTTTATAAAAAACTTACAAAATAAAAATTGATATGACAAAATTTCTTCAATATAATTGAGTAAAACCTTTGGCTGCTGATTTTATTGCAAATATGCTTGATTATTCCTCAAATATAGTAATGTAATTATTTTTATATAAAACCATATTTTGTCTTTTATAAATATAGTGTACCCCTGCTTTGTGATTGGATCACTGTATGATCAAATCACTTTACGATGGACTCTCCATAATAAAATACCGTTCACTATATGATATGTAGTAATCTGGTCATTTTGATCACGTTTGTGAATTGAATTGTAATTCTATTAAACGGCAATTTTAATAAGCGAAAAAAGGAGGTATATTATCCACAGGCTATATAAGTAAAGACAAAGTGCAAATTTACACTTTATTGCCTTATCAATTAACAAATTAAATCAATTAAAAAAATGGGAAGAATTGTTTTCCACAGTTTAGCAAAATAAAAATAAATTTATGCTTACGTACATATCTTAATTAATACTGTAATGTATATACTAATTGATGTTTCTGTTCACTGACAATTCTTAAAAGTTGTAAATTTTAAATCTGTAAAAAAGAGAAGCAATCAATAACAAAGAATACGGCACACACACACAAATTGCAACTAACGCGATACGAGCAAGTGAGATATGGAGTAAAAAGCTTACAAAGCTTAAAAAATAGGAATGAAGAGAAGAATCTGAAAATTTATTTGTTTTTTTTTTTATATGATTGGAGATTTCATGAAAGGGGAAACAGATTTCACCATACTAACATAAAAACCCACAGAATTCCAGCTATTGGTATTATTGCAAATGCAATAAAATCAAGTTTACTACCCGTTTGGCGCTTCCGTAGCCAGATGGGAAGGAGCAGCAGTGCGTAGCACACGCTTCTTGATTAGACTGGGGTTCGAGCCCGTCACCACCAAATACGGAAGATGCGGAATGGTCAGGGAATGTCCTTTATTCCCAGATATTCCTGGAGCAATATGGCCTTAGTTGCTAATGCTCCTAAAAACCAAATAACAAACAACAACAAACTATCTGTTTAAAATAGATTGCACTAACAGAAAAGCCCAATAAACTGGAAATTGCAAATTGTTTTTATTGTTTTATGGTAATGACTTCCAGAAATGTGCTTTAGAAAAATATCACAGAGGCGTTCAAAATTGTTTCTTATAACCGAACATATGATAATGATGAAAGTGTGGTGCATTTTAATGATTTGAATTGTTTTATTTAAATTTGATTCCATAAAGTGGCTGATTCTACAAACCAATGATCATGTTAACTGGCACCTACATATTTCACTTTACAATGAGCTTAAGATTATCTCCAACCGGACCACGGGGTCTTTCCTCTCAGCCAATTGCAGCATTTGTAAATGTGTTGGCCCTATGTTTTGTCTTTACATGAAACCATATAAAACCATATATGGTTTTATATAGTTTCATGCAAAGACACCCCTCTTGTCCTGTCTAGTTGAAGTGATTTTTTTTGTTGTGCATATTTGACATAAATTTACTGTATTGAATTCATGTACTTACGATGTGTATGTATTGCGTTGTATAGTGAAAATTTCAACTTCCAGGGTCTTGGAACGAATTATCAAAAAAAACAATGTGTTATTTGGTTCACATTATGATATTTTCACGATTTGATGGTATCTCCTGAACTGATTAATAATGTAAAGTGGGGATCCACTCTATTGTCTTTCATAAAATCATTTACATTCCAGTTGTGGGCCATTGTTGTCTGGTCCCATGTTGACAGCCCATCCTCATTCTTTTAGTAGTCTTATAGCATTAGCATTACTTGAAGCATATGATGCAAGAAAGCAAGCTTATAGAGCATCAGCCAAAAAAAAAAAAAAATAAATAAATAAATAACTTTTCACATTTCACTCATCCAGTCAATCCAAATGTTTGTCTAGTTCAGCCTTAAATTTATTTAAGCTGTCAACTTCCACAACAACAGATGGAAGTCTTTTCCAGCAATCAACTACCTTCTGGCTAAAGGCAAACTTCCACACATCTATTCTATAACCGTCTTTTCTCAACTTGAATCTATACCCCCCTCAGGTTCTTAATCTCAACAATCTTAGCAAGTGGAAGTATACCATCAGCATTGAGCCTGCTCACACCATTCAAGGCCTTGTACACCTCAGTCAGATCACCTTGCAGGTGCATAGTCTCCAGATGCTGCAACTCACAGAATTTAAGCCTCCTGGTAAGAGAATCCCTTTGTTCTTCTCACCAATCTTGTTGCCCTTCTCTGTACTCATTCTAGCAACTCTGCTAGAACAAGTACTGGTAATATAGCAGTTCCCTGCTAACAGTTTGCACCACAAGGTGAGAAATGGATGTTAGGTCAGGCCCCCCCACAAACCTAACTTAGGAATGGGGTCTTTTCCTCACGAGATAGCCTCAGACCCTTCAGCTACCTTAGTTTAAAATTTTAGATTAAATTAATGGTAACCTTGATATCATACTTTGTAAATCTGTGAAACTATATGTTGTTTTTTTCCCTCTACCCTGTTTGTTTATAGGGTGGACCAGGATCATCATCTACAGGTTTTGGGAACTTCATGGAGCTTGGTCCTCTTGATGTCAGTTTGAACTCCAGAAATACATCATGGGTAAGAAACATATATATATATATATATATATATATATATATATATAAGAGAAAGTGATACATATTTATATATATATCAAAGTTACTTCTATGTTCTTGTGAAACTTTGTTATCAGAATGTTATTTGATTAAACATTTTATATTAATAGAATTACTACAATTGCCCTCTTAAGGCTAGCGGCATGTTATATGTATTTGCTTTTTATCAAGTGCAACCTGATTGTTAAACTTAGAAGAAATGCACATTGTTGCTGAAGTTGCCTAGAATGTTATGAAAAATCTTCATTATGAAATTTAAAAAAAGCATACTCTATTTTACTATGTTTATCAACTTGAAAACACCCGGACTTTTCAATGACAACCTACTGATGTGTCACATGCTCTAGTAGATTGATGGAAAAAACTAAAATCTGGCTATCTAGCACTCTATGGATGTGAATTATGTAAATGGTGTAGGCTTGAAGAAGCTGTCTAGAATTAGTTAGGTAGTTTTCTTGATGCCTACAAATAACTTTCTCCTTGAGAGTCCTTAAGTGGTGGTTGTAATAATGTTGTATTTTAGTGTTAAACAAACCAGTGAGGTGTATGATTGTATTTAAGGCCCCTCTATCTTTGACAGCTTTGACTTTGAGGTGGTTATGTGTTTATCTTCTTTTTCAGTGATCTCTTCCCCACTGAGATAATCTGGGACCTAGGATCTTACCCCTCCTCCAATTAGTTTTGAACTGCTCAGTGATGTTGTGGATCCACATTCACTAGCAACCGAAGGTTTGGTCTTCAAACCTCTAAGGTCAGAATCAATTTTCCTTTCATGCAGGATTTGTTCCATTCATTTGACAGGACACAGTTGATATCTATTCAGGAGATACCACAATTGAATATGACAGATTTTAGATTATAGTTGCAGCTGTCCTGCATCCTTTGCCAGCTAGTATCCTCCACTTTTCTTCTTACTTATCCTCCGAAATCACCATCAAGGAACTTCTTTCTGTATAACATTTTATATATCAAGAATTCCTTATGTGTGAATGTAGATGCAAAATACCTATTCTGTTTATCAGCATCCTGAGTAGGGTCATCAACAGATTTTTATCTGAAGCAACTCCTTGAGTGGAACTCGATTTAAATTTTTTTCATTCATTACTGGTTTTTAGTTTTGCCCATGTTAGTTGACATTCCATAGAGAAGAGATGAGACACTTGTTAGAGGATTCAGAGCTGACCTGATAACCTGTTTGGAGATATCAAGCTCTTGTCTCAGTACCCACATCTTATGGGAAAGTAGTATTAAGAAAGTTGATGTGAGAATGAAAGATAAGTTTAGTATCAAAGAGCATTAGTATCAGTAGTGGCAAATAAGGAAAAAAAAAGCAAGTTCATTCAGCATCAGCAAAAAAAAAACAAAAAAACCCCATACTTCCCAAATCAGTGTTCATCTCTTCTAATAGATTGTATAGTTCTTCCAATGTTTGTATAGTTACCACCAGATGGAAGTTTGTTCCAACAATCAATTACTCACCTGGCCAAAGACAAATTTCTGCACATCTGTCCCACAAACATCCTTCCTCAATTTGAATTTATGCCACCTCTTGTGCATCATCTAAACCTCCAAAACACTCTTGCTAGTTCATTTCACAAATATATGTGGTCTCAATTCTAATCTCAACGATGTCCATTTCCACTTGCAGTTTGTCAAACCCCATGTACTTTTTCTGACAGAATCTCAGTTATCGGTTGATTCAACTACTGCTCATCTCAGTTGCCCAAATTATTCGCTATATGAATCCTTTCACCTCAAAGGTGGTACCTGTGCATATGTCCATTCCGATATTCCCTGTCAGAGACTTGGTAATTTGGAATCTCCTCTGGCTTAAAATCTCTCTACCTCATTGTGTCAAATTCATCTGTTGTCTCTACCGTTCTCCCAACTCCAGTAATCACTTGGAGCTCTTTGACTTCCTCTCTTTGCAACTTGACTTTCTCCAGTCCAACTTTCCTAACAGTGAGGTAATTTCCTATGGTGATTTTAATGTTCACAATTCTAGCTGGCTTCCGTTTTCTAGTCACACCGACCGAGCTGGTCGAGATGCTGAGCCTTTCGCAATTACTAATGAGCTTGCACAGATTGTTCATTTACCTGCAAGAATACTGGACAATCCTAACCATACAGCCAACACGCTTGATCTTTTTTTCACGAACAACCCTTCTAAGTACACGGTCGAAGTGAGAAGTCCTTTAGGCACCTCAGATCACAACTTGGTGATTCTCTTCTCCAATGCAACCTTTATCTCATGGCTATTCCCAACCTCGTATTGTTTGGCATTACAAGAATGCAAAATGGGATGACCTGCAAGATTTCTTTTCTTTTCCTTGGTCGGATTACTGTTTCAAAACTTCTGATGTTAATGTTTGCTCAGATCGTGTCAGTGAAATTATTCTTGCAGGAATGGAATCCTTTATCCCAAACTGCACTTTAAAATCTCGTCCTTTATCTAAAGGTTTTCCAATAAATGTGCTAAGGTTGTTCAAGAGAAGAATGTTGCATATCGTAATTGGCTTTTTTGTAATTCTTCAGTTTCATTTTCTGCCTACACCAAAGCTCGCAACAATTGTAAAGCAGTTAGTAATCAGCCCAAACTAGAGTTTGAACAGGCTAAGAGTAGAAAACTTGCTTCTCGCCCTAATGGTAGCTGAGCATTCTGGTCTGTTGCCAAAGCTATTGGTCGCAACTTTTGCCCATCTCTGTAAAAAACAGATGGTTTTGTTGTCTCTTCAGCCAAGGATAAAGCATCCCATTTTTTTTCCAACTCATGTATTAATGATCTTGGTAAAACACCTCCCACCATTTCCAGCACGCTCCATTCAATGCCTCCTGTGGTCTCCCATCAAAAGGATGTCAGAAGGATTATGACGAATCTTGATGCTAAGAAAGCTCCAGGTCCCGATGGTATTTCTCCACTTGTTCTCAGAACCTGTGCTCCTGAACTTACTCCTTTTCTTTGCTGCCTTTTTTCACTTTTTTATTCCAAAGGTGTTTTTCCTTCTGCTTGGAATTGGAAGTTTGCTCATATCCAGCCAGTTCCTAAAAAGGGTGACAAATCCCTCTCATCTAATTATCGTCCCATTGCAATTACTTCTACTCTTTCTAAAGTAATGGAGAAATCAATTAACTGCCAACTCTTAAACTACCTAGAAACCTTCCGTCTGATCAAAGATTGCCAGTATAGATTCCGTCAGTGTCAATGCATTGGTGATATTCTGGCTTATGTTACCCATTTATGGATTAATTCAATGTAAAAGTTCGGTGAACCACAAGCAGTTGCTCTTGACATCTCAAAGGCTTTCGATCATGTTTGGCCCAAAGGTCTTCTAAAGAAGCTTCCATCTTATGGTTTGCCAGCTGTTTTTTGTAATTGGTTATCCAGTTTTCTCTCTGATTGCTCACTGAGGGTGGTGGTAGATTGATCTTCTATCTTCTGGTGGTAGATGCTCTCTGTCTTCTAACTTCTCCACTAATGCTGGTGTCCCCCAAGGTTCAGTTCTTTCCCCCACTCTTTTCCTCTTGTATATTAATGACCTTCCATTGACTGGAAATCCTATCCATAGTTTTGCCGATGATAGCACATTGCATTCCACTTTCCATTTTGAGAAACCTTGTCCTACTCAATCAACATCAACTTCTCGAAAATCTGCTACCAATTCCTTAATAAAAGACAACTTAGTTGATTTCAATCCTTCTAAAACTCAGTCTTGTCTTATATCTTGCAAAAAGGTTCTTATGCTCATCTTTGGTGGCTCTCCGATTTCTAGACAAAATGATATATTTCTTTTCGGGGTTACCCTGACTTCTAATCTCTCTTGGCACAAGCATATTACAAATATTGCTTCCTCTGCATCTAAAAATCTTGGTTTTCTCTTTCACTCTCAGCATTACTTTTCTTCTCCAAACAGCTGTTCAATCTTTGCAAATCCGCCCTACCATGGTATATTGTTCCCACATCTGGGGTGGTGCCCTCAAAACCTCTCAAGCTTCTTGATTCCGTTCAGAAGAGGGCAGTTAGGTTATTTAATGATTCATCTCTGAGTCTCTCCACTTGCTGTCTCATAGATGTACTGTTTCTGCTGCATGCTTCTTCTACAGATATTTCCTTGGGCGCTGTTCTTCTGAATTAGCTTCTATAATTCCCGCTCTCTCTTTCAAAACAGTCCGAAAATGTGCTGCCACCAGCCAACATACACTTGCTGTCCAACTTGAAACTCACAGAACCAACTTTTCATATTCCTCGTTTATTCATTCAATTGCTGTTTTCTGGAACAAACTTCCTTCGTACTTATTTCCTGAAAATTACAGTCTACAGAAGTTCAAGTCTAATGTCAAGAAATATCTTCTTTTGTCTTCTTAACCTCCAACCCAAACACAGTACTGAGTACTATAGGTTCTAATACCTCTCGTTTTAAGGTTTACATTTAAAAAAAAAAAAAAAAATCTGAGCAAGAGGAAGGATTCGATCAGCATTCAGCTTACTTGGTCTATTGCAAACCTTAACAGTTGAGTCCTAGATGTCTAATCTCCAGATGCTGCAGTTTGCAGAACTGAAACCTTTCCTGTTAAGAGCATCCTTTTGTTTCCCTCATTAATTTTGTTGCTCTTCTCTGCTCCCACTCCAACAGATCCACATTGTTTAGCACAAGGCATCCAGGCATGTATGTTGGCAAAATTCCTATATATCATTGGCAAATCTCATGAGCTGTTCAGAGAACTTAGTGTCTGACTGCACAGTTACTCCCAATTTTTTTTTTTTTATCCTTCACTACCCTGAGTATGGTACCACACAGTTGGTATATTATTCTAGGATTACTGCCCATATGCAGTACCTTGTCAGTGTTAAACTTCAGTTGCCACTTCTCAGCCCATCTGTCTAATTTCTAGATCTTGTTGCAGTAGCATATTCTGATTACTTAATTTACCATCCTGCGAACTTTCATACCATCTGCAAACTTAGATATTAGGTCTGATATGCCTTCATAAGTATCATTATTGAATACTGAAAACAATATGCCTAGCAGTGAACCTCAGGGAACAATAATACTAGTCCATGAACAGCAGTGCCCATTAATAACTACATTTGATCTTCTCCCACTTAACCATCCTTTTATCCATAGCAATAATTTACTCCTAATGCTGCACTGCTCCAATTTGATGTCAAAATTAATTTTTTGCCTATAGGTCTCTTGTTACTCATAGTATCAAATAAGATTAGTCAGATGAAATAGTCCCTCAACAAATCCATGCTCTAACTGAAGTGAATTGAAGTATATGAATCTTGTTTTCTCTCTCTCTCTCTCTCTCTCTCTCTCTCTCTCTCTCTCTCTCTCTCTCTCTCTCTCTCTCTCTCTCTCTCTCTCTCTCACAGGGTAATTCAGAAATTTTTTTTTGGCTGGTGTAGCAAAAGCCTCAAGCTTCCATACACTATATAGCTAATAATAATTGCATTCCTGTCTGGGTAGTTCCGCATTACTTTTTTTTTTTAACCAGTGGTCATTATTTTTCCTTGGAACAGAAGTCAAGCTAACAAGGCTGTAATTACTCCTTTCACCTCCCCTTTCCTTTGTAAATTGGAGATACCCTCTCATATCTCCAGTACAGAACAGTGGGGCCCATTCTGCTCATATGTACCTTTTCTGAATTACTTTAATCATAATTATGGCTAAGGGTTTGTCTATTTGTTGTGTCTTAATATTACATATATTGCATCCACTCCAGGTGCCTTATTTGTTTAGATTCAACAATTTCCCTTCCACTTCCATTTAAATATCACAAAATCATTAGCCCCCCTGATAGTATTTGGTACACTTCTGACATTCTTATCCCAAAAAAATTCCATATGTGTGAATGTAGATGCAAAATATTTAATCATTTTGTTAGGAACCTGAGCAGGATCATTAACAGTTGAACCTTTCATATCTTGCAGGCCAGTGTGATTCATCTCCTTCCTTTTAGTTTTTACGTAATTGATTGCAGACTGGTTTATATCTACTGCAGGCTTTTTTATCACCTGATAATTTATATGCATCCCATGTATTTTTATGCTCTTCCACAAGTTTCATCAGTTCATCTGACATCCATTTAGGTCTAAACTTTGAACATTGTCTAGTTGGTATAAAAAGCCTAGTAGCTTCTTCAATTATTCTTCTCCCCCCCCAAATGCTTCCCATTTAGAATTTGCTGTTGGCAGCATCAATTTGTCCCTGCATAGAAGTTAAAAACTGCCTGAGACCATTGTAGCCACATTTATGAAAGCAGAAGTCCTTCCCTTTGCTCTTGACAGTAGCCACATTTTTAACTAAATTCCACTCAGTACACTGTGATCACTGCTGTCTAGTGGTTCTTTTATCTGCAGATTCTTAATGCATGAAGAGTTGCCCCTGATAATCAAGAGTCAAGAGTACTGCTTTCTTCTGTCTCTTCTCTAATGTGCTAGTGTAGAAAACTGAGTGACCAATCCACAAGTTCCAGTCAATATATGGAAAGTTAAAATCCCCATTATATGTCATTCTGATTAGTACTTGCAGGTCTCTTTAGGACAGAACTGATTTCACAAGTTTAGTTCCAATGAGAGGAGTAAGATTAAAAGGAGAGGTTTTGTTGATGAAATAAATGTGAACACTTATTAGGATTAGTATGAACATTAAAATAATTGGTGTTAGTTTTTGCATGGGTAATGCACACACATCATTTCTACTACCAAGGTAGTTTTAATGCATTGTTTTAATAATATCTCACATTGTGAATACCTTCACGAGTTGCCCCATGTATTGCACTACCTCAAATAAGTAAAGCTTAACCTATGAAGACTATTCTTACTTATATTTTTCATAATCCTTCTGATCTCAAATGGACCATTAATAACCTGCCATTTTCTGATTATAAATTATAATTAGAGAATGGTGATTTATTTTCTTAAATTCCTGAATATTCCAGTAGTATTGGAATTGCTTAACATTTTGCAATGTGACTGCTACTTTCCTTTTTAGTATTTCACCCATTCCAGCCTGCCTTTCTCTTTATGTATTGTTGCATTTTATGAAATAATTATTATTATTAGAAATGCATTCACTTGCAAATGGCATGTGAGATTAGAGTAACCATGTGCATTGGTCATCCAGATAGAGGTATAACTTATATAAAGCTTATTGAAGTGGACCATTTTGCACATGATATCATTATGTGAAAGATTTGATCTGTCTTTTATAGATGATTTTTGTATACATACAATTTTGTATTGAAGTTTCATATTTTCAAGGAAATCGTATCATTGATATTAATCAGATTAGATATTGATTTATTCAGTGAAAATGAGTTTGAGGTAGATTGTATTTTACAACCATATAAAATTGATTATTGTTATATTTTTCCTTTTACAGGTAAAAGTTGCAAACATCCTTTTCATAGATAATCCTGTTGGGTCTGGTTTCAGCTATGTAACTAACTCATCCACATTTACAACAAATAATAGTCAGATTGCTGATGATTTGCTAATTTTGATGGATAATTTTTTAAACAAACTTCCAGAATTTCAGGTAATTACTTTATGTATTAAAAAACACACACACACACACACACACACACACACACACACACACACACACACACACACACACACACACACACACACACACACACACACAGTAAACTCCCATTGTAATTCTCTTGCTTACACTTTTTATGACACTGATTTCTTCTGGTCCCATGGTAAATCCTATGAAGTACTGTACATTTTTAGCATCTATATTGCTCCTGTTTAAAATGCTTATTTGTAGATTTTTGACTTCCATATTCACTGTTGTATCATAAAAAAAAAAATAAAAAAAAACTGAAAAATCATAGCTACTAAAATATTTAAAGAAATATGAAAAAAAGCCCCCCCAAAAAGGAGATTCTGCCTATGACACACTTCCTTGATTTTATAGCACTCTCCCTTCAAGAGTGTTATGATGGGGTTTTATTTGTGTGTTGTGTAATATAGGTGGTATATGAAATATGATAATATTAGTCAAGTGTAGGATAAAAGAAATATAGGATAAAAGGAGGAATAAGAATAAAAGTATGAAGAATTTGAAGATCTGAGTTAGAAGGTAAAGAATTAAGTACAAGTGAAGTATAACTAAATGAAGTCATAAAAATTAATAAATCATAAATGATAATTACAACTTGCAATTATCATTTATGATGGTAATTGTTCATTCAGTTCTTCATTCTTCATTATAATAATTATGAAGAATTGTGAATGGTCATAATAATTATGAAGAATTGAATTATCATAATTCTTCTTTCTTAACAGCGAATTATCAATTGCAAGAAAGAAGAATTATCATAATTCTTCTTTCTTGCAACAGTAGTGATATTTCGTATCACTACTGTTGCAGGTGCAATTAAGAATGAAAATGTAGGATAAGACAAAAAGGCAAATTATAAAAGTATAAGAGGAGTTATGCAACAATATCAGTAATAGTTAGAATATAATTAATAGGGAGATAGGTTCCCACAAACATCATCATGGCACTACAACTGTGACAGCCTGTCTGGGACTTTGTAGCATTTTGAACCTCCATAGTAATGCAGACTAGTCCAACAAAAGTATTAATTTGGTAGCAAAGTTCAAATAGTACAAATTTAAAAAATAAAAAGCAGTGTATGCTGGCTGTTCTCCACACTATGCTCCATACAAAATAGTGATTTAACTGGATTCAGATCTGTCTATGGGATTGAGATGGTAGGTTCATTACATTACTTTCCTCAAACCACTGTTGTGCTGATACAAGTACTGCTTCATCTCCAAAGAATTGTAGGTGCCTCCGTAGCCAGGTAGGAAGGAGCAGCAGTGCATAGCATATGCTTCTTGATTAGACCGGGAATGACCACCGCATATCCCGGAGCAATATGGCCTTAGTTGCTAATGCTCCTAAAAACCAAATAAACAACAACAAACAACAACAACTCTCAGGATAACTTGGAAATTTCTTTTGGCTGGTGCAGCATAAGCCTCAGGCTTCCTTGCATCGTATGGCTTATAATAATAATAATATAGTGGGATACCTCATGGGAAGTAATGGATAACGGATAATTTTAGAGTTCACATGACAGACGGATGCAATACCAATTTAGAATAATTAAAAGTAGAATATGAAAAGAATACACACTCCATGACAGAAACAAAACAGGGTGAGAAAAGGATGCAAATCCCTTCTGAAGAGGTGGGATAGCAGGTAATCACGAAGTAAACACATCCGTTAACCAGAAAACAAAACGTGTGATATCCAATGGATGTTAACAGCCAAATGGATAGCAAAAGGAAATTGCAAAAAGCATCCTTAATGAGCTGACTTGAGCAACAAGTGACAGAATTTGGATGTGTAGAACCAGCAACCATAAAAAAAAAAAAAAAAAAAAAAAATCTGAGAACTGAGTACAATGATCACACAGTTACTCATAAACCAAAGCTGTCTCCCAACAATGCACATCATCACTTATCCAGTTACAGAAAACAGACGTATTACAGCATTGGTAGAATGTAACATATAATGATCAATCATATACAGTGCAAGCATCAGATAAATGCACCTGGTGTGGCATAGGCACAAAAAGAAAAAATCTAAAACAGCATACTGCGTTCTGTAGAGGGTATGCATGCACACTACTAAAAAAGACCATACACTATCCTCCATGTACTCCTCACTCATGGGAAGAAAAGGAATTTCACCTTAACTACATTGTACCAACAATGTAGTGCAGCAATGATAGTGTGATGATATGAACTGTTTTACAAAGTAATGTCCAATGGACTTGGCAGCCTAGTTATTACTAATAAAACCACATAAGAAGCTGTTCTACTGTGACAATTCTTTGGTTGTTATATGGTTTTCAGGAGCATTAGCAACTAAGGCCATATTGCTCCGGGATATGCGGTGGTCATTCCCTGACTTTTCTGCATCCTCCGTATTTGGTGGTGACGGGCTCGAACTCCGGTCTAATCAAGAAGCATGTGCTACGTACTGCTGCTCCTTCCCACCTGGCTATGGAGGCACCTTATCCTGAGAGAGAGAGAGAGAGAGAGAGAGAGAGAGAGAGAGAGAGAGAGAGAGAGAGAGAGAGAGAGAGAGAGAGAAATCATCATGAAAAAGAAGGATGATGATATCCAGCTCAGAGCCCTGGGTTTGCCAAGCCCATACTCACCAGATGTGAGCCCCTAGGGTGATATGGAGGATAGTGTGTGGGGGGGGGGGTGTCTCTCTTTTGGTAGTATGCAAGAATGCCCTCTACAGAAGACAGTATGCTGTTTTCGATTTTATTTTTATTTTTTTCTTTAATAATGTTATATACTGTATTATTTCTATTTATTTAGAGAATTTATTTTTTTAGGCTCATTTTGATATAGTTTTCTCTACCCATCATTTTCCTTTATTGTATTATTCTAAATTGCTGGTTTCAATATTTTAATAATAGTGGCTGATCATGCGGTAGAATTTTTCTCGCCATGGTCTCTGCTTGTTGACAGGAGAGATTGCTTTACAGGAATAGAATACACTTAAATAAAAGGGTGCAAGAATATTTGCTGATGCTATCAAGGCAATGTTAGTGGGTCAGAAACCTGCTAGCTTGGGGGATGCGTAGACTAGATTAACAATAGCCACAAGCAGAGGTGAAAGTGATTCTTGCAATACTTCTATTGGGATGAGCTACAGCCTGGAAAGCAAGTTGCTGAGGATTTCAAGAACTGCTTGGAGTCATGATGGAACAAGTAAATACGTGGGCTGTGTTAGGGTAACTAAGAGTAAGAACTGGTGCACGTATACTTGCATGCACACCAATGCTAGGAGTATAGTAAATAAATTTGATGAATTTTAGGTGCTGGTCAAAATATCTAAGGCAGATATTGTTGTGATATCGGAGACATGGTGTCACACAGATATAAGGAATGCAGAATTGGAATTTGGAGAGTACAATGTGTAGAGAAAGGATAGACAGAATAAGATTTAAAAGGTGTGTGGGGGAGTGTGTGTAGCCTTACGTTCTGTTGTTTCTCTGACCATTTAGCCATGGGCCCCTGTTGGGACCTACACTTTGCCACGAGGCAGCATGTCAGGCGCCGAATAGTTTATTGAAGTACTCTGGCAGGCACTGTCATCTAATTTCTGAGGATTTTAGTGGTATGGCCCGTATAAAAAAAAAGAAAAGAAAAAAGGTGAACGCTAGAATTTGGAAAGGCCAAAAGTGGTTTACGAGAAAGTGGTTGGATTTAGACATTGATTAGAATTTGGTGGAATTGTTAGGGGCATATTTGGTCGGTTTAGTTAGAGTGGGGGGGAGGGAAGACTGAAGGCTGGAGGAAACAGGGAGAAGGATGGGGATGCTAGAATATGCATCCTCAAAGAGGTCAGTGGGGATGAGCCCCACCATGCAAAGTATGGGGTAGCAGGGAGGAGAGGAGAGGAGATAGAGACCCTGTCTCTCCCCCCCCCCCCCCCCCCCCCCCCCGCATGGGAATAGGGTTTTAAAGGGGAACCGGGTTTGAGTACCCAGTTCAGATCATCAAATGGCTTGTCAGCAGCATAGCTGCAGTTTTCTTCCATCGGTTTCCTTCATTTTTGTCAGGTACATGTAATTGTTGAATCTGGTAGGATGGTCAAACTGCCCATCCTGTCTGACGGCACAGGGGAAACCCCAGTGCCATCAGCCAACTAACACACTTGCCCATCCTCCCCCGAGGGTAGGGTGTACATCTCTCTCCCCATCAGTGGGTGGTGGGAGAGATGCACATTTACTTCTTTCATAATCTGCATTCTCACTCTACTTGCATTCTATTTGTATACTTTTTTCTTATATATAGATATTTTTTTTCACTCTCTCATTAATCTTTTTCTCACACACCAGGGGGTGATGCAATGACATGTAATGTAATTTTAAATACTATTGCACGATGGTTAAGATAAATAAGCAACAATATAAAAGATTAAAACTAGGGTTACTGTGTGCCTGTAACATTTATGGTTTATGTTCTTTTTCTCAAACCCTTGCACTCTTATTCATTCTTCTGGGAGCAAAGTGGAGAAAAAATTTTTGAAGTTAAACATAAGAAAGGCACCTGGGATGGATGGGATCGATCCAGTTATATTAAAGGAGGTGGCAAAGGAACTAAGCAAACCCTTATCCATAATTATGAGAGCATTCTTGGACTCAGGGAAAGTTCCCCATGGACTGGAGATGTGCAAATGTATTCCCAATTCAGAAAGGGGAATCGAAGGGTGACGCCAATAATTACAGACCAGTTAGTTCAGTGGTTTTCAACCGGGGTGCCGCAACAACATTCTTGGGGTGCCATGTAATTTTGGTTTAAGTTACTTAAAGTTATTATTTTTTTAAAATTTATACATTTCATTATAAAAAGGTGTACAGTATCCATTGTACTGTGTTTTTTTTTTTTTTTTTTTTTTTTTAATTTTGTGGTGATCTATAATTGATCTTTATTTAGTACCTCTATATAAAGAATAAAATTTTTATATAGGTATATATTAAAAGGTCGAAAACCACTATGTTAGGTATTTCTTTTGGCCTAGGGGTGCCGTGAAAAAAAATACTGGGACACAAAGGGTGCCATGAACTGAGAAAGTTTGGGAACCTCTGAGTTAGTTTAACTTCTGTTCCAGTAAAATAATGGAGTCACTGGTTAAAGATGCCTTGCAGCATCAACTAGACAAGACTGCAGCAATAATTCAGACAGAGCATGAGTTTGTTAAGGGAAAGCCTTGTCTGACAAATTTGATTGGATACTATGATGTGGTTACAAAGCAACTGGATGCAAAAAATAATTTTGTGTCATTAGCATTAGTAGAGGCATATAATGCAAGAAGGCAAGCTTATGCAGTATCAGCCAAAAAAAAAAAAAAAAAAAAACCCTTCCATTTCACCCCTCCGTTCGTTCGAAATACCTGTCCAGCTGAGCCTTAAATTTATTTAGACTATCAACTTCCACAACAAGGGATGGAAGTCTGTTTCACCAACCAACTACCCGCTGGCTAAAGGCAAATTTCCGCACATCTATCCTACATCTGTCTTTCCTCAATTTGAATTTATGCCCTCTCAGGTGATTATTCTGAGCAAGAGGCAGTATCCCATCAGCATTGAGCATGCTCAAACCATTTAAGGCTTTATACACCTCTATCAGATCACCTTGCCGGTGCCTAGTCTGCAGACACTGTAATTCTTGAAATGAGGCCTCCAGACCTGTATACAGTACTCAAGGTGCGGCCTGACCATTGCCTTATACAAGGGAATAATCACCTCCCTATCCCTGCTAGAAAAATTCCTGTATATCATTGATAAGACACCATGAGCTACTCTTGCAGCCCGTCTGCACTGCTCAGAGAACTTCATATCTGCCTGCACAATTACCCCCAGGTCCTTTTCATTCTCTACCACTGTCGGTGTAGTACCACAGAGTTGATACGTTGCTCTGGGGTTGCTGTTTCCCATATGTAGTACTTTACATTTGTCAATGTTAAACTTCATTTGCCATCTCTCAGCCTATCTGCTCAACCTTTCCAGATCCTGTTGCAGCAGCATAGCGTCAGTAGCGTCCTTAACAACCCTGCCAACCTTTGTATCGTCTGCAAACTTGGACATTAAGCTTGATATTCCATCATGAATATTATTTATAAATACAGAAAACAACAATGGACCCAACACTGAACCCTGAGGGACTCCACTAATAACATTAGTCCACGATGAGCAGTGTCCATTAATTACCACTGTCTTCTGCCACTCAACCATCCCTTTATCCATAGCAACAATTTGCCACCAATGCCACACTGCTCCAATTTGTGCAGCAGTCTTTCGTGTGCAACAGTATCAAAAGCCTTTCTAAGATCCAAATATAATATCAAAGTTATTTCCTACCTCCAATTCTTTTGTGACTACATTATAGTATCTAATCAGATTGGTCAGGCAAGACCTTCCCTTAACAAAACCACGCTGTGTCTGAGCTATAACTGAATTCTTGTCGAGATGATCCTGCAGTGCTTCTTTAACCAGTGCTTCCATTAATTTTCCTGGAACAGAAGTTAAACTCACAGGTCTATAATTACTTGTGTCAGCCTTTGATCCTCCTCTGTGAATTGGCGTTACATTTGCACATCTCCAGTCTGTGGGTACCTCCCCTGAGTCCAAGGAAGCTCTCATAATGATGTAAGGCGCCTCCGTAGCCAGGTGGGAAGGAGCAGCAGTGCGTAGCACACGCTTCTTGATTAGACCGCGGTTCGAGCCCGTCACCACTAAATATGGAGGATGACGGAAAGGTCAGGGAATGACCACCGCATATCCCGGAGCAATATGGCCTTAGTTGCTAATGCTCCTAAAAATCAAATAACTAACTAACTAAATAATGATGTAACGGATTGCTTACTTCCTTTGCTGCCTCCTTTAATATAACTGGATAGATCCCATCCACCCCGGGTGCCTTTCTTGTATTTATCTTCAACAATTTCTTCTCCACTTTACTCTCAATTATTACAAGATCGTCTAGCTCACTGCCAGTGTTTACTTCATCTGTGGCATTCCTCTTCCTGAATAACTCCTCATGTGTGAATGTAGATGCAAAATATTGATTTAGTTTGTTAGCTACCTGAGCAGGATCATGAACAGTTGAACCATCAATATCAAGTGGACCAATCTGATTCATCCCCTTCCTCTTAGAGTTTACATAAGTAAAGAACTCCTTGCTGTTTTTCTTAGCATCCCTTGCCAAAGATTTCTCGTAATCTGCCTGACCTCCTTTGTAACTTGCATCAACTTATATCTATCATAGGCTTCTGTGTCACATGTTAATTTATATGTATCCCATGCATTTTCCTTCTCTGCCATATGTCTCATTAGTTCGTCTGACATCCATTTAGGCCTGAACCTTGAACAATATTTCTTAGTTGGTATGTAAAGCCTAGTAGCTTCCAAGATAAGTTCTTTGAATGCCTTCCATTTTGAACTTGCTGTTGGTAGCATCACCAATTGGTCCCACTGTATACAATTTAAATACTGTCTCAGACCATCGTAGTTGCCTTTACAAAAGCAATAACCTTTCCCCTTACCCCTGATGGTAGTTACCTCCTTGAGTAATTCCCACTTCAGCACGCTGTGATCACTGCCACCTAGTGGTTCCTCTTTCTGCAGATTCTTAATGCATGAAGAATCACTACTGATAATTAAATCAAGAGTATTGCTCCCTCTAGTTGCCTCCCGAACATGCTGATTTAGAAAACAATAATCCAATAAATCCACAAAAGCCTTGCTAGTGTGTGAGTGACCATCCCACAAATTCCAGTCAATATCTGGGAAATTAAAATCCCCCATTATAAGACCCTCTGATTTACTGACCCACTCTATTTCTCTGTACAATTTCTTATTATACTTATCAGAGTCATTAGGCCTATAGCACACTCCTACTCTCAATTTTGATCTCCCAATGCTTATGTCACACCAAACTGACTCGACACTGCACTGTCCAGCGATGTCGACTGGCTTCACTTCCTTGGATTTTATGTGTTTCTTAACTAATAGCATAACCCCTCCTCCCATCCTTCCTGTCTATCCTTTCTGTAGACGTTTTACTCCCCAAATTCCAGTTCTGCATTCCTTATATCTGTGTGACACCCTGTCTCTGATATCCCAACAATATCCACCTCTGATGCTTTGAGCAATACCTCAAATTCATCAAATTTATTTACCAAACTCCTAGCATTGGTGTACACGCAAGTATATATGCACCTGTTCTTTTTCTTAGCTACCCTAACACAACCCATATGTTTACTTGTACCCCAATGACTCCCAGCAGTCTCTGAAATATCCTGCATCATATTTTCCAAGCTGCTGCTCATTCCAATAGAAGCAGTGCAAGAATCACTTTCTCCTCTGCCAGTGGCTACTGTTAATCTATTAGTTCTTGTATCCCCCCCCCAATCTAGCAGTTTTCTGACCCACCTAACACTGCCTCGATAGCATCAGCAAACATTCTTGCACCCTTTCTATTTAAGTGTATCCCATCCCTGTAGAAACAGTATCTCCTGTTAACAAGTACAGACCAGGCTGAAAAAAATTCTACCCCTTGAGCCTTGCACAATCTTTCCAGGGCCGAATTGATCAACAGGGCTCTCATCATATACTCCCTCCTATCGTGTCTGGGCAGAATTGCAAACACTTTCAAATTCAACCCTAATTCACAGCTTTTTTTCGACAGTGACCTGTACTTGTTAAGTAATTCCGCTGGTCTCCTACTCTTAATATCATTAGTGCCAACGTGTACAACTTTATCATCTTTTGTGCCCTTAAAAGATGATATCCGCTCTACAACGTCATCTACCTTTGCCCCTGGCAGACATACCCTGGTCCTGTTCCACCTATCTTTTTTACAAAGCATGTTTCCCTGACAATAGTCACCAACAACTACTAGTTCCTTTGGGACCAGTGCATTCTGCCTTGGGGGTTGCCGCTGTGTTGGGGGATTCTCTGGCGTTGGTGTGGGCAGCTGGGAGCTTGATGGGTCCTCACTTTTAATCCTTCGAGCGCATCCACCCTGTCCTTCAAGCTCTCATATAGGCCCATAACGCTGAGTTGTTGCCTGATTTCCTTACACTCCTTCCATCGCGCACACACAAAGACATCCCCCATGGCAGTATCATATCCTGTACCCGACTGCTCCATAAACATCAAGCAAATAGTGCATTTTAAAAGGCTGTGGTTCAGAGGGCAACTGCCCCCCTCCCCCTCCCTTCTCAGTTCTCCCCTGAGCCACAGCACTCCCATTAGCTTGAGCCTTTTGCTTTGCTGCTCTGGTCTGAGTCATGATTTCGATTTAATTTCAATAAAATTTCAATTTAAGTACAAAATTAAAACCCTAAACTTTTATCCCAACACAGTTATAACGCTATATTTATGTTTCAGTATCGAGTGTTATCTACGAAATCCCTTTAATTAATAGATTAAAAGATTAATAGATTTACTGATTAATTGACAATATTATATTATGTACTATACTATACTAAACTTATGCTATCTAGTTCGAGATATTTTGTATCGCGTAACAATGGCGGCAATTTACGAACGGTAAATCTACGGACACTTAAGTATCGATTAACTTCCAAATCTCGCTGTCTCAATTCAGAATAAACTAAGGATCCTGACTAGCTACTTACAGAAAATAATTTGATATAACAATTGGTTAATAAATCGGCTCAATATGGTTAAAAAAAAAAACCTCTCGTTCAATGGAGCTGCAACTTGTAACACGTGGATTTGATACCCTTACTGATACTAAGTAATACCTTCAAAACCTCTATCTAAGTTAAACTTTAAACTAAGTATCGTAACTAGGAATATAAAGCTACTCTAGAAAATAAGTTAATATGCCAATTTAAGCTAAAAACTAAGCTAAGCAATAATTCAGACACAGCATGGGTTTGTTAAAGGAAAGTCTTGTCTGACAAATTTGATTGGATACTATGATGTGGTTACAAAGCAACTGGATGCAAAAAATAATTTTGGTATCATATACTTGGATTTCAGGAAAGCTTTCTACACTGTTACTCATAGAAGACTACTGTACAAATTGGAGCAGAATAGTATTAAAGGTAAGTTGCTACAATGAATAAAAGGGTGGTTGAGTGGGAGAAGACAGAGGGTGGTAATCAATGAACGTTGTTCTTCATGGACTAGTGTTATTAGTGGAGTCCCACAGGGTTCGGTGTTGGGCCCACTGTTATTTTGTATATTTGTCAATAATAATAATAATAATTTTTCTGTTTATACGCCGGGACGACCAAACGGTCAGAGGAGTTCACAAGATAGACAGAATACAAGAAAGGTATATTAGCATTAGCATTAGTAGAGGCATATGATGCAAGAAAGCAAGCTTATTCAGCATCAGCCAAAAAAAAAAAAAAAACACCCCACTCCCATTTCACCCCTCCGTTCGCTCGAAATACCTGTCCAGTTGAGCCTTAAATTTGTTTAGGCTATCAACTTCAACAACAAATGATGGAAGTTGGTTCCACCAACCAACCACCCGCTGGCCAAAGGCAAATTTCCGCACATCTATCCGGCATCCGTCCTTCCTCAATTTGAATTTATGCCCTCTGAGCTGATTATTCTGAGCAAGATGAAGAATCCCATTGGCATTGAGCATGTTCAAACCATTCAAAGCCTTATACACCTCTATCAGATCACCTTGCCGGTGCCTAGTCTCCAGACTCTGTAATTTGCAAAACTTAAGCCTTTCTTCGTAAGAGCAACCCTTTGTTCCATTCACTAATCTTGTTGCCCTTCTCTGTACCCGTTCCAGCAGCTCTACATCCTTCTTGAAATGAGGCCTCCAGACCTGTATACAGTACTCAAGGTGTGGCCTAACCATTGCCTTATACAAGGGAATAATCACCTCCTTATCCATGCTAGAAAAATTCCTGTATATCACTGACAAGACACTACGAGTTACTTTTGCAAACCGTCTGCACTGTTCAGAAAAATTCTTATCTTCCTGCACAATTACCCCCAGGTCCTTTTCATTCTCCACCACTGTCAGTGTAGTACCGCAGAGTTGATACGTTGCTCTGGGGTTACTGTTTCCCATATGTAGTACTATTAGACAAACATGTTATGTCTACAAAACTATTATGAAAAAAGAAACACTATTTACCATTTTGTGGTAAATAAGGAAAATAAGGAAACATTGTTTTCAATATGTTTCCTTATTTAATCTATAGAGAGCAGTGGTCATAACGTATCTTATGATCTGAGTTGGCATGTTACTTCTTTTTGTGTTTGGGATCATATACAAACATCAGTTGGCATTTGGCTGGATAGCAGTAAATAACTGAAATATGATTATTTTTCAGAGTTTATAAGCATTGATGTCCTTTGAAAAGGTTGTGTATTCCTTTTCTTTGGTTTTTTATTTTTATAGGTGCCACTCGAGTTTCAGAGGTCGTAAGGATACATATCCTTGGGCAGGGAATCATGCACTTGCACTACTGAGGGTGCATTGTCACTTTGCTTTTTCTTATTTTATTTTAATATTCAGGTAGCAATATTGTACAGTTCTAAAAATTTACCCTAATTGAAGCATTTACTTGTTTTCTGGACATTTTCCATTTATGTGTTTTCCTTAACAATCTCAGTTGCCTCACTGAGTTAAACTGAAATGACAAATAAGGTAAACAGAATCTCCCTTAAGCAAATTAAAACCCATTTATCCTTAACTAAAAACTAAGCAAGCAGCTGACAGCAATTCTTCATTAATTAACACAGTTAATTGTCATTAATCATTAATGACAGTTAATTCTTCATTAATTAACCATAATAACTAATTTCATTCAAATGAGATTTATAAAGCATTAGTAATAACAGGGGTTCACATGGAAGGCCAAAATATTTTCATTATAGCAAAATTTTCATTAAAATGGTATTCATTGTAATGGGACTTCACATGAGGCAAACTGTTTTCCTTTAAATAAAACAGGGAAGGGGAAATAAGTTGTTCATCTATTCACTGAACTCAAAACACTTTTTGCTTCTATGAAGCAGAAGGCTGCATTACACTAATTTTTATAGAGGGTTGTGTTGTTCATATATTTTTTTTAAGTAGCCTAAGAGTAAAAAAAAAAAAAAGTAAAGTGCAGCCATTATCAACCCACTGCAGGATGGAAGCCTTTTCAACAATTCATGCTGAGGGAAATGGACCATAATCTGCCACGCTGGTCCAGTGCGGGTTGGCAGATCAACCGTATTCAGCAGTCAGGGGCTTGAACCCCGGTCTACTCAAAGAGCGTGTGATACTGCACTCCCGCTCCTGCCCACTCGGCCACGCCTAAGAGCAGTGAAAGTAATTTAAGTAGCCTTAAATTTACTTTCTCATTATTTAACCCAAATTAAAAACTGTTAATACCAAATAAGAAATCTGGTATTAACAGTTCCAGTTATCTAGCCATGCAGCAACCTATTTACTTGAGATGGCCATGAAGAACCAGTCAAGGCCTGCCATTCCCTAAAGGATATGCTGCCCTCACCCTACAGGTTAGGGACCCCCTAAGATATAGTAAAATTCAGCTATCCAGCATGCATCGTATTCTAAAAATCCACATATTCAAAAAAAAAAAAAATAATAAATAAATAAAAAATAATAATAAAATAAAAATAAATAAGCGTATTTACTGTTTATATTATATCAAAAGTGGCTACCAGAGGCAGTGAAGTCTGTCTTTCTTTGCCCAGCCACTGCTAGTTAAGCTGTGGTTACTCAGGCAAGTGTATATCCATAATTCATCCATTTGTTATGCCATCCAAAAAAGGCCAGAGTCGAAAAATGTAGATGCTGTTTATCTTTAACACAGGAAACGATATTTGTGCAAGACTAGAGAAAACAGATAATCATAATGTGCGAAAAAAAAAAATAAATAAAATAAATAAATAAATAAATAAAATAAAGCTTAAAAGAAAATGTGCAAGAAAAAAAAGCACAAAATAGGATAAAATGTATGAAAAAAGTATAAAATATAGAATGGAAGCTGAATGCAAATGTAGGTTATGAGTGAAGTAAATTGTTTCTCTTCCTCCTCCTCAATAGGATGATGGGCAAATGCTTCATTATGGTCTCCTGCCCATCCAAGTAGACACCATGCTGTTGCTACTCAGCAACTGCAGTGTGAAATGCTGACACTGGTCAGAAGGACTAAATCCTGACCAGTGTGGGAAAGAGCACCACACAGGTACTCCAACATAAGAATCCCTTTCCCTGTGATCGTTCATTCCTACCACCTGGGTTGCCCTTTTTCCTCTTTGCCTGGTGGGTAACCCCACTGCCATCTGTCAACTCCCACCAGGATGGGAATTCTGCCCCAGGGTCCTCACTTTGAAACAGGAGGGTGCCCTTACTACTGCCCCCTCTTTCTCTCTACCACTTTAATCCCTCCCACTTCCTGTTTTTCCACCATCACCTTCAACCTTTTTTTTTACTGGGCTCTCCGTGCCAATGCAATACACTCCCTATTGCCTGGCCCGCCTCCTCATGGTGTTGGACAGTAAACTAGAGGCTTTTGTGTGAAAACACTGGCCCCTAGGCTAAGAGGCCGGATGAACAACACAACCCCACACTAATACTACACAAACCTGCAAATGTAAATGTAGATTATGAGTGAAGTAAAAGTGATGAATACAAAACAGAGTTTTGTATTCATCACACTGCCTAATGCGGAGATGGGGGAACCCCCGGAGCTGCATCAATTAACACTTATAAGGAGTTGATAATCATTTTGTATAAGGCAGTAGTTAGGCCACATCATGAATACCTCATACAGTACACTATGTGCTCATTAAGAAGCATGATCTTGGTTTTTCAACAATTTATAACATAAAAGCACAAGTAAAAATTTTCAATGATAAGAAAGATGTGTGAAAATAAATGCTATTTTAAAATTAGGCCAAAGGAAATAAAGTATGGTGTGCACATTGGTGATAACTAAGAAGTTTATCTTCACATTATGGCATCACTACACAAGAATACCTCCTGGATGAGGTCATATGATTATTCTTATAGTCTATGAGTAATGCTCATTCAACTGGAAAATTAATGCAACCATCATTAACCAATCTTCACAGATAACCAGATAACTGTGCTTTTACTGAACAATGTTTATAAATAAATATAAAACATAGTATACTTACCTGATTCCTGCTATTTTGATACTCTTCTTATCAAGGAGACCAAATGATGGTGTTTTATATGAGGCTTAGTGTCGAAGTTTGCAGATGTTACAAAGTTGGCAGGGTTGTTAATGACAGTAATGGCAATTTTCAAATCTTGAAAATTTGGGCAGATGGGCTGAGAAGTGCCAACTGAAGTTTAACATTCACAAATGCAAAATAATGCATATGCATTTGGGTAGAACTAAGCCCATAGGAACGTACCATCTGTGTGGTACTACACTAGGGTGGTAGTAAATGAAAGAGACCTGGGAGTAATTGTGCAGTCAGATATGAAGTTTTCTGAGCAGTACAGACAGGCTGCAAGAGCAGGTCATGTGGTTTTGTCAATGATATACAGGAATTTTGCTAGTAGGGAAAAGGAGGTGATTATCCCTTTGTATAAGGCAATGGTCAGGAAATGCTTTGAGTACTGCGTACAGGTCTGTTTGCTTCATTTTAGGATGGATGCAGATTTGCTTGAGTGTGTACATAGAAGGGCAACAAGATTGGTGAGGGGATTGAAGGGATCCTCTTACCAAGAGAGGCTGAAGTTCTGTAAATTGCAGCAGCTGGAGACTAGGCACCTGCAAGGTGATCTGATTGAGGTCTATAAGGCCTTGAATGGGTTGAGCACGATGAATTCTGATGTGATTCTTTCACTTGCTCAAATTACAAACCCAAGGGGGCATAAATTCAAATTGAGGAAAGACAATAGCTGTGTGGAAATTTGCCTTTAGCCAGCGGGTGGTTAATTGCTGGAACAAACTTCTGTTGTCGTTGTGGAAGTTGATAGCTTAAATAAATTCAAGGAGGAACTGGAGAAACTTTGAGGGAATGGTTATGTGAATTTTTTTTTTTTTTTTTTTTTTTTTGACTAATGCTACATAAGCTCATACGCTTGCTTTCTTCCATCACATGCCTCTATTATGATTACTATTACAAGGAAAATCATGTCATCTGCAAAGACTAGGCTTTCCATGGGGCCCATATCCAAGGCCAGAAATTCGTCCAAAAAAATGCTCCAGAGGAAAAGGCCAAGGATTGAACCCTGCAGGCAGTCTTTATTTGCAGGGTATGCCAATTCATGGAACCTTTTGCATACTGAGACACTTCTGTCTGTAAGGTAGCTGTTTATTATGTTATAGAGGTTTTGTGGGAAATTTGCCTGGCAGAGTCTCCTAAGGACACTAGGCCACCAGTGAGTCAAATGCCCCAGCAAAGTCAATAGAGACTGCCGGCATATATTTTTCCTCTGAGTTTTTAACTGTTGTCAGTAGGTGATGCATGGCATCTTCCGTAGAGTTGCCCTTCTTAAAACCATACTGATTGTTGGAATGTAAACCTGCTTCTGTGTATTATTGAGTTAATCTGCTATATATTAGTCTTTATTTTCTGTAGTACAGGGAGTAGGGCTATTGGTCTGTATCAGCGATTCTCAACCTTTTTGACCCACGGAGCCCTTTTTAGAATCAATTTCTATGGAGGAGCCCCTTAGGCTTACCCTATGTTTTCAAGTTAATGCTATTTAAGACTAGTGTTACGGGGGGGGGGGATAAATAATAAGGGAGTGTAAAGTAAAGAGATATTTAAACAATTGTACAATGTCCATGCAATAAAATTATATTTTAAAAACTTTGAAATTTGCCATAGTATCTCAATTTATTTTTAACTACCACAAATACACATGATATTGTCAAAACTTGACTATACATAAAAGTTCTCCAAAAGTTCAAAAAATCAAACCATTTACATTACAACAGATTTTACATTATTGGTGAAAGCAATAATAAGGTCCATACAATAAACTCAGTTTCTCCAATTTAATTATTACCTCCAATTCAATTTAAATACATACTCCTTCATTACTTGTTATTCGAAATTTTTATTATTCATTATAGAAGACAATTCCTATTTAATTTTACTAACTACAGTACAACAATAAGCCTAAATTAAGACACAACACAAAATAACGTATAAATATTTAATGAGACACCTGTGGTTGTATTTTTTTTTGCCAAGTTTTCTTATTTCAGGTTCAATTGATGATAATTGTAGGCAAATGGCTGGTTTTGCCTTTAAGCGACTTCTGTATTTTGTTTTGGTATGCATTAGGCAGAAAATCCCACTTCACAGAGATATGTCATTGAGAAAAGCAGCAATACTAATTTTGCTTTCTCAGAAAAGATTTTGTATTCGTCTTGCAAATGCAACCAAAACTCTGGTAGACTTTGATTCTGAAACGCGATTTTTAGTTTGCCGTGAGATTTCAAATTTAAGTTTTGAGAAGCTTCGAGTGGATTCCAGGAATTCTCGAAGGGTCGAGAATGGGCGTAAAACTTCTTGAATGTACAGTTCCAAGAAGGGTCATTAAAACGCGGCATGCGACAGAATGTGCGCAACGTGCCGGTGCTCCGCTCTGCCTCGTCGTCTATCCGAGACGGACAGACAACGAGGCAGAGAGGAGACTACAATAATTTTGAAGCTAATGGCAGCAGAATGACTGAACATCGTCTGCTAGAGAATGTGCAAAATTCAACTTGACAAATTTTTATTCAGAATGTGATTTCTAGTTATCTAATTTATGTTTCTAATTCTTTAATTTCATTCAATTTTTAGCTATTTTATTTTCCTGGAGCGGCCTCAGAGCCCCTGGAAAGTGTACGTGGAGCCCTAAGGGCTCTGCGGAACACAGGTTGGGAACCACTGGTCTATATGATTTGGGATCAGTAGGGGCTTTCTCAGGGTTTTTGAGAATTAATCTTAATACAGCTTTTTTCTATATTTTTGGGAATATACCTTCTGTCATACAGTTATTATATAGTGCTATTAATTTGTCTGGTGCTGTTTCTGCTAATGTTTTTATAATCTCAACCTCTAAGAAGTCAAAACTTGGGCAATTATTTTTTTTTGGCTTTAGATAGTGCTATTTACAAGTCTTGTATAGTAAACAGAGGTTGAATATTGGCATAGTCATATTCAGTGTTTTCTTTTATAATGTCTAGCTGGATGGGAGAATGATCCCCAGTTTCAATATGAATAATACTGTCTAGGATGTTATTTACAGAATCAGCCCAACACATGGTTTAGGTTCTATCTGGTTTGACAGTAGTTTCTAGGACATTTCCTCTTGGCAGCTTGTTGGTCACTATTTTGTAGACAACTCCTCAAGGGTTATTGTTTCCAGTAGTTCCCACAGGTGCCTCCAGCATTCCTTTTTCTTGTCTCTTATGAGGGCTGTATACTGATTCTGAGAGTTCTGTAGGAATCTCTCAGTGCATCCACCTCATTTTGTGGCTAAGATGTTCTGGCTCTTTAAAACCTTCTCCTCGCCTGGTGCACCCTTCTCCTGACTATAGTTAGTTCAGGGGACTGCCTGCTTCCTCGATTTTTTTCTGTGGGTTAAACAAAGATGTGCGAAGATAATGGAAATATGGGATGACTTAGAAATGGTTATAGTAAAGTTGGAGATAGATCTACAAGTGAGCAAAGTTGAAAAGGAAGGTACTCAAGAACAAAATAAAAAGGAATATGCCACCGTATTAAAAGAAAAGTGTGTTGCAAAGCCTCGGGTAGCAATTATCACCACTAAGAACAAAAAACATAAATGTAGTGAAGACATTAAAAAAGACCTAATTAGAAATGTGAGACCTGAGCTACAACATGTTAAAGTCCAAAATCTAAGAACTGTTCTGGATAATAAGATCGTCCTCGAAGAAACAGAAAAAGATATAGATATGCTCGCAGAATGTCCAAAGTTTAAAGAACTAAAATTATGTGTAGAAAAGGTACCAAAGAGAAATCCTGAAGTTTTGATTTACGATGTAGATCTAGATGTGAATGAAGATGAGTTAAAAGAACAATTATGGATCAAGAACTTAAAAGACTATGGTGTAAACCAAGAAGTGTACCAAGAAGGGTTCAATGTGGTATCCGTGAACAAAGCAAAGAGCAAGAAGTTAAATAACTGGATAGTGCAGATAACAGGTCCTGTCCACAAACAGTTGATCAGAAAAGGAAAAGTGTTCATCAATTGGTCCGCTTGTCGGGTCCGTGACATTGTCACGGTAACCCAGTGTTACAGATGTATGAATTATGGCCATATTGCGAAGACCTGCAAAATGAAAGCGTTCTGCGGACATTGTTCAACCGAAGGTCATTCATATAAAGATTGTGAGAACAAGGAAAAGTCACCGTGCTGTATAAATTGCAAGCGTAAAAAACAGACAGCAGAACATAGTGCCATAGACCATGCCTGTCCTGAATATGAAAGGGCTATAGCCTTAAATCGAAGAAGAACAGATTATGATTAGAGATAGTGCTGTGCTTGGAGAGAGACCTAGTGTGAGACTACAATTTTATTATGAAAAATTTTTTAGCCGCCTTACGAGTAGAGGTCTTCCTCCACGAGGAAGGGGCGGTAACTGTGGTCACACGGGATATTTGCTTATCTCTGTGTGACCACAGGCTAAAGACCGAGAAAAAATAATAAACTGTTTAATCAACAGAAACGTTAGAACAATTTTGGCCTAATAACCATAGTAGTGATGATAATTCACACAAATAATAATTGTAATAAAACTAAAAAGATTAAGACTTTTGCGCAGATAGGCTATTGCCTGGGTGGCGCACTGAAGGTTCTGTTGCTTAAATGTGGGTTAAACAGGTTTGCTGTTTTTGTTAAATGTTTGTCATAGTCACTGCTTGCTTGTTCGGGCTACAGTTGCCTGATCTAGAACACTCATTTTCCTGTTTTTGCAGCTCGGCAGCTGTATATTCTGCCAAAATCTGCCAGTTTGCCTTTTTACGGTTATACCATTTGATATCTAACGAGGAGTATTCGTTTGTTTGTAATTGCCTGTTTAGTTTGAAGGTGATGGCACTGTGATCTGATGTGGTCCAGGCTGGCTGCACATGCCAGTCTGTAATTTAATAGGCTATTGAATTGGTAGCAAGAGTGACATCACTCTTCCACATGGTACTGCTAAAAGTTGGTAAGTTATTAGGATGATTTATCACTTGAAAGGGTGAGGTGGCTATAATATCTGGCCATTGTGTGCCTGCTCTGTCGTCTGTACAGCTATGCCATAGGGCTGACCAGCAGTTGACATCAGCACACACTATGATATTTTCAGTAGGTAAGAAATTTATAACTGCTTGTAAGTAATCTATAGTAAGGTTTGTCTTCACCTGGTCTTGCAAATATCATAGCGCGTGCTGATGTTCTACTGCACTAGTGATATAGGCACACACTGCCACTGTGGAGCAGAGGTGACCACCTTTGTGACTGTAAGGTCAGTATTTTTAACTACTATTGCTGTAGAAGGGGGACACCTGAGGTGTATTCTATTATTTTTTAGCATCTTGGGTATCCCTGAACCCTACCCATGTAGGGCTCCCAGAGCACCAAGATATGTATATTCTTTTTTTCCAATTTGACTTTGATCTTATCTACAACAGCTCTTGCTCTTTGCACATTCACTTGGATGAGGTTTAGAGCCCTAGTTACATTTATGCTTTCAATCTGGCTCATAGTTGGTCCTTATTTGAATAAGTTTTGCTATTTTTTTTTTAACTGGGCCATTTATCATCCCTGATACTACATAGTCAGTCAGTTGGTGCTGCCTTGCAGGTAGCACATTTTGGCTGCTGAGACTTATTTTTGTAATTATGGCCAGCTACTTCACAGTTACACAGATAGGTTCTTTCTGACTGTGTCTCTGGCAGTGTGACCACATTTATGGCAGTTAAAACATCTTTGGATAGGGAAATGTTCCTTAAATCTATGACTGGTTAAACCAGCATAGATTCTTTGTTGTCCCTGCAATACCCTCCAAATTTTCAGTGTAATTTCTGCAATTATATTCAGCTGTCCATTCCTTTTATTTTTTGTTGTCCTTTTCAGCAGGAACACAGCAGCAAATTCATCTATTGTCATTTCATTGTTAAAGTTTTTGAAGTATATGCCCGTCATGGATTTTTTTTTCTGTTACTGACACAGGTACATCAGATTATTATTATTAACTATATGGTGCAAGGAAGTCTGTGGCTTATGCTGAACCAGCCAAAATAAAATTTCAGAATTACCCTGAGAGAGAGAGAGAGAGAGAGAGAGAGAGAGAGAGAGAGAGAGAGAGAGAGAGAGAAAGATGGAAGTAAAGGGAATCACCAAGAAAGAGAAGAATGATGATATCCAGCTAAGGACCCAGGGTGTGTCAAGCCCATACTCACCAGATGTGAGCCCCTGGGGTCATTATAATATTTGGGTTTTTGCTTTTGGTTTTTCAGGGAGCAAGCCCAGTTTTTCCACCTCAGGATGGTTTTCTATTTTTCTTAGATCTTCTTTGCTTGCCACCTCAATCAGTACTCCATTATTTCTAATTTTTTTTGCATTTTGTTTACCTTTATTTCTCTCAGATGAGGCCTCAACTTTGTTTCCACTGTGTACTTAACTGCCTCATTAGTTTTATGGGTAGTGTCACTTTTTGCTTTTAGAATAATAATGTTGCTTTCCTTGTTTATATTAGGTTGTTTAGCTCTAGTTATGTCCTGTTTGCTGCTTGAGCAAAGATTAATATGTTCATTGTTTTATAGTTGTTCTTCTCCTCAGTTGCAATCTCTAATTTTGTTTTCAATATTTGGTTCTCTTTGTTTAATTCAATCAGGCACTGCTCAAACAGTGACCAACAGTTCACTATCTAAAACCTAATTCAGAAGTAATCCTATTGGTTTGCTTGTGCCTGTATTCTTCTAGATACACTCTGGTTTCTTTTGCCTGTTTGATAGGGTCAGTCAAATTTGTTAAGTAGTCTAGTTTAAGTTCTGTCTTTTTGGAGTTTCTCCAGTTTCTTGATTTTTTCCCTTTCCTGGCCTTTTTAATACTGAGGAGGCCAGGAGGACAGCTATCTAGTTCATTATTACAGCAATGCCTCGCTTAGCACAGCTTCAAACAGCATGAGTTTCACTATAACATGGTTTTCAATTAAGTTTAAGTCAAATTTACTGTACATATTAAAACATTCAATAGCCTAGACACGTACTCTGCATATATGCGGTGCCAACTCTATTGTCTCACACGTACCAATAACTTCCCGTGGGCAGTCAGCGGCGACGTGCAACAGTGTTCAGTATTCTTAATTCCATCCTAATGAGGTGACATGATAGCTTTTCAAACTTTTCATTTCATAATTTAATTTTTACCCCTTTAAATATGATTGAAAATATATTTGCGTCTTGGCTAGAAATCACTGCCAACAACATGCTTTCTGTTTGGCAGCATGTTTTTCCCCATTTGGCAAATATTTTTCACTGGTCTTGAATTGCAAATTCAGACAATTGCCGAAGACATTGTGAAGATCAGAAAAGACTTGATTCAAAACTTTGGACACTGCCAATGTATGTGACTGCATTGACTCACTTGCAAATAACTTAGATGATGCAGCTCTTCTTGAAATTGACAAACAAACTGCATATGAAGAAAAAGAAAACAATTCTGAAGTAGCACCAAAAGTATTTTCAACAGAAGAATTGGAGAAAGTTTTTCGGGCGGTTGACTTGGCCTGTGAGGTGATTATGAATAGAGATCCGGATGTTGAACCTAGCATCAAGATACGGCAAATTTTACAAGGTGGAATTTGATGCTACAAAGGCTTGTATGCCAAGAAAAAGAAGAGACAACTTCACCAGACTTTATTATTGAAATACCTAAATAAACAATAAAGCTTTTTTCTCATCTCTCATGATGTTACCTTTTTATTATTAAAATTTTTGCAATATTTTTTATTTCAAATCCTTGTAATTGGCTATCAAGTGCAAATTATTTATAGATTTATTATAATTTGTTTATAGACTGCTTCTCTGGTACGTATTCAATTAAAACCCATTATAATTATACAACTCAATCAGCACGGTTCCACATAACACGGCACAGTTTCGGTACCAATTATCAGTGCTATGTGGGGTATTGCTGTATTTTTTTCATTATTAAGGGCTTTCTCCCTGAGCATTATAACTTCATTTTCAGAGGAGTCTTTTAAGTCATTGTTCAGGATTTTGTCATTATTTGATTTTTCAGCCATAATTTCTGAATTAAGTACATTTTAGTAACAATAAGTTGATTGCAGATGTTTTAAGTAGCGATTTGAAGGACTTATTTCCAGTGTAGGCCCACTAGATGTCAAAAATCGTGATTTTCCAGTTTTGACAGGAAAACACTAGTAGACAAAGAAAACTCTCTTATAAACTAAGTATAAGTTAATTCTGTCATTAGCATTATATTTCCCATATAAAATAACCTTATCACAAACATTTTTAAGTATACTATATTCAAAATTTTTGGGCTTTTGAGGTGTGTTTAAATCAGTGGCTATGCCAGTGGGCTCCCTGGCACTGTAGTGATCATGCTGAGCAAAAACACTCAAAACAGCAAAAATAGGCAAATACAATCACAAACTATTCTTACCTGACTTAATTTACTTACCTTTTACCAAACTTGATAAATCCATGTTGTAGTAGTTGAAGAAATCCGAGATCATGCAAAGTCATTGTCAATCACTGTCCACCGTTTACATCAAGTGGAGCTTCATGCAGATGTGTCTGTTCATATTGGCGATTGCAGCACCTCCTCCTGTATAGAAAGGACAGACAGGATAGGAAGGAAGGAAGGGAGGAGGGGTAATGCTGTTAGTTCGGAAACACAAAATCTAAGGCAGTGCATCCAGTTGATGTGTGTGGCCAGTGTAATGTTGAGTCAGTTTGGTGTTATAAACTCTGGGAATGCTAAAGTCAGAGAGTAGGTGTGTGTTATTGTGACATACTATTCAACAAATGGCTACAATCAGATGGATAATTAGGCTACTAACCTCTTCCTCAAGGAGGGATCCTGTCTGGTGTTCTCTTCACAGCAATCATGGTGCCATTTGTGGTCCACAAATACAATTGGATCATATGTGCTGACAATGTCAAGCTCCTTACTAGGATATCACCATTAGACTCAGCAGCCGAAACCACTCAGAAAATCAACAGGAAACTATAGGACATAGCTGACTACTTCAATGCATTCAATCTCCAAATTAATCCTCTGAATTCGGCACAAATAATTTTCTCGTTAAAGGGTAGTCCAACAATGTTGTAGCCTGTGCTCAATGGCTCCTCAGTTCCAAGTGTTCAAACTCACAAAGATCTGGGAGATTGTTTTCAACTCCATGTTGTCCTTCACCGAACACCTTAACCATATACATTTTAGGTTGACTTCACTACGCTGGGGAGCCAAGCAACAGCTGCTCCGCACTAATGACCCACACTAGGTAAAAGGTATATCATATCAAATCTGTACCTGACAGTACTGTATTCTTCCAAGATGTGGGCCTCTGCTGCCGAATCCAACCTTAAAAGTATATTTGCTGCTGAATTCTGCCTTCTAAAATGGGCTAACACTAAACTCCACCTTCCCCCAGTTCTCAGATCAACACAGTTAGCATATGCCCTACAACTGTGCAGGCTCCGATCCTAAATCGTTGAAAGAAGGCTGCTATTCACAATCAAGATGGCCATGGGTAAAATTACAGAGCCAAATTACTGGGATCACTACTCTTAGCGCATTCCTTCCCCTTATCTCTGGTCTTCAGCACAGCTGCTAGCTGACCATAACCAGCTAGTACTTACTGACAGATTCCTGCCAAAGCAAATGCTGCCCTCACTGCAAGCAGTTGGTGAAAAAGTGGTCAGTAACAAATGTTACAGGAAGGGAATCCTCACCAAGCTGAAAATTTAGAACTTTGCCTTGCCTTCAATAGTCTGGATATATGTTATTTAACATATCCATTGATTACTGAATTTGTCCCAGGTCTAAAAACTCAATGCTGACTCTCACAAGTTTGCATTTGACAAGTACTACGAAAAGCAAGTGTTATTCTTGTAACTTCAAAAGTCATGCTAGTGAAGTCTTGTCAGTTTTTTCCGGACTTCCAAACCTTCTGTATTTCAGCTCTTGGAATATGAAGATGCTTCCATTCACTGTGTGTTGATACCGACGATGTGCAAGCTCTTAAGTATATACTTTGTTAAACAGACAAGTGTATTTCAACCTGAAGAGGGGACAGTCTTTTCATTCATTGCTTGTTTTTCAATCCCTTTTGTTCTATTTAAATATTAGCCACTTTGTATATCATGTTTGTAAATACCCTTTACCTTTTCATTTATAATTTAAATTTATTGATCCCTGAACATGTAGGCCTGTGGCCTACATGGTTAGGTGGCCTACATGGGTAGGTTGCAACATAAACTATATATTTTTTATTTTATTATTGTTATTGCAGTAAAGATTTTCTTCTTCTTCTAATGACACTGATGAGTACAACAAACAACCTTACAAGAAATAGTGGGCAGGTAAATCAGAATATCTTATAATGGGGGATTTTAACTTTCCAGTTGTTGCCTGGAATTGTGGGCTGGTCACTTGTACACTAGCATTGTATGACTGTTTTTTCAAGCAGCATATTCAAGAAGCAACCAGAGGGAGTGATTATTAGCAGTGATTATTTATGCATTAAGAATCTACAGATATAGGAACCACTAGGTGGCAGTGAACACAGTGTACTGATGCGTGATTAAAGATTTAACTACCATCAGGATTAATGGAAAGGGTTTTTGCTTTCGTAAAGGTGACTATGGTGGTCTCAGATAGTTTTTAAATTCTGTGCAATGGGACCAACTGATGATGTTACCAACAGCAAATTCTAAATAGAATTTAGATAATTCAAGATAATTCCTTGAATTATCTTGGAAGCTACTAGGCTTTCATACCAACTATGAAACGCTTTCTTAGTTTAGACCTATAACCCTCAGGGGCTCACATCTGGTGAGTATGGGCTTGGCATACCCAGAGTCCTGAGCTGGATATCATCATTCTTTTCTTTCTTGGTGATTTCCTTCTATTTCTGATCCCCCGCCCCCACCTCTCTCTCTCTCTCTCTCTCTCTCTCTCTCTCTCTCTCTCTCTCTCTCTCTCTCTCTCAGGGGTAACTCAGGAATTTTTTTTTTTTGACTAGTGCAGCAAAAACCTCAGGCTTCCTTGCACCATATGGCTAATAATAATAATATTGGATGTCAGATGAGCTAATGAGACTCATTAGCTCATCAGCAGAGAGCAAAAATGCATATAAGTTACAGGTGACACAGAAGCCTGTGGTAGATATAAGCTAATCTGTAATCAAGTTAAAAAGGAGGTTAGACAAGCGAAGGCAGATTATGAGAAATCTTTGGCAAATGATGCAAAGAAAAACAGCAACGGCTCTTTATTTATGGAAACTCTAGAAGGAAGGGGATGAATCAGATTGATCCACTTGATATTGATGGTTTGACTGTTGATATTCCTGCTCAGGTAGCTGACAGGCTGAGTATTTTGCATCTACATTTACACATGAGGAATTCTGTAAGGAAGTGGAGGCTAAAATTGCGTTATTAAACTTTAACACACAGCTAAATGGTTTTGTAATAACTACAACAATAACTGTTGTAGTTAAACATAAAGGCATCTGGGGTAGTAGCAGTAGTAGTAGCAGCAGTGGCATTTGATGCAAGAAAGCAAGTGTATGAGCTTATGCAGCATCAGCCAAAAAAAAAAAATCACACCATTCCCTCCAAATGCCTGCCCAGTTCCTCCTTAAATTTATTCAACCTATCAACTTCCACGACAGATGGGAGTTTGTTCCAGCAATTAACCACCCGCTGGCTAAAGGCAAATATCCGCACATCTAATTACATCTGTCTTTTCTTAATTTGAATTTATGCCCCCTTAGGTTCGTAATCTGAACAAGTGGAAGGATCCCATCAGAATTCAGCGTGCTCAACCCATTCAAGGCCTTATAGACCTCAATCAGATCACCACACAGGTGCCTAGTCTCCAGCCACTGCAATTTGCAGAACTTAAGCCTCTGTTGGTAAGAGGATCCCATCATTCCCCTCACCAAGGCCAACCGGGCTAGCCGAGTGGGTAAAGTACCTGCCCGGCAACCCAAAGGTCGCGGGTTCGATTCCCGCCTCGGGCTTGGATCAAAGCACTGCAAAAACCTTGGGAGGTGCAATATGGCCACAGAAGCCGATGCGCCAACAACTACCAAATCAAAAAAAAAAAAAAAAAATCCCCTCACCAATCTTGTTGCCCTTCTCTGTACACGCTCAAGTAAATCTACACCCTTCCTAAAATGAGGCCTCCAGACCTGTACGCAGTACTCAAGGCGTGGCCTGACCATTGCCTTATACAGACAGATAATCACCTCCTTTTCCCTGCTAGCAAAATTCCTATATATCATTGACAAAACCCCATGACCTGCCCTGGCAGCCTATCTACATTGCTCAGAAAACTTCATATCTGCCTGCACAATTACTCCCAGGTCTTTTTCATTTCCTACCACCTTAAGAGTAGTACCACACAGTTGGTACGTTTCTCTGGGGTTACTTCTACCCATATGCAGTACTTTGCATTTGTCAAGGTTAAACTTTAGTTGCCACTTCTTAGCCCATCTGCCCAAATTATCTAGATCCTGTTGCAGTAGCACACTGCCATTACTGTCATTAACAACCCTGCCAACCTTTGTATCATCTGCAAATTTCGACATTAAGCCTGATATACCTTCATCAATATCATTGATAAATATACAAAGCAACAGTGGACCTAACTCCGAACCCTGTGGGACTCCACTAATAACATTAGTCCACGAAGAGCAGCACACATTGATTACCAACCCGTCTTCTCCCACTTAACCATCCTTTTATCCATTGTAGCAACTTACCCATAATACCATTCTGCTCCAATTTGTACAATAGTCTTCCAGTGTCAAAAGCTTTCCTGAAATCCAAATATATGATATCAAAATTATTTTTTGCATCCAGTTCCTTTGTAACCACATCATAATATCCTATCAAATTTGTCAGACAAGACTTTCCCTTAACAAACCCATGCTGTGTCTGAATTATTGCTGCAATCTTGTCTAGATGATCCTGCAATGCATCTTTAACCAGTGACTCCATTATTTTACCTGGAACAGAAGTTAAACTAACTGGTCTGTAATTACTCGTGTCACCCTTCGATCCCCCTTTGTAAATTGGGGATACATTTGCACATCTCCAATCCGTGGGAACTTCTCCTGAGTCCAAGGATGCTCTCATAATTATGGCTAAGGGTTTGCTTAGTTGCTTTGCTGCCTCCTTTAATATAACTGGATAGATCCCATCCATCCCAGGTGCTTTTCTTATGTTTAACTTCAACAATTTCTCCTCCAGTTATATTAAAGGAAGCAGCAATGGATGTAAGCAAACCCTTAGACATAGTTATTAAAGCATGGGAACCTCCCCTTGGATTCAGGTGAGGTTCCTATGGATTGAAGTTGTGCAAATGTATCTCAAATTCACAAAGGGGCAGTCAAAGGGTGCACGAGTAATTACAGACCTGTTAGTTTAACTTCGGTTCTAGGAAAATAATGGAGTCACTGATTAAGGAAGCAAACAGGATCATCTAGACCAGACTGTAATTATAGTTCAGACACAGTATGGGCTTGTTAAGGGGAAACCTTGTCCCACCAATTTGATTGGATACTACGATGTGGTCACGAAGGAACTGGATGCAAAAAATATTTTTGATATCATATACTTGGATTTATGGAAAGCTTTTGATACTGTTGCACATAAGACTGCTGTTCAAATTGGAGTAGTATGGTATTAAGGTCAAGTTGCCGCTATGGATTAAGGCAGGGGTCGGAAACCTGTGGCTCTTTAACTTTTAGCTCATATGAAGCACAGTTTGAAAAAGGACTTAAAAATAAAGTACATGTGGAGTGCAAGACTAAAATGCCTTAAAACTGAAATTGAGGATTTGGAGAGGCAAAAGGCTTTCCTTGCAATTTTACACAAATGGATGATAATAGAGGAGTTGAAAAAGCAAGACCAAATTGTGTTCGATGTGTGGAGTAGCTTACCGGACATGTATATAAATTTGAAAATATTTGCTTTTGGACTGCTCTCAGGTTTTGGTTCGATGAATTTCTGCTTGCAAATATTTGGAACATGAACTATTTTAAAAATAAATCGAGAAACCATCTGAACAATGCGAGTCTCCAGTATGTTGAAAGCATGTCTCACCAAGATGAAAATTACAGCATACTCGTCTGATTGAGAGACTTGCTCAAAGAGTTCAGCAGCAAAAGTCATATTAATTTGTACCTAATTGGATGCTCGTTATGTTTTTTCAGTATTAATAAATAATATTTAAAAAATATTTTTTTAATAAAACACCTTCCCACTCTATTCCGTTTCTTAAAAACTCCCTCACCTCTCCCCTTCCCACCAGCTTGAGCTGAGGTGCAGCTCTTTGGATTGTCTTTTTTTTTTTTTTTTTAATTAGATCAAAAATGTCTCTTCACTCAAAGGTTGTTGACCCCTGGATTAAGGGATGCTTGAGTGGGAGAAGACAGAGTGATAATTAATGGACACTGCTCTTTGTGGACTAATATTATTAGTGGATTACCCCAAGTTTAGTGTTGGGCCCATTGTTGTTTACTATGTTTATCAATGATATTGATGAAGGCGTCGCAAAATGAAGGCATTGCGCCAGGTTTCGCGAAATGTTTGTGGCAAGTCTGAATTAGTCTACAAAGAAAAGGCTACAGACTGGTTGTGTTCTGTATAGTCCATTCTTGAAAAATATGAGGCAAAGGATATTTTTAATCTTGATGAGACAGGTTTATTTTATAATTTGCTGCCAAACAAAACATTTTGCAGCTAAATTGGAATGTCTTGGATGCTATCCATAACTTTGTTATTGCTTATGACAGTATTGCATCAAGTGTAATGATCAACTGCTTCAGAAAGAGTGGCTTTGGAAAGAATATCATTGAAAAACATGGTCCAGCAGACGAATGTGATAGCAACATTGAGAAATGGAGGAATTTGAAGGAGCATATGGATTTTGTTGGCAAATTTGAAGAGTTTATGAAGGTGGATGATGAAGTTTGCTACCAGTGCCAGCGAAAGTGAAGGAGTGCCATCTACAAAAGATGCCCAAAATGCATTGAACATAATAGAGAATGTGTTGGCCTGCTGCAACTTTTGATAAAGAAACAACTATTGCATTTGATGATGTCTGTGCTCTAGTTAAAAATGCATGTACAGTAATACCCCGACTTACGCGAACTCAGAGTTACGCGGTTCTTGATTTTTTTCGTTTGGCAGCACTGCCGCCCACTATTTTCAAGGTCATTTTTCATATGCTATCGATATACGGTGTGACGGAGAGTGAGAGCGAAAGATGAACAAAATTCAACTTTGCTGCCGCATGAGCTGCACACATACAAGAATTTGCATTCCAACTGTCATATTTATATGTGTGCGTTCGAATTCGTGCTCAACTTTTGTCCAAAATTACATCGTTTTCACAAATAAAAAAAACTTTCCAGTCTTTAAGATTTCCAAAGACCGATTGACAATGATGGTCGCGGTGGGAATGCAGCTGGTGACTGCAAGTTAAAACCTCTCTTAATATATCCCTCCGAAAACCCAAGGGTTTTAAAAAATACATCTAAAATTAGCTTACCAGTGATTTGGAAGTCAAATCATAAAGCTTGGGTGACAGCTTCCATTTTTGAGGACTGGTTTGGTCACCACTTCATACCCGAAGTCGAACGTTATTGCAAGTCTAAACAGATTCCATTTAAATTGATCCTTATTAACAATGCACCCGGTCACCCTCCTGCCACCCTAATTAATTTCGACTGACGTGTGAAAGTTGTGTTTTTGCCTCCAAATGCCAGCTCGCTTCAACCGATGGACCAGGGAGTCATAACATTCAAGGCCTACTACACGAGGCATTCGCTTGCACGTCTAAATGAAGCTATGAGACAAAATAGTGAGATATCTGTTAAAGATTTTTGGAAACAATTGAATGTTTTAGATGCCGTAAGAATCATTGAAGAATCTTGGGATGAAATTCACAAAAAAAACATTGAATGGTGTCTGGAAGAAACTTTGTCCATTTTTTTTTTTTTTCAAATTAGTCGACAAATTAAAAACGAGACGAAAACAACGCCAGAAACTGATCATGTCGCTCATGTGATAGAAGACGTTGTTAATCTTGCCAGGCAATTAGATTTGGAAGTCAATGGTTATGATGTCAACGAGCTGTTGGATTCACATAGTCAGGAGCTGACAATGAATGAGCTCATAGAGATGCGTGAGCAAAACGTCACTGAAGTATCTGACACTTCAAACCCAGTTCCACCAGAAAAGCACATGACAATTGCAAGTTTGACAGAAGGTCTCAGCTCAATTGAAAAGGGCTTAAAAATTTTAGAACACAGACTCCAACGGAGAACGCATTATAGCTACAAAGCAAGGAATAAAAAAATTAACTTGCTATGAAGAAATTCTGCGTGAAAAAAAGAAGGCGCTGTGTCGTCAGACGAATTTGTTAGATTTTATGAAGCCATCGACATCGAAATAACTTTTTTACGTAAGTCATTTATTTTTTTAATACATAATTTGTATTAATATGTATAAAGAACTGCAATTTTATTAATATTTTTCTTCTAAACTGTGTTTTTGTTAGTCCTTGGTCCCAATTAAACAAAATTTATATGTATTTATATGCAAAGTTATACCCCAACTTGCGCAAATTCGACTTAAGTGATTTTCGTCGGACCCACTTGTCACGTAACTTCGGGGTATTACTGTATTACAAAAACTGTGGGAACAACATTGGATTCTTTCTTTAAATTAGATTAATTTATTAAAAAGTTAATGGTTTGTATGTCTCCTTTTATATTAAGATTGTACTTTGTTTTACTGTGATACTAAAATATTGTATATATCAAAATATATATTGCACAATATTTTCATTTCAGTAATTGCGATTTTCTTAGTTTATCTTACAAATAAAAAAAATCTGTAAAAAAATATGTTATTCCTATTACTGTATTGTTAGACAAGGCTTTTTTATTTTATTATATTAATTTAAATTAATTTATTTTGATATTACAGTAAACCCTCACTAATCCGGATGTCGGATAATCCAGATTGAAATATGAAATTCTGTTCACAGTTGAGTACAGGCTGGCCTCGATTAACACTATTAATTCGTCCTGTGAGTGCATCGCGCGAAACGGAAACACATTAATCGAATATAATAATCAATAGGAAAAATTATAATTGGTCCTTGACCTTCTGGAATGTCCATAAAGAATTTTAAAAATACCTTTTAAATAACTTTTTAACTGTATTCAGTGTAAAAGATAATGAAAATAATTATGGAATTAAATGTTTATTGCATAAAACAGCGGTTCCCAAACTGTGCCGTGGAATATTTTAAATTTTTGAGGGTAACACAGCAATACTCGACATCTGTCGGACGCTGCGCAAACTACTAGCTCGAGAGGTAGTTCACAGTTTCAGCATTTCTTATTAAGTTGTTTGGACTTAACTACTAAATGGAACTGTTAGGTATTTCTTTTGGTCTGGGTGCGCCTTGAAAAAATTACTGAGACACTAAGGGCACTGTGAACCGAGAAAGTTTGGGAACCTCTGACATAAAATACACAATGAAGAAATGACTGTTGCAGAAATATTTGAAAAGTGTTGACTCTCTCTTTTCATCAATCAATCTTCTCTGGGCCCTGGCAAAATAAATATTGCAGAGAACCTCAAACCTTTTGTTTGAGGTTCTATGTGATACGAAAGATTTCATCTAATTATTTTACCGTTATCTCCTTCGCAGTAACATTTTCATCTGGCTCATTTAAAAATTTGAATTTTTATGCAAGGGTGCATTGAATTTATTAGCAGGAGACAAACAAGTAACATGTCTTCTTCCGATGGTTGATGGAACACACCGAGGCAGCAGGCAAACGTTTGTTTATTGACCGTACGACTCACGGTAAGCTTAACACACAATTCAAATCCTTTTCAACTATCGCATAAAAAAAGAAAGATCGCGTTAACTGGAAATTTGCATCGTGTAAAGTGAAAAGTGGTATAATTTTTCAAGTAGCATTAACTGAAAATTGTGTTAATCAAACTCACGTTATGCGAGACCTGGCTGTACTTTGAAAAACACATGGGATTTAGGAAGGCAGATGAGTAACTCTCACTGCGTGCTGATTGACTGCACAGAGAGAAAGAGATGGAACATACATTTCATTGTCTTTGTGTTATTCAGTATCGTTGTTGACTGAGTCAGATGGATGTTATTGCTTATATCGCTTCATTTGCATACTACTTTATATCTTCTTCAAGAGGAGTGTTTCCATTTACAATGGGTTTCCTCAGCCTACAAGTTATTTCTTGTTAGGAATTTTTTCCCGCCATAAAGTGCGGGAAATACATATAAAATACTACTTTATATGTATGTACATATGTTAACATATGTTATATAATTAAAATGGTAAAAGTAAACTGCAGCCATTATCAACCAATGCAGGATGGAAGCCTCCTCAACAATTCATGCTGAGGGAAATGGGCTTGAACCCCGGTCTACTCAAAGAACGTGTGCTACTGCACTCCCGCACTGACCACTCGGCTACGGAGGCCATGTTATATAATTATGGGTTCTAAAGAATTAAAAAGTGAGATAAAAAAAGAAAACATAATACTTTAACTATCATTAACAAGCTCAAACTGATAAAACAACTTTAAAATGGTGTTCCTAAATAAAAAAAAATTGCTGAAGAATTTGGTTTTAGCCAACAGGCTGTGTCAGATATTAAAAAACAGAAAGAATCTATAAAGACATTTCCTTTAAAATTTGATGTGGAGAGTGATAAAAGCAGTCTATCAAATGGACTGACATTTAGAAAGCAAACAAGAAGTGTTGCTGGAAGAAGCTGTGTTTAAGCGGTATTCACAGAAACGATCAAGTGGTGTTGCCATGTGATGCCAGCACCACCTGATAAATGTATAAAAAGCAATACATTTATCCATCTATCGATGGATAAATATTACTGCCTGTTTATAGTTTTTAAATGAAGACTCTACAGTGATATCTTTTTTATTTATTTTCATCAGCACTACCTATATCATTAAATTTTCCATTTATTTTGTGTTAGAAATTTTTTTTTTCCTTTTAGGGCTATATTTTGCTTCACTAATCTGGATTATTGGATTATTGCGTAATCTGGATGACCTCTCCCCCAATTACTCTGGATTAGTGAGGGTTTACTGTATTATTATTCTTAGATATACGGTATGTACCAAAAAAAAAAACGGTAAAATTTTGACATGTTTGGGGGACCTCGTTATTACAAAATGTGAAAATTTAGGTCCTTGAAAACTTTGTATTAATGGGATTCGACTGTATTATGATGTGATTTTTGTAATTTTAGCATACCAGGGATATAGTATCAATATTTTATTAGTCATTCCCAGCTTACTTAAAACTCAACACGTAAGAAGTTCTGGAACGTATCTCTTACGTATGTCGGGGACTTACTTTATAGGAATTTTGCTAGCAGAGAAAAGGAGGTGATTATCCCTTTGTATAAGGCAATGGTTAGGCCACACCTTGAATACTGCATACAGGTCTGGAGCCTCATTTTAGGAAGGATGTATAGTTGCTAGAATGAGTACAAAGTGCAACAAGATTGGTGAGAGGAACAAAGGGATGCTCTTACCAAGAAAGGCTTAAGTTCTGCAAGTTGCAGCTTCTGGAGACTAGGCACACCTGCTGTGAGATGATCTGATTGAGGTGTGCAAGGCTTTGAATGGTTTGAGCAGGCTCAATGCTAATGGAATATTTCCACTTGCTGAAATTAAGAACCTGAGGTGGCATAGATTCAAGTTGAGAAAAGACAGTTGTAGAATAAATGTGCGGAAGTTTGCCTTTAGCCAGTGGATTGTTGATTGCCGGAGCAAACTTCCATCTGTTGTTATGAAAGTTGATAGCTTAAATAAATTTAAGGCTGAACTAGACACATTGGGAGTGACTGGATCAGTAAAATGGGAAGGTTTTTTTTTTTTTTTTTTTTGGCTGGTGCTGTATAAGCCCACTTTCTTGCATCGTATGCCTCAACTAATGCTAACTCAAGCTGCCAAAGAATAAGGTAGAGCTTTTGGCTTTGAGGCTACAACAGTGGAATCCTCTAGATCATTCTGTGAAAGTGACAACATTTCATAATCAAAATAAAGACAAAGATAAATTCTATCAAACAGGTGAACTCACTGTTTGTAAGGATGTTGCTCGTCTAATGGCAGCAATGAATATGAAGTAGATTCCCAAAGAATGGTGACTATTTATAGACACCTGAGGTTATCCTTAAGGCTGTGTTATTACACAATGGAAATATGTTGCCTTCGATACCTCTTACATATGCCATCCTCAAAAAAGAAACACGCAGACATGGAGAACATCTTTTTGGGCGTATGCTATCAGAAATATGAGTGGCAGATATATGGTGATTTAAAGGTAATCGCTATTTTATTACGACTACAAAAGGGTTTCACTAAGTATTGTTGTTTTCTCTGCAAGTGGGATAGTCGTGTCAAGGATATACACTATGAGAAGAGGAGCTGGCGTCAACTGAAATCATTAACACCTGGAATGAAAAACGTAGCATTTGAACCTGTGATTGATCCAAATAAAGTTTTGCTTCTACCACTCCACATCAAACTGGGGCCTGTGAAAATTTTCATGAAGTCTTTGGAAGTGAACGGTCCTGCATTCATATACTTGCAAGAGAAATTCCTAAGTCTTAGTACAGAAAATATTAAGGCAGGCATTTTCATTGGTCCACAAATAAGGCAACTTTTCAAAGATGAATAGTTCGAATGTGACCTTAGTGATAGCGAGAAATCAGAGTGGAAAGCCTTTCGCAATGTTTTGACTGGTTTTCTAGCAAATGTTAAAGCTAGCAACTACAAGCAGCTTGTGGAAGATCTCGTTATTTCTTACGAAAAACGGGAGTGCAACATGTCATTTAAGATGCATTTCTTGCACTCACACTTGTATTTTTTCCTGCCAAACTGTGGTGCCATCAGCGACGAACATGGTGAATGCTTCCATCAGGACATTGCAGTGAGGGAACAAAGATACAAAAGAAAATGGAGTGCCACCATGTTAGCTGATTATTGTTGAATGGTGAAAAGGGATGCTTCTGAAGCTGAATACAAGCGAAAGGCAATAAGGTTCTGTGTTTGATACTGGCATGTTTGTATCTACATCTTACTGTGCCATATAAATAAAAAATACCTTGTATAAATATAAAAAAATTTTTTTTCAAAAATATGCATTTTAAGCACTATTTTCGTGTTTAGCACACCAAAATCCATAAAGTAAACTTGCTCTCAGCCTGTAACAAGGTATAATCCAAAATTTGTTGTACTGTGTAATTTCCATTTTCTTATCTACTTTTTTTTTTGCCAGTGCAGCAAAAGGCTATAGCTTCCTTGCATTATATAGCAAATATTGTTACTATATAGTTCTTGCAGTGTTCAGGCAAGTCTACCTACATTAATGAATCCTACAAAAGATTACATAAGAAGATTGAGGAACACAAAAAGGACACAATGTATGATAGAAACAGCAGCTCAGGCTCTCTCTCTCTCTGGTAGAGGTATGTGGGTGTACCAAAATCCTTTAATTCTTTCCACATATAAGTGATACTCGATGAGACCCTTCAAAGAAGCCTTCTTTGTCCAGTGTTTGAGCATCAACTATTAACAAGTAATCCATTTTTAACCTATTCTACAACATATTGAAGATAATGGAAAAGGTGAAGAAAGAACTATGGCTACAATCTTCTGATGACAGACGTGCATATTCCATTCTGATCTGCTGAATTCAAAACGTTTCTTTGTAATCAATATAATTTCTCATTTTCATGGAATTTGGTGTACACCTTTACATAATATTTACATCAAAACACTTTTCTTCTAGTAAATTCCTTTACCCTTTGGTTGAAGCCCCCCCACCCCCATCGGTCCCGGGTGCCAAGCGTTCCATGGCCAAGCGATCTCAGTGCATTTCTCAAAGCGAGCTATCTAAAGTGCTTTTGCCATTGTATATATTCTGTTTATTTCTGAATACCGTTTTTCTTATTTTATATTTAAGTAGCTCTTTCATTCTACAAGAAGTAGGCAAAGGCCCAGAAAGGGAAGAAACATTTTTGTTTCGTTTTCTTTACAATACTAATACAACTAATAACCGCTTGTCACCTCGTGGCACTGCTCTTGCCTCCCCGTGGCGGGGCCAGTAACCTGGGCGGTAAAGACAAACCCCCAGGGCCAAAAGGAGCCGACATGGATATAAGTAATTATCCACTGTTAGAGCCCTCAAGATCAGAAATTCCTGACAACGACCATGACTCCAATCGTCCGAAGCGACTAAGGACAGAAAATCAGAATAAAGACGTACCAGCATTTCTTATAATGCACTCATTATCGACGCAACCTGTTGGCAAACTATTGCCTTTTCTTATATAGAAATGTTTAGAATCAGTTTGTGGATCTCCTAAAATGGTTAAGCATCTCCAATCTGGAGACCTTCTAATTGAAACTTCTAAGACAACTCACTCAGAGAAGCTGTTACAATTAACATCATTTAACAGTATTCCAGTGTCAATTATGCCCCATAACATTCTTAACACCTCTAGATAGTAAACTAGTAGTAAAATAATTCGCTGATAACGCCTCTAGAGGCGTTATCAGCGAATGGGACTTGCTATCCGTGTCAGAAGAAGAGATAATACAAGAACTCAGGGAACAAAAAGTGACTCATGCACAGAGAATAATGATCAAAAAAAAAGATGGCAACCTACTACCAACCAGGTCCATCATTTTGACGTTTAGTACTCCGACTCTTCCATCTTCTGTTACAGCAGGTTATTTAAACTGCAAGAATCGGCCCTACATCCCAAATCCTATTTGCTGCTTTAAGTGCCAGAAGTATGGCCATTCTCAGATGGCATGCCGAGGCAATGCTGTGTGTCCTATTTGTGGCTCTAAGGAGCATTCCCAAGGAGACTGTACAGCTTCCACTTCTACTTGCCCTAACTGTAAAGGAAGCCATTCTGCCTTTTCTAAAGCATGTGACCTTTGGAAAAGGCAAACAAATCCAGAAATATAAGGTAGAGCATAAAGTCACATACCCTGAAGCAAGGAAGCAAATACTGTTAACCATGCCTAGCCGATCATACGCATCGGTCACTAAAAACAGCCAGTCAATTGCAACTCAAACAGATGCCTTCATAGAACCAATCATTTCATTTGTGATCTGGGCCAAAACTATGCTAACATGCAATAAAAAATCTACAGTTAATGAAACCAGTAACACGCCAATCAGTATCCCACCTGATGCCATCTCAACCTTGCCCGAAAGAACAAAATCTGTTAGTGTTGAAAATCAAAAGACAATGAAACCACGCTATAGCAACATGGAAATGGAGGTTCAGTCAGAGGACGAAGACAAAGTACTAGAATTGCATGCCAATGATACCATGGACACAGGATGCCCAACCTTTCCCAGAAATGAAAAATCAAAACAAAATAGACAGAAACCCTCAGAAAAAACAGTCAGATCAATCTTTCTCAAATAAACCCAATGAATGAACAAATTTTTACAATGGAACTGCAGAGGATTACGCAGTAATATAGATGACCTGAATGATTTAATCATACAAACTAATGCATTAGGAGTATGCTTACAGGAAACATTTTTATCACCAAAAGTTTCACTCAAATTCAAAAACTATACTATGTTTAGGCAAGACAGGGATTCTGACTCTTCTTCTCGTGGAGGGGTAGGTATTCTTGTCAAAACTACCATACCATCAAGACATCTCCAACTAGAAACTTCCCTAGAAGTTGTAGCAGTTTGGATAGCAATGGGAATATCATTAACTCTTGCATCTGTTTATATACCACCTAATTATCCTTGTTCCCAGACTGAACTTGACAACCTTTTAACACAACTGCCACCTCCTGTCTGTTTACTCGGTGATTTCAATGGTCACCATCCATTGTGGGGATCCTCCACTATGGATAAGAGAGGCCAATTAATTGAAACATTCCTAGATAACCATAATCTGACTGTATTAAACACTGGCTCTCCAACTCATGTTCAATTACCTACAGGTACAACATCTGCCATAGACTTATTTATCTGTTCAGCATCTCTTTTTCCAAGTATGGAATGGTTGGTGTTAAATGATCCATTCCACAGTGACCATTTTCCCATCATCAGCTCAATTCAAATACAGGTCGTCATCATCATCATCATCATCAGCCATTTTCAATCCACTGCAGGATGAAGGCCTCTCCAGCAACTTTCCAGTTCCTTCTGTTTTTGAGCACTGGCCATCCATTTACTACCCAAAAACTCGTGAATTTCATCTATCCATCTCCGCCTTTGTCTTTCAGGTTTTCTTCTAGCTCCTGTTGGGTACCATTCTGTTATTTTCTTAGTCCATCTGTCATCATGTCTTCGAGCTATGTGTCCTGCCCAAGACCATTTTAGTTCTTTAGTTTTGATAAGAATGTCCTTTACTTGAGTTTGTTGCCTAATCCATGTGTTTCTCTTCTTATCTAACAGTCTGATTCCCAATATAATTCGTTCCATTCTTCGCTGTGTAGTTCTCAGCTTCTCTTCCATTCTTTTGGTGAGTGCCCAAGTTTCACTTCCATAAGTCATGGTGGGGAGTATACATTGATTCATTATTTTACGTTTCAGACAAACTGGGATATTGCTCTTCAGTATGTGACTATATTTCCTGAATGCTATCCATCCAAAATTTATTCTTCTCTTGACTTCCAGCCATTTATCATTATTACAGCTAATAACTTATCCCAGATAAGTATATAACTCCACCTTTTCAATTACTGCTCCTTCAATCATTATTTCCCTTTCCGTGGCATACTTGTTCATCATTACTTTTGTTTTAGCCATATTCATCTTTAGTCCAAAATCCTTACTAACTGTGCATAACTGATTAAGATTTTCCTCTAATTCTTTGGGATCGTGGCTTATAACCACAATGTCATCTGCAAATCATAAATGGTTTAGGTACTCTCCATTCACATTGACTCCTTTCTGCGACCAGTCTAATCTTCTGAAAGCTTCCTCAAGGGCAGCAGTAAACAGCTTCGGAGATATTGTGTCTCCTTGTCGAACTCCTTTCTCGATTTTAAATTTGCTACTGTCTTTGTCTAGTCTAATAAAGGAGGTAGCACTCTCATATATTTTCTTCAAAATCATAATATATGGGGTATCTATGCCTTGTCTTTCCAGTGTCCAAAACATTGCCTTATGCTGTATGGAGTCAAATGCCTTTTCATAATCCACAAATGCCAGGCATAATGGTGTTTTATATTCATTTGCTTTCTCCGTTAGCTGTGATATTACGTGAAGGTGATCCATAGTTGAGAATCCTGTCCTAAAGCCAGCTTGCTCTTTTGGTTGATTCTCATCATGACCCTTGTAATGACCCTTGTGAACAACTTGTAGATGTGGGATAACAAGCTAATTGGTCTATAATTTCCAATTTCTGATTTATCTCCTTTCTTATGCAGCAAAACTATGATTGCATTATTCCACTGCTTAGGCGTCACACCTTTTCTAATGCACTTTGTGAAGCATGTTGCCAGTTTTTGTGTCATGTCTCTTCCTCCCAATTTTAACAACTCTACAGTAACTTCATCTTCCCCCGGGGCTTTCCGATTCTTCAGAATCGGAAAGCCCCGGGGGAAGATGAATGCATGATTTTTTCTATGCATGTTCTACCTCATCAGGAAGAAAATGGGGTATGTCGTATGTGTTGCTACTTTGCAATCCATCTTCCCCACTGCTGGTATCATTCCCTCGCTCCTTGTATAATTCTCCATAGTAGTTATCTGCTATTTGAATTATGTTTTCACTGCTGTTTATAAGTACATCATCGCTATTCTTCAGTTTCAGTATCATTTGTCTTTCTGTATTACTGCTCATGGTTGCTGATTTAAATCCTTTGTTTTCCCTTAATGCTTGTTCCACTTTTCTTGTGTTAAATCTTCTTATGTCCTCTCTGAGTCTCTTTCTAATGGCTTTGCATAACTCAGTATACTCAATCTTCTCCCTGTCAGTGTTTTTCTTGCTCTTCATTTGTCGTCTTCGGTTCATCATGACAACTGTTTCTTGACTAATTTTTTCTTCTTTGTATTTCTGTTTCCCTATAGGTTTCTTGGGCTTTATCACTTTCAGAAAGTTGTAACATTCCTCGTCGATATCTTGGTCCTGAGCAGTCTGCAGAAGCTCAAACTTGTTTTTAAGTTCCAGTACATACTGCTTTTTCTCCTCCTCTGTTATCTCAAAGACCTTTGTATTATTTACTTGAGTCAGTTTTTTCCTTTCCTTTCCTACATCTATATCAAGTGTACATCTTACCATTTTGTGATCACTTCCAACATTTACCTTATTCAGGACGGTAACATCATTCACAATATATCTTCTGTTAGTGAGGATGAAGTCGATTTCATTAGTTGTTAATCCATTTGGACTCTTCCATGTCCACTTTCTGTTCACCCTTTTCTTGAAAAAAGTGTTCATTACTGACAGTCCTTGAGATTCTGCAAATTCCACAAGTCTTTCACCTCTTTTATTTCTTTCACCAATTCCAAAATTTCCTATAGTTCCTCTTTCTGCACTGTTTTGCCTTTTTCCAACCTTAGCATTGAAGTCCCCCATAATAATAGCGTAGTGGGTTTTCTGCTCATCTAGAAGACTCAATTTCGGTGTACATTTCTTCAACCTCTTCATCATCATGGCTCGATGTTGGTGAATAAATCATTATAATCTTTAGCTTGTACCTCTTAGAAATCTTGAATATTAGCCTTGACACCCTTGGTGATGTACTTTTGAATTCCAAAATGTTGTTTTTAAAATCTTTATGGACCAGAAACCCAACTCCACCTTCACTCCTTTCACTGTTTCCATTGGTGTACAGCAGATTTCCACTTGATAAACTTATAAGTGATTCATTTCTTCTTCTTGTTTCAGCCAAACCGATGATATTCCAATTCACATTTTCTAATTCCTTTTCCAGCTCTAATATCCTGTCTTCACCAATGAGTGATCGTACGTTATAACAGGCCAAGTTCAGTTTCCGTGCATGGCAGCCTGGTCATACCCAGAGAATTTTAGCACCCTCTGCTTCCACTCTGATCCTCTCGCTGCCGTAAGAGGGTGAGTGGGAGCTGCTGGAGACTGAGGGCCATTTGTTTCGTTGTGCTGTCATGTGGTGGAGGGTTTGGTCTTTTCCTCTTCACGCTGACCAGGCGTCTTGAAGAGAACCACTCTATACGTTCGTTGCCACCTAAGTGACATAACAGGGCTTACCATCGAGAAGGTGTGCATGAGTGGATTTTAGGGAGGCGGGCGAACCGGACTTCTCCTAAATCTTCTGTAATAGAGAGATATTGGATCCATTGGTGTTTTAGGCTGAGTGTCTGATAACACACAGGATACCTGTTCCCCTCTAAGCCCCTTAATGCTTGTTCTACTATACAGGTCGTATCATGCCCTGAAGCCCGTATATCATGGAATTTCCACAAAGCAGACTGGAAAAATTACTCTACTTGTGTCCTACTAAACAAACAGTATGTACAGCAACAACATATTGATTACGTAACCGAACACATTACCAGCCATATTATCAGCAGCTGAAATTTCTATTCCAAAATCCAACCAGAGCAAGCTTGATTCTACCAAAACCAGTGGTGGAATCAAGGTTGTACCATAGCGAAAGTAGAAAAAAACTGTGCTTGGAACCAATAGTTTTGAAAAAACTGAGAGCCAAAGCAAGGCAAATTAGGAAAAAAGCAAAATGTGACTCCTAGATTAACTTCGCCTCAACTATTAACAAAAATACTGTTATCTGGATTATATGGAAAAAATACAAGCTCTCAATGGAAAATTTCTACCGTTACAGTCACCAATAATATATTGGAATGGGTAGGACCTATCCTCTCCTACTGACATCGCAAATGCTTTAGCAGAATCTTTCTATAATAATTCAGTCTCTGCCACTTATGTGACTTTTCAGAGAATTAAAACTAATGAAGAATGTAAAAAATTGAATTTTTCAACTAATCTCCCATTTCCATATAACCAGCCCTTTACTATAGCTGAACTCAAAGAATCCTTGAGTAAATCTCCAAATAGTGCAGCAGGACCAGACGGCATTCACTACAGAATGCTTAAACATCTGTGTGAAGTTGATCTGTACACACTATTGCTATTTTATAACAGGATCATCTCAGAAAACACATCTTCTATCATGGCGTCATTCCTATATTTGTGCAATACCAAAACCGGGAAAAGATACTTCTCTAGTTAAAAATTACAGACCAATATCACTGACAAGCTGTTTGGGCAAGATCTTCGAAAGGATGGTGCATAAGAAGCTCACCTGGATTCCAGACTCCCAAAATCTGCTTTCTGATCACCAATATGGCTTCCCCAAAAATAGGTCCACCCTAGATTTACTTGTCAAAATTGAATCCAACATACGTAACGCCTTCATCAGGAGACAACATTTAGTTATGGTCAACCTGGATATTCAGAAAGCATTCGACACCACATTGCGTCATGGTATTATCAAAGATATGCATCAGTTAGGGTTGAGAGGCTATCTCCCTCAAATTATTCAGAACTTTTTAAAGTTACATACCTTTCAAGTCAGATATCAAAACTTCCTATCAACATCTCACATTCAAGAAGAGGGTATCCCACAGGGTTCCATACTGAGTCCAACCCTATTTGCAATTAAGATCAACAATATATTGGAAAATCTTCCAAAAACCATTGTATATATGTATGCAGATAACCTCACCATATTGTGCCAATCACAAAATATGAATACTATCAAAGGACAGTTACAAATTACTCTAAATAGAATAGAATCGTGGACTTTACGCAATGGATACCATCTTGCTGAACAGAAATCCACTACCACTCATTTCTGCCAACTCCGGTCATTTCATCCTGATCCTGAGTTAAAGATAAAAAATGTGTCGGTTCCTCTGGTAAACACTGTCTGCTTTCTTGGCCTGATACTAGATAGAAAACTGAACATTCAAGCACATGTGGCCTATCTTTGAACCATCTGTTTGAAGAAATTGAATATCCTTTGGTGTGTGTCATCCATGTCATGGGGCACTGATTGGCATACGCTTATCCATATTTATAGAGCTCTCATCAGGTCCCGTTTGGACTATGGTTCTCCACTGTATGACTCTGCGAAGAAGAGTACTTTAGAGCAATTAAATACCATCCAGCACAGTGCCCTTGGAGTTTCTCTAGGGGCTTTCAGAACCTCCCCAGTCAGTTCAAAGTCTTTACATTGAAGCCCATGAACCTCCCTTACATCTTCGGAGGAAAACATTGCTTTTGATATATGCTGCAAAAATCCGCAGTCTTTCCTCTCACCCAGATTGGAGATGTCTGTACAATACCGAATGGGACTCATTTTACAACAGTAAACCAAATGAAAACAGACCTGCTGCACTTAGACTTAAAGAACTAACTCAAATGTGGAATATTGAAATCAGCAATATATATCAGGACATAACACCACTTGATCCACCATGGACAAATATCCCTGCAATTTACGATGACTATTTCCAACAGTGGGGAAAAAATACCTTGTGTCCCTTCAATATCGCACAGTTACATGAAACTCACTCTGCTTCTAATTCACATGCCTGTAAGATCTATACAGACGGATCAAAAACTGAGACCCAAGTAGGCGCTGCGGCTATCTTTCCATCATTCACCGCTTCTGTCTCATTACCTGTAGAATGAAGTATCTTCACTGCTGAGCTTTATGCTATTAACTTGGCTCTAGATCACATTACTCAACTTCTAATTTCATCTGCCTTAATATACACTGACTTACTCAGTGCTGTCTCTGCCATAAATAGTAATACCAACTCCTCTCACCCTGTAATAAAATAAATCCATTCTAAATTACTTGTGTGTAATGAGTCATCCCAGATGAAACATTCTGGGATAGCAGTCAGCCTGCTATCCCAGAATGTTTCATTCTGGGATAGCAGGAAATGAAAGAGCAGATCTTGCAGCCAAACAACCAGATACTACTCTTTTGCAGACTTTTCAAACCCCATATACTGATTATAAACATATCATCCGTAAAGCATGTTACAATAGGCTGGTCACTAATCTGGAGAGGTTATCCAGGAAACAAACTATACCAAATAAAATCAGAACCAAAGTTGTGGCTCTCCAGCTTCCAGAAAAGCAGACGAGAAGAAACAATTTTAGGAAGGCTCAGGATTGGGCATACTCATCTCACCCACCTGTATCTATTAACTAAAGACAGCATTCCCCAATGTACATCATGTCGAGTACAACTGACCAGTCGCCATCTGTTAGTGGACTGTCCCCACTTTTAAATCAATTACTAATATGTAGACATCAATAAATTTAATGCAGATTCTGGGAGATGTCCTAATAAGACAGAACTATTTACTTTCCTAAACTGGATAGGAATATATCATAAAATATAGTTATTTCATATTCACCATTAGAAAGACACAATATGGCCCAAGTAGCCTATGTGTCGTTAAACCCAACAGCAGCAACAACCCCCCCCCCATCCAGAATTCAGGTAAGCTTTTCCACAATCTTACTTATTCGATAATCCTTCTTTAGTTTTTACTTTCATATTCCACCCTTTCACAATTAACTTACTGTAATTTTCCATATATTATTTGTGCACCTCTTTCTATATCATTAGGCAGTCCTTGTGCTTCAAATCTTCTCAATATTCCTTGTGGGCAGTTTCTCATAAAATCTTTGTAATTTTGTAAAGAATTAATGTAAAATAGTTTTTCTTAATTTAATCATCATAATGCAATCCTATTGCAACCCTATAGTTGCTAATTTGATTTCTTTCATGTTTTAACTTACTTCTCCTATAGGCCTGATGATTGGGTTTAGCGGAGTCTCAAAATGCCACCAGAGTATTGTGTAAATTAATGTGATTCATTTCAGTAAACATTTAAAACCCTATCATGTGGTATAATAATGTTTTTAATATCCTTTAAACCATAGTTAATGCCTAATCATGTATCATTTACCCCTTTCACACAGACTTTTTTTCCAAGTATTTACTTTTTTTTTTATTTTATCAACCCTCATAGTAAATGAGCTGATGTGGAAAGTAATAGCATACAGATGGTGAAACTTTATAACATCAGAATTTATTTATTTAAAGAAATACATGTTTAGTCTGTATTAATAAAATATTAAAAAAATATGCTTTTTCTGTATATTTCTGCTATTATATATAATTTATTGATTTCTTTTGGTATAGAAAGTGCCATTATATATTTTCGCAGAATCGTATGGTGGCAAAATGGCAGCTTCTTTCAGTCTGTCCTTGTATAAGGTGTGTATATTTTTTTATCTTTTATTATAAAATAGTGTTAAGTATTGAAAAGCAATAAAAGAATTATATTAGTAATATTTGGTAAATATTGTTAATATAAATGAAAGTCACTGCTAATGTTCTTGCAGAAACAGCTTTGGAATAGATTTAGGTGAATTAGGGAAAAGGAAAAGACACTTATGATGTGACATTTATAAATAAATATTTATCATTCTATTTGGTCAAAAAAAAAAAAAACTATAGGTATGCAATATTCTTGACAGTTGTCTAGTAAGCACTCAAGGCCGCCTCAGTAGCCAGGTGGGAAGGAGCAGCAGTGCGTAGCACACGCTTCTTGGTTAGACCGGGGTTCGAGCCCGTCACCACCAAATACAGAGGATGCGAAAAGGTCAGGGAATGACCACCGCATATCCCAGAGCAATATGGCCTTAGTTGCTAATGCTCCTAAAAACCAAATAACAACAACAAACTAGTAAGCACTCAGTTAGAAGACTTTACAGACCAAGGAACTATAAACATATAGAAAGTATTAATTAAAGGGGCCAGAGCCCCTTTAATTAATACAACACAAAAACACTAACTTTGTAAGCATTAACACATAATCGCACATGCGCGTAACTAAAAGTAGAGTAATATAATATAGTCAAAAGAAGAATAAACCCAAACCAAGTAACCTAAAGGTGAAGAAGAGAGAGGGCAGGAAGAAAAATAGTAATAAGAATAAAATAATAATAAAATAGTAATAAGTAGCATTTGCAGTAGGTAGTGCCATTAGACTATACTAAATTAGAATGAAAATTTAAAAAAAGCAGCTACCCCTGTTACATGATGTTTGGATAATGTAGTCAGTCTAGTAATGGTAATCATTCAAAATATGTCTAATATAACATCAATGAAAAACACCCACTACACCTTGACTAGCCAAAATAAAACTAATGAAATAAAATTAAAGACAGGCACCTAACTCCATTTCCTTGGACAGTTACAAAGTCATTAACCACTCAAAAAACTTTAATTAACATGCAAATTAATTTTTGCATACTTTTCAATTGATTTCTCTACAACAAAGCAGCAACTAGATGAGAATAATTGGTATGGTAAAGCATCCAATTTGCTCAACTGTGGCAAGCTAAAAATGAGTAAATTTTCATAAATTGAAAGTAGATATGTCACAGATAAATGAAGAATTAAGCCAAGTAAACTAAACCTAAAGGGAGACATTTATAAGAGTACTGAAAAGGAAACAAAAAAAAAAAAAAAAAAAAAAAAAAAGTGCCAAATAGGTTGTATACTAAATTAGAATAAAAAATTATTTACAAAGGTGAGCCTGCTACTTTATGCTTGGACAAGAGTAGTTCAAGTTTTAGTATTAGTAATGACCATATGATGCATGGAAGCCTAAGGCTTATGCTGCACCAGCAAAAAATAAAAAAATAAAAAAAAAATAATAAAAAAATAAAATAAGTACAGTAGAACATTGGTTATCTGGAATAATTTGAAAGGCTGATCTTCCTTTTTTTTTTTTCACAGCAGTACAGTAAGTGCTGGTTATGTTGATTATGTTTGCAAATAGAATTTTGATTATAATAAGTGAAAGATCGAGTTTACTGCCTGTTTGTAACAGATTGTATAAACAAAAAGCCCAATAAACTGAAAACTGCAAATTGTTTTATGGTTGTGACCTCTAGAATTCTATGTGACCTTCAGAAATGCTTTAGAAAAATATCACAGTGACTACTGGGTTTTCTCATAAACCATGAGTGAATTTCAGATTAGGTTAGCTCCAGATTCGGTAAGAATGATATCAGCCCAAAACTGAGATTTATTATTTAATTAATCTTATTTAATTTAATCGTAAGGTAAAATTAAATTTATTTAATCTTATCAGAAAAATTATCCAGAAGAGGTCTTACATCAATTATTCTGGATAACTGATGCGCTACTGTAATTAATAAATAATAATAAGAGAAAAGGAAATAGACAACCTATATATTTCCCTCCTCCCTTAGATAACTGTCCAGCTGACCTTTGAATTTCCCCAAACTGTCAGCCTCTACCACCTATATAGGTAACTTATTGCAGTAATTTATAACTGGCTGGCTAAACTAACTTCCTGTAATCCAGTCTAAACATCTCTCCTTGTAACTTGAATTTACGATCCCTATTTTTAGAATCATTTATATATCATTCATTTATAAAGTTGCAGTAATAATTGTCACATACAAAAATTTTGTGAACCATCTCACCAAATAAATACACCATACAACTTTTACAACAATTTGGCCAGTAAAAATAAAATTAAAAAGATATGGTGAAATAAATACAGCCACCTGACTCCATATCCTAAAAAGCCCAAAAGTCAGAAATAGCATTTCAAGATTATAATGGTATCTTTTTCATAAAATATTCAGTAGCTAAACTGAATATTCCCTTAAATATTCAGTTTAGGTTCCAAGCCATTCAATTCTGAATAACTGATCTTGTGTCCATGTGAAACTGTGTCCTGTTTTAGAATACAGCAGGCCCTATTATAATGCGGTTCACTTTATGCTGATTCGCTATAATGCTGTTTTTATATTATAACCTGTATCTGAGTATAAGACTATCACAAATCACTATAACTCTCTTTTACAGATTGTATTTTTGGCACATTTAACGAAATTGTTTCATTTGATGGAGTCGATAGCTTAAAAATCAATAGCAAAACAGCATTAAAACGTTTCCCATGCCGACTTGAGAAATTTTCCCACACTCAATAAAAATTTTTTTGAACGCTAATCTATTTGCAGTATAGTGACTTCTTACGTAGTTCGAAGATCAACGTTGAAAAAAAATTATCAAGTATATTACTTGTAATATTTGCGTTATACGCATTTATCTGAAGTCTAGTCATCACTCAGTACAGTATTAGACAGTTTACTCGAACTTACTCGTGCGTAAAGGACAGTTTACTCGAACATTGAATCATAATTAATGCAACCAACACAGTTACATTTTTGAAGATTAATAGTAATCTTGGCATGTGATGCAAGAAAACAAGTGTATGAGCTTCTGTAGCATCAGCCAAAAAAAAAAAAATCACACACCCATTCCTTCTAAATGTTTATCCAGTTCCTCCTTAAATTTATTTAACCTATCAACTTCCACAATGACAGATGGAAGTTTGCTCCAGCAAATAACCACCCGCTGGCTAAAGGCAAATTTCCACACATCTATTCTAAACTGTCTTTCCTCAATTTGAATTTATGCCCCCTTAGGTACGTAATCTGAACAAGTGGAAGAATCCCATCAGAATTCAGCGTGCTCAACCCATTCAGGCCTTATACACCTCAATCAGATCACCTCGCAGGTGCGGTCTCCAGCCAACTGCAATTTGCAGAACTTAAGCCTCTCTTGGTAAGAGGATTCCTTCATTCCTCTCACCAATCTTGTTGCCCTTCTCTGTACACGCTCAAGCAAATCTACATCCTTCCTAAAATAAGGCCTCCAGACCTGTACTCTACTCAAGGCGTGGCCTGAATATTAACTTATACAGAGGGACAATCGCCTCCTTTTCCCTGTTAGCAAAATTCCTGTATATCATTGAAAAAATCCCATGATATGCTCTTGCAGCCTGTCTGCATTGTTCAGAAAACTTCATATCTCACTGCACAATTACTTCCAGGTCTTTTCCATTTTCTACCACCTTAAGTGTAGTACCACACAGTTGGTACATTCCTCCGGGGGTTACTTCTACCCATATGCAGTACTTTGCATTTGTTAATGTTAAACTTCAGTTGCCACTTCTCAGCCCATCTTCCCAAATTTTCTAGATCCTGTTGCAGTAGCACACTGCCATTACTGTCATTAACAACCCTGCCAAACTGTGTATCATTTGCAAACTTCGACACTAAGCCTGATATACCTTCATCAATATCATTGATAAATATACAAAACAACAGTGGATCCAACACCGAAAACTGTGTGACTCTACTAATAACATTAGTCCAAGAAGAGCAGTGCCCACTGATTACCACCCTCTGTCTTCTTCCACTCAACCATCCTTTTATCCATTGTAGCAACTTACGCTTAATACCATTCTGCTCTAATTTTTACAGTAGTCTTCCATTCGCTACAGTGTCAAAAGCTTTCCTGAAATCAAAGTATATGATATCAAAATTATTTTTTGCATTTAGTTCCTTTGTAACCACATCATAATATCCAATCAAATTTGTCAGACAAGACTTTCCCGTAACAAACCCATGCTGTGTCTGAATTATTGCTGCAGTCTTGGCTAGATGATCCTGCAATGCATCTTTAACCAGTGACTCCATTATTTTACCCGGAACAGAAGTTAAACTAACTGGTCTGTAATTACTCTTTTCCCCCTTTGTGAATTGGGGATACATTTGCACATCTCCAGTTTGCGGGGACCTCACGAGTCCAAGGATGCTCTCATAATTATGGCTAAGGGTTTGCTTAGTTCCTTTGCCGCCTCCTTTGATATAACTGGATAGATCCCATCCACCCCAGGTGCCTTTCTTATGTTTAACTTCAATTTCTCCTCCACTTTGCTCTCAGTTATTACAAAATCATTAAGCACCCTGCAACAATTTGATAACTTTCTGTCATTTTCAATCCTTAATAACATCTCATATGTGAATGTAGATGCAAAATACTCATTCAGTTTGTTTGCTCTCTAAGCAGGATCATCAACAGTCGAACCGTCGATATCAAGTGGACCAATCAGATTCATCCCCTTCCTTTTAGAGTTTATATAAGTTAAGAAATCCTTTCTGTTTTTCTTAGCATCTTTTGCCAAAGATTTCTCATAATCTGCCTTTGCCTTCCTAACCTGCTTTGTGACTTGATTAAAGATTAGCTTATATCTGCCATAGGCTTCTGTGTCGCCTGATAATTTATATGCATCCCATGCATTTTTCTTCTCTGGCATGAGTCTCATTATTTCATTTGACAACCATTTAGGCCTAAACCTTGAACAATATTTCTTAATAGGTATGAAACGTTTAGTAGCTTCCACGATTAATTCCTTGAATGCTTCCCACTTGGCGCCTCCATAGCCAGGTGGGAAGGAGCAGCAGTGTGTAGCACACGCGTCTTGATTAGACCGGGGTTCGAGCCCATCACCACCAAATACGGAGGATGCGGAAAGGTCAGGGAATGACCACCGCATATTCCCGGAGCAATATGGCCTTAGTTGCTAATGTTCCTAAATAACAACAACAACCAACAACTGCTTCCCACTTAGAATTTGCTGTTTATAACATCATCAGTTGGTCACACTGTACAGAATTTAAAAACTGTCTGAGACCACTGTACTCACCTTTACGGAAGCAAAAACCCTTTCCTTTACCTCTGATGGTAATTATATCTTTCAGTAAATCCCACATCAGTACACTGTGATCACTGCCATCTAGTGGGTCCTTTATCTGCAAATTCTTAATACATGAATGATCACTACTGATAACCCGATCAAGATATTACTCCTTCTGGTTGCCTCTCGAACATGCTGCTGAAGAAAACAGTCATCCAATAAATTCACGAAAGTCTAACTAGTGTGCGAGTGACCAATCCACAAGTTCGAGTCAATATCTGGGAAATTAAAATCCCCCATTATTAAGACATTCTGATTTACTAGCCCACTCTTATTTCTCTGTACAATTGTTCGTTGTACTCATTTGAGTCATTAGGCCTATAACACACTCCTACTGTTATTTTTGCTTTCTCAGTACTTATGTCACACCAAACTGACTCAACGGTGCACTGTCCATCTTTATCAACTGGATTGAATTTTTTTTGATTTTGTTTTTCTTAATTAACAGCATAACCCCTCCTCCCTGTCTATCCTTTCTGTACACATTGTACACCCCAAATTCCAATCCTGCATTCCTAATATCTGTGTTACACCACGTCTCTGATATCCCAACAATATCCGCCTTTGGTGATGTCTTGACCAACACTTAAAATTCATCAAATTTATTTACTATACTTCTAGTTAATAATGCCGGATAAGAATGAAAAAGCAATGTCTGGATGCAGTACGAAGACTACAAATGTAAGATAAAGACTCAATTTGAAAATTAAATTACACGTTTTGAAGCGAATTGATTCTGGTCAAAGACAAGCGGATGTGTACCATAATTTAGGACTGGCAAGTTTAACTGTAGGAACAATTATAAAAGATAAAGAATTAATTTTAGCAGCAGGAAAGACAGCTGTTCCATTGCAAGCAGCTAGTGCTAGGTCAGCTTTTAGGATTGAAATGGAGAGACTAACTAATTTTATTGAAGATAATATCCAATGCAGAATTCAGTTAAGTTAAATGTTATAAGAGAGAGAGAGAGAGAGAGAGAGAGAGAGAGAGAGAGAGAGAGAGAGAGAGAGAGAGATCAGCCTATATGATGATCTGAAGAAAACTCACCTAAAAAAAAAATGTGGAACCATTTAAAACTAGTAAGGGCTGGTTAAATAGATTTAAAATCCAGGGAGAAGCTGCAAGTGCAGATCAAGGAGTTGAAACTTTCAAAAAAGAACTTGTTAAAAATTATTGAAGTGGGGTATTATGTGTTATACTTCTGAACAAGTTTTTAACATAAATGAAGCAGGACATTTTTGGAAATGAATGCCTAAAATAAGTTTCATATTAAAAGAAGAAAAAAACATACCAGATTTCAAAGCAGTGAAGGATCGGTTGACTTTATTGTTGGGTGGTAACACTTCGGGGGATTTAAAATTGAAACCTCTTTTAGTTTACCAGGAAGAGGGCCCAAGTACAACCCAACCAAAATTGACAAATTTTTCATGATTAAATTCATAATGGAAACATCCTAATCAATAAAAAAAAAAAAAAAAAAAAGGTAAAGTGCAGCCATTATCAACCCACTGCAGGATGGAAGCCTCCAACAATTCATGCTGAGGGAAATGGACCATAATCTGCCACGCTGGTCCAGTGCGAGTTGGCAGATCGACCGTATTCAGCAGTCAGGGGCTTGAACCCTGGTCTACTCAAAGAGCACGTGCTACTGCACTCCTGCACCTGACCACTTGGCTATGGAGGCCTAAGGTAATTAAATATTTACTACCGTTTATTATTGATCAGGAAACATCCTGTGGCACTGACCACAACTCACAAATACATATGTTACCTTTTGGGAATGTGGCGCTCGCTTAGTGCGGATTCACTTACCGCTCTGTTTTTCAGGAACAAATTATCAGCATTAAGCAGGCTTCAAAAGTAGTAAAATTGACCAATAAACTGCTACCGTATTTCTGCCAAGTTAAGAATACAGTAGCAGTTCCAAGATATTTGGGTTAAAGTTAATGGAAGATTGATGGTTGTACAAAATTTCTGCACATCTATCCTGCAACTATCCTTACTCATTTTGAATTTATAATCCCATTGTGTAGTCTGAACAATAGGAAGAATTCTATGGCATTCAGCTAAATCAATCCATTCAGAACCTTAAACACACCTTAATCAGATCTTACAGGTTCCTACTTTTCTGATGTTGCAATTTACAAAACTGAAGCCTTTCCTGGTAAGAGCACCCTTTTTGTTTCTCTTCTCAGCACCTCTTCGAACAGATCCACATCCTTCCACGTGAGGCTTCCAGATGCCTGTATGTGTCCTAATCATCGCCATTATACAATGGGATAACCTTCTCCCTATCTGCCCAGAATACAGGTAGCTCTCTGTTTACAACGGGGTTCCATTCGTAAAGGAACTATCGCAAAAAAAATCAGTGTAAAATGAACCTAATTATATAATATATAATGTAAATCAATGAGAAGTCAGTGAGATAATATCCGATAATATTACATTCCAGGCCCTCTCAAAATTGACATAAGTAGTATAATATTATTATATTTAAAGCTCTGAACTGAATGTTATGGATGTAAAAATAGTATTTTTATGAATATAAATCAATTAAATGTAATACAGTATAAAATAACCAAACTAAATTTAATTAAATAAAAATATAAAATTTTGTACATTTACTTTGATACATTCGAAGCCGAGACCGAAATTTTTGTAATCGCCACAGTAAGGCCCCTTTGGCATTGATCTTTTTTTTGACAGTGGCATAATGCAGATGCCACTGTCAAAAAAAGGGAAGTACCTGGTTGAGGATCTTCCCTTTTTTTTGGAGAAAGCATGCAGTGTCGACTGTTAAGATTTCCTCTTTCATTGAGAATCTCAGAATTAGGGCTAGCAGATACAATTATGCTCCTTTTCACTTTTGCACTTCGTTCCCAGGTGTCAATCTCACAGAGCCCATCAGTGAAGGTTTCCATGACTGAAAGAATGCACTGTAGATTGCTTGTTTTCATAGATTTTAGAGGAGGCACTTCATCTTTTTCTTTCTCCTCCTCCTTCTGTTGGCTTAGTTCTTTAGCCAATTCTTCCACATCTTCATTGGAAAGATGCTGTCTGTGGCTATCCGAACAGCTCTGTTGGGTAGCCACAGACAACGTCTTCAACAATGTTCGCCGCTGGCTCTAATCCTGTTTGTTTGTTATTTGGTTTTTAGGAGCATTAGCAACTAAGGCCATATTGCTCCGGGATATGTGGTGGTCATTCCCTGACCTTTCCGCATCCTCCGTATTTGGTGGTGACGGGCTTGAACCCCGGTTGGTTGGTTGGTTATTTGATTTTTAGGAGCATTAGCAACTAAGGCCATATTGCTCCGGGATATGCGGTGGTCATTCCCTGACCTTTCCGCATCCTCCGTATTTGGTGGTGACGGGCTCGAACCCCGGTCTAATCAAGAAGCGTGTGATACGCACTGCTGCTCCTTCCCACCTGGCTACGGAGGCACCTTCTCTAATCTTGTGAAGTGGTGCATAAATTGTGCAAGAAGTTTACACCACACTCCATTCAAACAGTTCACTGACACTTCCTCCCAAGCTGCATTGATGTTATGAATGCCAATAATCCTTGATAGTTTTGGCAGAGGTAATAGGCTTTAAAGGTTGCTATTATCCTCTGGTCAATTGGTTGCAAAACTGAAGTGGCGTTTGGTGGCCTGTAAACAACATTGATGTCCAGAGATGTTCCTGCTTCAGCAAGGTTTGTAGGATGGCCAGGGGTGAAAACAAAACAAAGCACAGCAGGGCAAAAATAGTTTGTGAACCAATCCAAGAAGATTTCTTGTATCACCCAAGTCCTTCTGTTGCATTTCCAGTATACTGGCAACATGGCTTTGTTTAGGCCCTTGAGAGCACATGGTACGCCAGCATTGGTTTTAATTTTAAAGTGCCAGGGACACTTGTGCCCAGCAGAAGTGTTAGCCTGTCTTTTGCAGCCTTGAAATTTGGTGCAGACTGTTCTTCATGGGCATTGAAGGTTCATGATGGCAATTTCTTCCAATAAAGCCCAGTCATCAACATTAAAAATGAGATTGGGAGGATAATTAACCTCCTCTACAATGGCTTGAAACTCTTCAGGAAATGCTGCAGCTGCCTCACAATCTGCACTTGCCGCCTCACCACTTAATTTCACACAGCGGAACTTCGAGATTTAAATCACATGTCCCTTACTACCCAGAAATGTCTCATCACCATCCTCTTGTTTTTTATGATCTTCAAAAATTGACTTTGCCTGATCAGTAATAACAGCTTGAGTCAATGGAATGCTTTTTGATTTAAGCCATCCACCCACAATTGCAATTTCTCCATTTTTTTCTAAAAGTTTACTTCTACTTTAACTTTTTGTCACCCTTACTGTCATAGCATGTTGCATTGACTGTTTTATTTTATCTGTATTTTTCATTATGGTACTCACTGTCGATGGAGGCAATTTCTTACTTCTACGCACATCAGGACGTGTCTGACCATCTTCCATTCTACGAATTAGCTCCATCTCTCTTTTTTTTTTTTTTTCCAACATGATGGATCTACTTGACTTAGCGACATTTTCACATTCACATGGCTTTACTGCACTTCTCTTACTAGACATCGCAGCGCTTATTTTTTAAAAATTTGATCAACAATTTTTAATTAAAACTCACAAATAGTGGCCCACCAATAGTACACCAACAAGCAAACTGAGTATTCCTCTACTCTTATCTCTGGCCACCTCATCCTTGATAGACTTAGATGTTAAATAGGGATAGCTCTCATCTCTGATTGACTGTGTGGTTTCTTTACATCATATCTGGTATTTATAGTTGTGCATTTTTGAATTTTTTTTTTTATAGTTTTTTGATATTTTTGGCCTCCTGCTTTCAAAACTATTGTTATTGTGAATTGTCACAAAATAAACTGTACATCATATCTGGAAATTGCCACCAGATCTTTTCATTCTCCACTATCCGAGTATAGTACCACACAGTTGGTACGTTAATTTGGGATTACTGTTGCCCATATGATACCTAGCATTTTCCAATGTTAAAATTCAACTGCCATTTATTAGCCCATCTGCCTAATTTTTCTAGAATTGTTGTATATCATATCATATCATATCATATCATATCCTAATTACTGTCACTAACTACCATGCCAACCTTTGTATTGTCTGTAAACTTGGAGACATCAGGACAGATATGCCTTCATCAGTATCATTAATAAGTATTGAAAATAATAATGGGACCAGCACTGAACTCTGGTGGATTCCACAGATAACTTTAGTTCATGAAGATTTGTGCTCATTGATAACAATTCTGTCTTCTCCCACTTAACCATACTTTTATCCATAGCAGTAACTTGCCATTAATGCCACGCTGGGCTAATTTGTACAGGAGTCTTTTGTGTGCAACAGTATCAAAAGAATTTCTGATTCCAGTTTTTTTGTTATTGTGTTATAGCATTCAGTCAGATTGGTCAGTTGAATGCCTCTAACAAATCCATGCTGTGACTTCAGTAGAAATGCATTCTATCTAGATGTTGCTGTACTACTTCTCTAACCGGGTTACTCTATTATTTTTCCTGGAACAGAAGTCACCCAGACATATTGGTAATTTCACTCTTATCACTTTTGATTTGGTGCATTATAGCCTCAGACGTTGATGTGCCATAAAACCTTTAAACAAGCAAACAAACCAACTCTCATTTCACCTTTTGATCCCCCTTTGTGAATTTGGGAAACATTTGCACATCTCCAGTCATAGGTACCTCCCCTGAATCCAAGGATTCATAATTATAGATAAAGACCTCTTTTGCTTGCCTCCTTTAATGTAATTGGATAGATTCCACCATATACCTTTTGTACATTTAGCTTCAACAATTTCTGTTTCATATCTTCTGAGTTATCACAAAAATCATTCAGGTCGCTGTTATAATTTGATTATAATAATATTACACTTCTGGCATCCCTTTCCCTAAAAATTTCTGATTTTTGAATGTAGATGCAAAATACATATTTAGTTTGTCAGCAGGATCATCAACAGTTAGACCAATAGAATTGAACTCCCTTCCCTCCTTCTTCAGTTAATATAAGTAAAGAGATCTTTGCTGGATTCTTCTTATAATTTGCTTTAGCTTGCTGAACCTTCTTTGTGACTTGATTGTAGACTGATTATATCTACCATAGGCTTCTGTTATCAACCTGATACTTTGTACTCATCCAATGCACTTTTCTTCTCTGCTGCAAGTCTCATCAATTCAGTTGACTTCAATTTGAGGTCTAAGCTTTGAACAGTATCGCTTAATTGGTATAAAAAACCAGGTAGCCTCTATGATTACTTCCTTGAATGCTTTCCATTTACATTCTGCCTGTTGACATCATCAGTTCGTCCCACCGTGTGGAATTTAAAAACTGTGAGACTATTGTAGTTGCCTTTTAAAAAGCAAAAGCCCTACTCTTTGCCCTTGACAGTTATGTCTTTAAGTTAATCATACATTAGTACACTGCGATCAGTGCCACACAGTGGATCTTTCACCTGCACATTCTTAATGCATGAAGAATCGCTGCTTATAATCAGGCCAAGAATATTGATTCCTCTTGTTGTTTCTTTGACATGCTGCTGTAGAAAAGATCCATCCAGTAAATCCACAAGTCTTGCTACTGTGTGACTAACTCATAAATTCCAGTCATTCTCCAGAAAGTTAAAATCCCACATTATAAGACATTCTCATTTACTGGCCCACTCTATTTCTCTCTATAGGTGTTATACTCATCACAGTGCTTAGGCTTATAACACATTTTTACTATCATTTTTGTGACATAATGAAAATGACAATTTTTCTTGTAAGAGCAATATATTATAATCAAATTGTTTTTATTTTTTGGTGGTAAATCATATTGACATATATAGGGCGAATTGACATATAGGGTGAATATGTATAGGACTTTCTCCCAATTCTGATGCAAAAATCTGATAATAGTTATATTGCTCTTTCAAGAAAATAATTTTAATTTCACTATGTCACAAACACTCTCAATTGGAAAAACTGCTAACACCTTTCTGTGGTGCATATAGTGATGCCATCTGATTCTAGGCAGCCTGAACGAATAAATAATTAGAAATCAATAAATGATATTCAATTTATATTGTTCAGTATATAGTGTGTGTGTGTGTGTGTGGGGGGAGGCTGCAGAAATTTGCTGTGCAGTGTGCCCATCTGGGTCTCATTGTGGAAACCTGATTGTAACATATCTGGAAGGAGAATCGGCTCTCTGACAATCAAATTTAGCTTGCTTCAAGTAATTCATTCATTCTATACATTACAGTACATTCTATTAATATACATATTAATAGAATGTATTCAAGCTTTCAAAAATTGAAAATAAAATGTCTAATTAAATAAACATATCACATTTATCACAACTACGATTTTATTTATAGTTGGCAGTGAGACTTTGCCATCAGTGTGTAGAAATGAAGTTGCCAAACCATGTGACATAATGAAAACCATGTTTTGGGATAACACATTTTGAGTTAACTGTATATCTTTGTCTTGTGATATTTAACTTAGAAGAATTGTTATTAATTCATTTTGGGGAAGTTTGCCTTGTTTGGATGAATGTCCTGCTTACTTTTGGCCTCTCAGAAGGTTATGAAAATTTGCGACTTCATAGTTCAGTTGAAACAGCTACAGGTGATTGCGAAGTCATACAGCCTCCACTAATCTAACAGCATTTTCATACATGTTTGCATGAAAATGCTGTAACTAGTCTTTTTGCTAGTAGATGCATTAGAATTATCCTGTTAAGAATAATAATCTGGGTTGGCAGCAAGCCATGTGTCCAGAATTGCTGCCATTAGTGCTTTGTTTATGATGAGAGCAAGATGCCATTTGCTTACAATGCCACATGTGGTTCCAATCTAACAGTATTTTCTCATTCGTATGCACAGGTAGCCATCAAATTTATCAGGAAACATCCACATGTTGTAGGCCCTCTTAGGAGGACAATAGTAAGACAGGTGGGTCATTTCTGTGAAAGTGGGAAATATTTGTGACAAGAAACAGATTTGAAGATCAGCCACTTTTGGCTGACAATCAATTGGATGAAGTGATGAAAAAAAGTTCTCTACAAGAGGGCTCTGAAAATTTGCAGTCCTATCATGGTTAGCATATGTACTTGTAAAATAGTTGCACCTCTGTCCACATCATGTTCACTTAGTCCAGAGCTGAAGAAGCTGGATGAAGTAAAATGCCTTAGTCAACTATACATAGTTTCAGGCACTTTGCATCAGTAGAGGTATATGATGCAATAAAGCAATCTTTACATCAGCAAAAAAAAAAAAAAAAAAAAACCTCCCCATTTGACCCATCCATTCACTCCAAATGTTTGCCTTGAATTTATTTAAGCTGTCAACTTCCACAATGACAGATGGAAGTTTGTATCAGCAATCAACCACCTGCTGGCTAAAGGCAAATTTCTGCACATCTATTCTACAATTATTTTCCTCAATTTGAATTTATGTCCCCTCAGATGATTAATTTGGGCAAGAGAAAGAATCCCATCAGCATTCTCCAGACACTGCAATTTGCAGAACTTAAGCCTTTCTTCATAAGAGCAATCCTTTGTATCATTCACCAATCTCATTGCCCTTCAATGTACTCATTCCAGCAGCTCTACATCCTACCTAAAATAGGCCTTCAGACTTGTATACAGTAGTCAAGTTGTACCCTGGGGGAATCCACTAATAACATTATTCCACGAAGAGTAGTGTCCATTGATTACCACTCTGTCTTCTCCCACTCAACCATCCCTTTATCCATAGCAGCAATTTGCCCTTAATGCCATACTCTCCAATTTCTACAGTAGTCATCCATGCAGTACAGTATCAAAAGTTACAATAAAATCCAGTATATGATATCAAATATTTTTTGCCTTCAGTTCCTTTGTGACCACATCATAGTATCCAGTCATATTGGTCAGACAAGGCTTCCTCTTCACTAATATATGCTGTGTCTGAACTATAACTGCAGTCTTGTCTAGATGATCCTGCAGTGCTTCTTTAACCAATGACTGCATTATTTTTCCCGTAACAGAGGTTAAACTAAGAGGTCTGTAATTACTTGTGTCACCCTTTTATATCCCCTTGTGAATTAGGAATACATTTACGCATCTCCAATCCATGGGGACTCCCCTGAGTCCAAACAAGTTCTCATAATTTTAGATAACGGTTTACTTACTTTCTTTGCTACCTCCTTTAATGTAACTGGATTGATCCCATCCACCCCAGGTGCTTTTCTTATGTTTAAATTCAACAATTTCTCCTCCATTTTGCTCTCAGTTATTACAAAATCATTTAGTTCCTGCCGGAGTTTGATAAACTTCTGGCATTCCCCTCCCTGAACATCTTTTTCACTGTGTGAATGTAGATGCAAAATACTTATTCATTTTCTCAGCTACCTCAGCAGAATCATCAACAGTCGAACCATCGATATTGAGTGGACCAACCTGCTTTATCCCCCTCCTTTTAGAGTTTACATAAGAAAAGCACTCTTTGCTGTTTTCCTTTGCACCTTTGCCAAGGATTTCTCGTAATCAGCCTTTTCCTGTCTAACCTCCTTTGTGACTTGCTTACAGACCATAGTAATTTGTGTCACCTGATAAATTATATGCATTCCGTGCATTTTTCTCTCTGCTAAGAGTCTCATTAGTTCATCTGACATTTAGGCCTAAACCTTGAACAGAATTTCTGAGTTGGTATGAAAAGCCTAGTAGCTTCCGAGATTAATTTCTTGAATGCTCCCCAGTTAGAATTTGCTGTTTTTGGAATATCATCAGTTAGTCCCACTGTATAGAAATTAAATACTGTCTGAGACCACTGTAGTTATCTTTATGAAAGTAAAAACCCTTCTCTTTATCCCTGATGGTAGTAACATCTTTAAGTAAATACCACATCAGTACATTGATCACTGCCATCTAGTGGTTCATTTATCTGCAAATTCTTAATCCACAAATAATCACTGCTGATAATCAGATCAAAAGTATTACTTCCCCTATTGCCTCTCGAACATGCTGCTGTAGAAAACAATCATCCAATAAATCCGCAAAAGCCTTGCTAGTGTATGAGTGACCAAGCCACAAGTTCCAGTCAATATCTGGGAAGTTAAAATCTCCCATTAAAATTGGTAAATTTTTATTGTCTTATAAGACAATTTGATTTACTTGCCCACTCTATTTCTTTGTACAGTTGTTCATTGTTCTCATCAGAGTCTGTAGGCCTATAACACAGTTCTACTCTAAATTTTGTTTTCCCCAGTGCCTTTGTCACACCAAACTGACTCAACATTGCACTGTCCACCCATGTCAGTTGTGGATGTACTTCCTTAGATTTTGTGTTTCTTAAATAACAGCATAACCCCTCTTCCCTTCCTATTCTGTCTATTTTTTCTCTTCACATTGTACTCCCCAAATTCCAATTCCATTCCTTATATCTGTGTGGCACCATGTCTCTGATATCCAAACAATATCTGCCTTTAATATTTTGACCAGCACCTCAAATTCATCAAATTTATTTACTATACTCCTAGTGTTGGTGTACATGCACCCATTCTTATTCTTAGTTATCCTAACACAGTCCATGTATTTAGTTGTTCTGTAATGACTCCCAGCAGTCCTTGAAATCTGCAGCACCTTGTTTTCCAGGCTGCTGCTTATTCCAATAGAAGCAGTGTAAGAATCACTTTCACCTAGATAATTTGGGCAGATGGGCTAAGAAGTCAGAAGAAGATGGTCAGGCCACGCCTTGAGTACTGCGTACAGGTCTGGAGGCCTCATTTTATGAAGGATGTAGATTTACTTGAGCGTGTACAGAGAAGGGCAACAAGATTGGCGAGGGGAATGAAGGGATCCTCTTACCAAGAGAGGCTTAAGTTCTGAAAATTGCAGTGGCTGGAGACTAGGCACCTGCGCGGTGATCTGATTGAAGTATATAAGGCCTTGAATGGGTTGAGCACGCTGAATTCTGATGGGATCCTTCCACTCGTTCAGATTTCAAACCAAAGGGGGCATACATTCAAATTAAGAAAAGACAGATGTGCAGAAATTTGCCTTTAGCCAGCGGTTGGTTAATTGCTGGAACAGACTTCCATCTGTCGTTGTGGAAGTTGATAGGTTGAATAAATTTAAGGAGGAACTGGACAGGCATTTGGAGGGAATGGTGTGATAATTTTTTTTTTTTTTTTTTTTTTTTGGCAGATGCTGCATAAGCTCATATACATGCTTTCTTGCATTACATGCCACTACTACTACTACCACCTCTGGCAGCGGCTACTTTTTATATGTTAGTCTGTGTATCCTCCAAAAGTTAAGTTTTCCGACCCACCTAACACTGCCTCAATAGCATCAGCAAATATTCTTGCATCCTTTCTATTTAAATGTATCCTATCCCTGTAGAAGCAGTCTGTCCTGTTAACAAGCCTAGACCATGCTGAGAAAAATGCTGCATTTGTTGACAAACTTGATTCCATCCCAGTGGGAATTTGAGTAGCCAAAGCACTAGCATTTAACTCATTGAAAGCCTTCATGCATTTCATATTCAAAATGAAATGCAATCATTTCATATTCATTACGAAAAGTCCTTTCACCTTAAAAAAATCTAAGTATAGCATGCTGTGCCCCATTTTATTTGAGACTGTAGTGAATGGTACCATATACTATATTGATATGATTCATTTTACTCCTTTAGTAACCTTCTAATTTCCAGATAATATGGCCTCTGTTATCAGCAGATTCCTCATCTCCATATTTTTTTCATTTAGGAATATTTTGAGAAGCATTAATCATTGGTGATTGTGAGTGGGTTATTCTTGTACTGTTGGTACACATCAGGAATAACTCACACAAACTGGATGAGCTGAAAAGCAATATTGCAACAGTAACATTTATTCAACACTGCAAAAGGTAGCTTAAAACATGGAAAAAAATAATATGTGCATGCCTCTGTGGAAGCGGTGTCCATTTTCAACATACATTATAATTACAATGATGTTATAGTAAGGTGAGACGATAGTGTCGTGTGCTGCTTACTTGTACTTATATTTCAGTGTTACTCAAAAATAAAACTTTAGCCTGAGTTATAACTTCTAGTACTTTGTTATTATTTAATAAATGTACCTAGTTTGATACCATTTTTTTTGTTTGTTTTGTTTATTAATTTTAGTCAATAAAGGCCAGGAAGTTGAGTTGTAATTTTCGAGGCTTGGCAATGGGTGATTCATGGATTTCTCCAATAGATTCAGTTGCCACCTGGGCCCAGTATCTTTATAGTTCGGTAAGCATTAAAACATTTTTAACGTATATTAAATTATTGAAAAATATGATTACAAGAAGGTGATTTAGACAGATTTAAATTTTTGTTAAATTGTTGTGCTAGGGACTTAAAATGCATCATTCATCTGGATGTTGAGTTGATTTAAGAAAATACACAAGAAATGCCATATATTATTAAACAGGCCAAACATAAAAAGAGAAATCCATAGAAATTTATGCTTTAATGCCAGTGTGACTATAAAAAAATTAATTAAAAATTAATATAAAAACAAATTAAATTACTTAATAAAATTTATAAAAAATTAATAAAAAAATTAATTTTAGTAATTTTACTACTTAAGCATACAGAAATCTAGAATTCTCAAAAAACCTGCACTTATTTGAAAATTTTACATAAAAAAAGAAAAATCGAATTTGCTCTCTCAAGTGCTGCTGCTTCAATTTGTATAAATTATATGCATCCAGAAAAACTTTGCTGGTTCCTGAAATTCAAAATAATTATGCTGTTGATTTGATTAAAGTCTTTCATTTACAATCAAACTCCATATAGAATGTCATACTAGAAATCATTTCACCTTTATTGTGCATGTATTTCTTGATTGCAGGTTTCAGTTATAGCATGTTGTCACCTTGGGAAACCTTTCCATGCTTGTTGAAGCATTAGCCACAAAAAGAGTTCTTGAGTATGAATTATAAGTATTATAGTGCTCATTTTAATATTATATACACTATTATAATCTTTATTGGTACTGACAGATGATGCAAGGAAGCAAGCTCTAAGGGGAAGTCTTTCCTGACCAACTTGATTGGATACTATGATGCAGTCACAAAAGAACTGGATGCAGGGAATAACTTTGATATTATATACTTGGATCTTAGAAAGGCTTTTGATACTGTTGCACATGGAAGACTGCTACACAAATTGGAGCAGTGTGACATTGGAGGCAAATTGCTGCTATGGATAAAGGGGTGGTTCAGGGGGAGAAGACAGAGAGTGGTAATCAATGGACACTGCTCATCGTGGACTGATGTTATTAGTGGAGTCCCTCAGGGCTCAGTGTTGGGTCCATTATTGTTTTCTGTATTTATAAATGATATTGATGATGGTATATCGGGCTTAATGTCCAAGTTTGCAGACAATACAAAGGTTGGCAGGGTTGTCAAGGACACTACTGACACTATGCTGCTGCAACAGGATCTGGAAAGGTTGAGCAGATGGGCTGAGAGGTGGCAAATGAAGTTTAACATTGACAAATGTAAAGTACTACACATGGGAAACAGCAACCCCAGAGCAACGTATCAACTCTGTGGTACAACACTGACAGTGGTAGAGAATGAAAGGGACTTGGAGGTGGTTGTGCAGGCAGATATGAAGTTCTCTGAGCAGTGCAGACGGGCTGCAAGAGTAGCTCATGGAGTATTGTCAATGATATACAGGAATTTTTCCAGCAGGGATAAGGAGGTGATTATTCCATTGTATAAGGCGATGGTCAGGCCACACCTAGAGTACTGTATACAGGTCTGGAGGCCTCATTTCAAGAAGGATGTAGAGCTGCTGGAACGAGTACAGAGAAGGGCAACAAGATTAGTGAATGGAACAAAGGGGTGCTCTTATGAAGAAAGGCTTAAGTTTTGCAAATTACAGTGTCTGGAGACTAGGCACCAGCGAGGTGATCTGATAGAGGTGTATAAAGCCTTGAATGGTTTAAGCATGCTCAATGCTGATGGGATTCTTCCTCTAGCTCAGAAAAATCACCTGAGAGGGCATAAATTCAAATTGAGGAAAGACAGATGTAGGATAGACGTGCGGAAATTTGCCTTTAGCCAGCGGGTGGTTGGTTGGTGGAACAGACTTCCATCCCTTGTGGTGGAGGTTGATAGCCTAAATAAGTTTAAGGCTCAGCTGGACAGGTATTTTGAACGAACAGAGGGGTGAAGTGGAAGTGGTTTTTTTTTTTTTTTTTTTTTGGCTGATGCTGCATAAGCTTGCTTTCTTGCATCAAATGCCTCTGCTAATGCTAATGCATCAGCCAAAAAAAAATCTCTACCCACCTCATCTGTCAATCTCCTCTAATAATATTTCTAAATTTTCTTCATTCATTTAAATTTTGAATGAATAAATTATTCTGAATTTATTCAGACTACCCACTTCTGCATCACATAGTAGTTTGTTCCAAAAATTAATTATTTTCTCGAAGCAAATTTTCAACCATCAGTCTTGCACACATCCCTTTTCAATTTAAGTTTCTCTCACCTTGTGTGCATTGTCTGAGAAAGAGCTAGAATATTACCAGTCCATTTGAATTCTTAAACACTTCAGTTGGGTCTCCTTGCAAGTGCCTAGTTTCCAAGCAGTGCAATTTGTAGGACCAAAGTCTTTTGTAGTAAGAGTATCCTTTTGTGTTTTTGGCTACTCTGGTTTCTCTTCTCTGTACCTAGCCTAAGAAATCCACCTCATTTTTAAAAATGAGGTGACATGTATACTGCTACTCGAGATGTGGTCTAAGCATTGCCTTATGCAATGGGATGATCACCTCCTCCTTGCATTCAATATAAGTTATATTGAATATAAGTTATAAGTTAATCTGTAATCAGGTCACAAAGGAGGTTTGGCAGGCGAAAGCAGATTACGAGAAATCCTTGGCAAAAGATGCTAAGAAAAACAGCAAGGATTTCTTTACTTATATAAACTCTAAAAGGAAGGGGATGAATCTGATTGGTCCATTTGACATCGATGGTGCGACTGTTGATGATCCTGCTCAGATAGCAAACAAACTGAATGAGTATTTTGCATCTACATTCACACATGAGGAATTATTAAGGTTTGAAAATGGCAGAAGGTTATCAAATTGTAGCAGGATACTTAATGATTTTGTAATAACTGAGAGCAAAGTGGAAGAGAAACTGTTGAAGTTAAATGTAAGAAAAGCACCTGGGGTGGATGGGATCTATCCAGTTATATTAAAGGAGGCGGCAAAGCAACTAAGCAAACCCTTAGCCATAATTATGAGAGCATCCTTGGACTCAGGGGAGGTTCCCACGGACTGGAGATGTGCAAATGTATCCCCAATTCACAAAGGGGGATCGAAGTGTGACATGAGTAATTAGAGACCAGTTAGTTTAACTTCTGTTCCGGGTAAAATAATTCAGACACAGCATGGGTTTGTTAAGGGAAAGTCTTGTCTGACAAATTTGATTGGATATTATGATGTGGTTACAAAGGAACTGGATGCAAAAAATAATTTTGATATCATATATTTGGATTTCAGGAAAGCTTTTGACACTGTTGCGCATGGAAGACTATTGTACAAATTGGAGCAGAATGGTATTAAGAGTAAGTTGCTACAATGGATAAAAGGATGGTTAAGTGCGAGAAGACAGAGTGTGGTAATCAATGGGTGCTGCTCTTCTTGGACTAATGTTATTAGTGGAGTCCCACAGGGTTCGGTGTTGGGTCCACTGTTGTTTTGTATATTTATCAATGATATTGATGAAGGAATATCGAAGTGTCGAAGTTTGCAGATGATACAAAAGTTGGCAGGGTTGTTAATGACAGTAATGGCAGTGTGCTACTGCGACAGGATCTAGATAATTTGGGCAGATGGGCTAAGAAGTGGCAACTGAAGTTTAACCTTGACAAATGCAAAGTACTGCATATGGGTAGAAGTAACCCCAGAGAAACGTACCAACTGTGTGGTACTACACTTAAGGTGGTAGAAAATGAAAAAGACCTGGGAGTAATTGTGCAGTCAGATATGAAGTTTTCTGAGCAATGCAGACAGGCTGCCAGGGCAGGTCATGGGGTTTTGTCAATGATATATAGGAATTTTGCTAGCAGGGAAAAGGAGGTGATTATCCCTCTGTATAAGGCAATGGTCAGTCCACACCTTGAGTACTGCATACAGGTCTGGAGGCCTCATTTTAGGAAGGATGTAGATTTACTTGAGCGTGTACAGAGAAGGGCAACAAGATTGGTGAGGGGAATGAAGGAATCCTCTTATCAGGAGAGCCTTAAGTTCTGCAAATTGCAGTGGCTGGAGACTAGGCACCTGCGCGGTGATCTGATTGACGTATATAAGGCCTTGAATGGGTTGAGCACGCTGAATTCTGATGGGATCCTTCCACTCGTTCAGATTTCAAACCTAAGGGGGCATAAATTCAAATTAAGAAAAGACAGATGTAGAATAGATGTGCGGAAATTTGCCTTTAGCCAGCGGTTGGTTAATTGCTGGAACAAACTTCCGTCTGTCGTTGTGGAAGTTGATAGGTTGAATAAATTTAAGGAGGAACTGGACAGGCATTTGGAGGGAATGGTGTGATTTTTTTTTTTTTTTTTTTTTTTTTGGCTGATGCTGCATAAGCTCATACATTTGCTTTCTTGCATCACATGCCACTACTACTACTACTATTGTCTCTCAATAAATTTTCATACTAGGGACTTTCAGGAGCTGCATAATTCATCTAGATGAATTGATTTAAGAAAAAAATTAACAAGTGCCTGGATTCTATTAAATAGGTAAAAGATCAAAGGAGAAACCCATAGTAATTGACACTTGTCTTTCTAACAATCCATGTTCCTCAGTTTGAAGACATTTTCTATGAGATGTAAATAAGAAAAACCAATGTACATGTCATGGAATTTGATTATCAGTGAGCTGCCCTGTCATGTCATGATGGGCAGCTTATTTGTATTGCAGAACATGTTGCTTTGCCTGGATAGTCTTTCATACTGTTTTACTACTATAGTACCACATATAGTTAGTGGAGACAAAATAGGCACTCCAGAAGAACTTGAGGATGCATATCTTTACCCTGATAATAAATTGTAACTTAATCCTCTGTGTTTGTACATATTGTCATTGTGCCCACAATATCCTGGCAGTTCGTTCATTGGCATCTGGATAATGAGATACTGTATACCACTGAACACTGCATTTCAAGCCCTAATATCTACCCTTCCTGAACCACCTCAAAGAAATCCATATCTTTGAAAATCCCCTACAATTCTATTTCTAGTATGATCCTTGAAGTCTGCTATGAGAATGTTTCTAATTAGCAATGCTACAATTGTACTATCTTTATGTGCTTATGCATAGGCAGTGTTATAATTAGTAAGCATGCTTAATGGGTTTGAGAAACTTTAAAAAAAGTCACCTTGAACATATAAAGAAGTGTATGTTTTGCTTCACTAATCTATCTAATTCCTGCTTGTGATAGAATCAAACCATATTTTTGACTTTGGTGTCTGATTTGAAACAACTTTATTTTGATGCTTTTCCAACAGACTAAAAACATGAAAGATGTGGCAAAAACATCTTGAATGCATGCAGTGTTTGAGTGTCTTTCAGTGCTTCTTTTGGAACAAGGTGTAAATCAGTTTGACGTGTATATTGAGTCTGTTATATTGAAGCAGGATGATTTATTCTTAAGTTGCACTGGTCACTTGCATTTGACGGTGAGGCATATATTGCTCAAAAGTTTCACATTCTCAGTTAATGTTGGCACTAAGTTTATTAAAATCTAACAGCAAGATATCATGGTGCTCAAAGAAAACAGTTACCATAACTTTTCCTGAAGAAGACTCATGTTAGCGCTTTTTTTTTTTTTTTTTTTTGCATTTGGAGACAGGATGCTTCCATTGTATGCTTAGAAAGCTTGGACTTCAGTTCAAAATAATGTCACCAAGACTTGTTTCTTGCTACAGCCTCCTTGAAAAAGGTTGAAAGTTGAATGCAAGAGATATAATTCATAGCCCTCTTTTCGATTGTGTTAAAAGTACACAGATAATAATCACATTTGCAAATTCTTCAATTCTTTCAGTAAATTTACCACTGAACTGTGACTTTATGGTAAACAAGATTTAAATAATAGAGTGAAGACTTCTTTTGCTATGTTCAGCAATTGTGAAAGTGCTTTCACCATTATGTATCTGTTATTGCATAATGCAATTTCCAAAAATTCAAACAGTGTTAACGTATTTCATGTTGAAAACATGTATAGATGTGGCAAATAATGCATTTTTTTTTTTTTTCCCCTTAAAACTTTTCTTGAACACACTGACAGTTTTTTAGTTGCAACCATCACCATGTACAACCAGCGTAGTGTAATTAATATCTTGTGATTCTTTGTGTGTTAGAAGTTAAAATTTGAATCATGGCATGCTGATCTGTTCTGAATGCACTGTCTGTTTGAATTTGCATAAAATTACATAACAAACGAGACCAAGCAAATCTTCACAGGACCAGGGTATGTCTGCCAGGGGCAAAGGTTGATGACGTTTTAGAGCGGATATCATCTTTTAAGGGCACAAAAGATGATATAGTTGTACACGTTGGCACTAATGATATTAAGAGTAGGAGACCGGCGGAATTACTTAACAAGTACAGGTCACTGATGAAAAAAAGCCGTGAATTAGGGTTGAATTTGAAAATGTCTGCAATTCTGCCCAGACACGATAGGAGGGAGTATATGATGAGAGCCCTGTCGATCAATTCGGCCCTGGAAAGATTGTGCAGGGCTCAAGGGGTAGAATTTTTTTCAGCCTGGTCTGTACTTGTTAACAGGAGAGACTGCTTCTACAGGGATGGGATACACTTAAATAGAAAGGGTGCAAAAATGTTTGCTAATGCTATCGAGGCAGTGTTAGGTGGGTCGGAAAACTGCTAGATTAGGGGGATACAAGGACTAATAGATTAACAGTAGCCACTGGCAGAGGAGAAAGTGATTCTTGCATTGCTTCTATTGGAATGAGCAGCAGCCTGGAAAATAAGATGCAGGATATTTCAGAGACTTCTGGGAATCATGGGGGTACAAGTGAACACATGAGTTGTGTTAGGGTGGCTAAGAGGAAGAGCAGGTGCATGTATACTTGCGTGTACACCAATGCTAGGAATTTAGTAAATAAATTTGATGAATTTGAGGTATTGCTCAAAACATCAAAGGCAGATATTGTTGGGATTTCAGAGACGTGGTGTCACACAGATATAAGGTGTACATGCACCCATTGGGCAGATGGGTGCATGTACAACATGTACATGACTGGAATTTGGGGAGTACAATGTCTACAGAAAGGATAGACAGGATAGGAAGGGAGGAGGGGTTATGCTATTAGTTAAGAAACACATAAAATCCAAGGAAGTGAAGCCAGTCGACATCGCTGGACAGTGCAGTGTTGAGTCAGTTTGGTGTGACATAAGCAATGGGAGATCAAAATTGAGAGTAGGAGTGTGCTATAGGCCTAATGACTCTGATGAGTATAATAAGAAATTGTACAGAGAAATAGAGTGGGTCAGTAAACCAGAGAGTCTTATAATGGGGGATTTTAATTTCCCAGATATTGACTGGAATTTGGGGGCTGGTCACTCACACACTAGCAAGGCTTTTGTGGATTTATTGGATGATTGTTTTCTACATCAGCATATTCGGGAGGCAACTAGAGGGAGTAATACTCTTGATTTGATTATCAGTTGTGATTCTTCATGCATTAAGAATCTGCAGATAAATGAACCACTAGGTGGCAGTGATCACAGTGTGCTGAAGTGGGAGTTACTCAAAGAGGTAACTACCATTAGGGTTAATGCTTTTGTAAAGGCAACTACGATGGACTGAGACAGTATTTAAATTCTATACAGTGGGATCAACTGATGATGTTACCAACAGCAAATTCAAAATGGGGAGCATTCAAAGAACTTATCTTGGAAACTACTGGGCTTCCAAGATAAGTTCCATGATACCAACTAAGAAATATTGTTCAAAGTTTAGGCCTAAATGGATGTCAGATGAACTAATGAGGCATGTGGCAGAGAAGAAAAATGCATGGGATGCATACAAATTAACACGTGACACAGAAGCCTATGATAGATACAAGTTGATCTGTAACCAAGTTACAAAGGAGCAAAGAACAGCAAAGAGTTCTTTACTTATGTAAACTCTAGAAGGAAGGGAATGAATCAGATTGGTCCACTTGATATCGATGGGTCAACTGTTGATGACCCTGCTCAGGTAGCTAATAAACAAAATGAATATTTTGCATTGACATTCACACATGAGGAGTTATTCAGCGAGGGGAATGCCAGAAGTGTATTCAACTCTAGCAGTAAGCTAGAGAATCTTGTAATAACTGAGAGTAAAGTGGAGGAGAAATTGTTGAAGATAAACACAAGAAAGGCACCTGGGGTGGAAGTGATCTATCCAGTTATATTAAAGGAGGCAGCAAAGGAAGTAAGCAAACCCTTAGCCATAATTATGAGAGCTTCCTTGGACTCAGGGGAGGTACCCATGGACTGGAGAGGTGCAAATGTGAACCAAATTCACAAGGGAGGATCAAAGGCTGACACAAGTAATTATAGACCTGTGAGTTTAACTTCTGTTCCTGTAAAATTAATGGAGGCACTGGTTAAAGAAGCACTGCAGGATCATCTAGACAAGACTTCAGTTATAGCTCGGACACAGCATGGTTTTGTTAAGTGGAAGTCTTGCCTGACCAATTTGATTGGATACTATGATGCAGTCACAAAAGAACTGGATGCAGGGAATAACTTTGATATTATATACTTGGATCTTAGAAAGGCTTTTGATACTGTTGCACATGGAAGACTGCTGCACAAATTGGAGCAGTGTGGCATTGGAGGCAAATTGCTGCTATGGATAAAGGGGTGGTTGAGGGGGAGAAGACAGAGAGTGGTAATCAATGGACACTGCTCATCGTGGACTAATGTTATTAGTGGAGTCCCTCAGGGTTCAGTATTGGGTCCTTTATTGTTCTTTGTATTTATAAATGATATTGATGATGGTATATCAAGCTTAATGTCCAAGTTTGCAGACGATACGAAGGTTGGCAGGGTTGTCAAGGACACTACTGACACTATGCTGCCGCAACAGGATCTGGAAAGGTTGAGCAGATGGGCTGAGAGGTGACAAATGAAGTTTAACATTGACAAATGTAAAGTACTACATATGGGGAAACAGCAACCCCAGAGCAACATATCAACTCTGTGGTACTACACTGACAGTGGTAGAGAATGAAAGAGACCTGGGGGTGGTTGTGCAGGCAGATATGAAGTTCTCTGAGCAGTGCAGACGGGCTGCAAGAGTAGCTCATGGTGTATTGTCAATGATATATAGGAATTTTTCTAGCAGGGATAAGGAGGTGATTATTCCCTTGTATAAGGCAATGGTCAGGCCACACCTAGAGTACTGTATACAGGCCTGGAGGCCTCATTTCAAGAAGGATGTAGAGCTGCTGGAACGAGTACAGAGAAGAGCAACAAGATTAGTGAATGGAACAAAGGGGTGCTCTTACGAAGAAAGGCTTAAGTTTTGCGAATTACAGTGTCTGGAGACTAGGCACCAGCGAGGTGATCTGATAGAGGTGCACAAAGCCTTGAATGGTTTGAGCATGCTCAATGCTGATGGGATTCTTTCTCAGAATAATCACCTGAGAGGGTATAAATTCAAATTGAGGAAAGACAGATGCAGGATAGATGTGCAGAAATTTGCCTTTAGCCAGCGGTTGGTTGGTAGGTGGAACAGACTTCCATCCCTTTTCGTGGAAGTTGATAGCCTAAATAAGTTTAAGGCTCAGCTGGACAGGTATTTCGAACGAACAGAGGGGTGAAGTGGAAGTGGTTATTTTTTATTTATTTATTTATTTTACTTTATTTATTTTTTATTTATTTTTTTTTTTGGGCTGATGCTGCATTAGGTTGCTTTCTTGCATCAGATGCCTTTACTAATGCTTATGAACTAATCTTTCAACACGTTTGTTTAAGGATTTAAGTGCCCTTTCCTCCTCCTGAGAACTGAACTGAATCTGTTGACCACACAACTGACACTACTAGGTGATCTCATATAATCATTCAGTAGCCTCCGTAGCCAAGTGGTCAGGAGCAGGAGGACAGTAGCACACTCTCTTTGAGTAGACCGGGGTTCAAGCCCCTGACTGCTGAATACGGTCGATCTGCCAACCTGCACTGGACCAGCGTGGCAGATTATGGTCCATTTCCCTCAGCATGAATTGTTGAGGAGGCTTCCATCCTGCAGTGGGATGATAATGGCTTGCACTTTACCTTTTTTTAGCATCAGTTATTTAATATTTAATTTTGTCATTAATTGCAAAGAAAAACCAAATTTATTTAATATCTACATCAATAAAATTCTTAAAGAATGGAAACAAACAATTAACAATTTAATACAGTTGAATCATGGAATAAAATCCAAACTATATTATATGCTGATGATCAAGTTATAATGGCAAAATCCGAAGATTTACTACAGATAGCAGCAAATGAACTTATTAAAATAGGTAAAAAGTACGAGATGAAAATCTCCACCTCAAAAACAAAATCAATGGGATTATGTGGAAAAAACATACAATGAGTCAAAATTGTTATTGATGATAAAATAATAGAACAAATATCTGACTTCACCTATTTGGGAAATTTAATATCAAATGAAGGGAAAGACATCCACATTAAACTACAAAAATATAATAAAATGAATGGAACAATTAAACGCCACTTCGGAAAACAAATGACAACTGAAACAAAATTACGACTGCACAACATCACTTCAAAACCAGCCCTCTTCTACAGCTGTGAGACTTTGGTCATAAATAAGAAAGATGCACACAAACTAGAAGCAGCACAAATGAAATTTTTAAGACCATTATTAGGCTTTACAAGACTAGACCACCAAAGAAATATAGATATCCGCGAGAAATTAAAAGTAAATGACATAAAATATCAGGAAAAATGGATCAGCCACGTAGAAAGAATGAACCCAGACCGGATCCCAAAATTAGCCTTTAACTACAAACCTACAGGCAAGAGAGAGAGATGTTGGTCGACCAACACAACGATGGCGAGATCAAGACCACCTCCAAGAGCTACAACGGAACAGGTCTTAAAAGACCTAAGCCGGACCAAGTGCATGATGATGATGAAGTGGCCTTTTCTTCTCCTGAGAACTGAACTGAATCTGTTGACCACACAACTGACACTACTAAGTGATCTCATATAATCATTCAGTAGCATCAGTTATTTAGTATTTAATTTTGTCATTAATTGCAAAGAAAACAAAAATAATGTACAGTAAAACCTCATTATTTCAAAATTCAAGGGACCAAAAAAAATACCACTTCGAATTATTCGTCATTCCTCCGGGAAAAGTTGGCAAATCACAGTTCTCGGAGGCAAATGCTAAAATTAACTCTTTATAGAGATGATCAAGAAAAAAAATTTAACGAAGAACTTCATCATAAAAAAGACAATTGAAATAACATTTGCACAAACTTATTTTTTATTAACAAAGTAATCCAACATAGCCTTTTTTTTTTCATTTTTTTTTATCGTATAGTTCCCGTACTTTTTTTTTTTTTATATTTTGTCCATTGTGTCTGCTAGACTATTGTCCTCACACAAATGCTTATGTAGCACATTCTCCAATGGTGGAAATTTCTGCAAATACCTCCTTACGTGTAATATGTACATCCACCAATGTCTCTTGTTTCTCATCTTCTGATTCAACTACATCACCTTCTTCACAATCGGTGCTACTTTTCTCAGGAGTGCGGTAGTGACTACATTGTCATCACATTTTATATAGTCTTCAAAATTGGTTGCACACTCCATTTCAACTTGAAGCTCAGGCCATGTGAAGTCTTTGTCATTGTCATCAAAATTTTCTTCACCAAAAGCAGCCTTTCTGAGACAGTTTTGAATGACATAGGAAGGAGTTTCATCCTATGAACTACGATGTTCTTCATCGTGTCTAGCCCGTTCCATTTCCTAATTTCCATAATGGGAATGGTCCTGGACGCTTCCCTGATGAGGTATCTTACCAGTTTTATCCGGTATAACCCTTCAACATGGTAAATAATTCCCTGATCTAGAGGCTGCATGTAGCTGGTTGTATTTGCTGGTTAGATAAAGAACTCTAATATTTTTTAGAGCCAGTCCTTTGCAGGTGTGCGTTGCACATTGGTCCATCAAGAGAAGAATTTCATGATTTTGACCAGCCATCTTCCCATCAAGACATTGCATCTACTCGTGGAATAATTTTGCAGTTATCCATGCCTTTTTGTTAGCCTTGCAAATGCAAGGGAGGCATTTCCCTCCTTTGAAACATTGTGGTTTTTCATATTTTCCAATGATCAAAGGCTACAACTTTTCACTTCCATCTGAGTTGCAACAAAGCAGAACTGTTACCCTTTCCTTACTCACCTTCCCTCCTCTACATGTTTCTCCCTTCATTGCCAGTGTTCTATCTGGCAATACTTTGTAGAAAACTGCTTTCATCCATATTAAAAATATTCTTTGGATCGTAACTCTGCAAAACAGGCTTTGCATTTTCTCACCATCTTTCTGCAGCCTCAATGTCCACTGAAGGTTCTTCACCACAAACCCGTAGTGTTACAATATTTTTGAAATTGTTTCAACCACCCATTGGAGCATTTAAAATCTTTGCCTAACTTAAGTTTAAGTGAAATTTTTTCAGCTCTTTCTTTCGTCATAGTCCTGATAGCAGAATATTATTAGCCCTGCACTGAAAAAACCACTCTAATAATTCACTCTACATCTTCGTGCACCCCGTGTTCTCTTCATCCTTCCAACATTGTTTTCTTTCTCGAATTATTTTTCTATGGCATCACGATTTTTAAGAAATATCAAGAGAGTTGAAAGGGGAATACCATATTGTTTTGCAATTTCTGTTTTGGTTTGCACTCCTTTATCAACTTCATGAATCAGATTTAACTTTTCTGAAATATTTAACTAATTATATTTCCTCTTAGTTGCCCTTTCTTCTACTGTATTTACCAAAATAGAATTTTCCTATAAGAGAAAGAAAAACTGCCTTAAGGGGAGTATAATCTAACACACAATAGTATTCTATCATATTGTGTTTAAAATTTATATGGTAGAACCTTGTAAATCCTGCATTAAAAAAACCATAATAAAATTAAAAACTTTAACGATGCAATTTACCATGACGTGTTTCTCAAGTTCGAGGCCGTGTCCCATGCAGACTTCGGTAATCCAGAATTACTTCGAATGGGTGTCCAATAAAACAACAATGTATAGCTTGGTAAACAGAACGAAAACGCTATTTGTGCATGGAAACTTTCCACGTAAACACACAATATATAATTGGAGATTTCAAATGAAATGATATGTTTGAGGTCACTGGACCATATAATGACCTTGAATTTCATTGTACACATTTCGAATTATCCAAACGAAGTATGCAAAAGCCTATGGTGTTTGCCAGGAACTACTCTTAACTTTGAATTACACAAAGTAAACCCTCGATTTAACGCACCCCGATATAACGGATTTTGGATTTAACGGACCGGACAAATAATAATACAGTAATGTACATATTAATCCTGACCATATTTTTTTTAGGTTATACAAAACTTGTGTTGTTATTAATTAAAAATTAATAATAATTATCTAATTCCATTATTGTTTTGATAATTACCTACTTTTATTTTTATAATCAAATTCAGGAAATTGTTTTTTATTCTTTCTGGAAACGTGTTCAAATAGCTGTTTTCCCAGATAACAGATAAGAGCAGGTGGTGACTTGCAAGCTGAACGTGACTCGGGACACTAAACTGCAGGTCTACCTACTCGCTCTGTTTCGGTCTCAGTCTGCCTCAAGTTATCATGCAGTCAGGTTGTATACAGAGTGTTTCTGTGATTTCTGAACTGTGACTTTATTTATTAAATAATTTTGCAATCCTTACAATTTAAAATGGCATCAAGTGATAGAGGAGTTAAAAGAAAGCGTGTGAACTTAAATGTGGCACGGAAATTAAAGCTAATTGAGAAATTAGAACAAGGTGACTCAGTATCACATGTTTGTGAAATTTATGGTGTAAAAAAAAACAAATCGTTTCTGATATCCGTAAATCAGAGGCCAAATTGCAACATTTTTCTTTAAAATCTCTAAATGTGGTTCTACAGAGGGGAGTAGAGAACACATGAAAGTTGCGCAAGATAAAAACTTAGGAGAAGCTGTGTATAAGTAGTATGTTCAGCAGAGATCTAGTGGTGTTAATGTATGAAGTTTTGAGTTGAAATCTGCATGTGAAACGCTTGTAAAACACATGGGACTTAATGTTAAGGCAAGTGATGGGTGGCTGTAGGGTTTTAGAGAAAGGCATGGCATTGTGAACAAGAAAACCTGTGGAATATTTAAGTGCAGACACTCCACGAGTTGAGAGCCATTTAGAAAATGTATAAATGAAGTTATTAAATCTGAGGGCCTTATTTTATCACAGCTTTACAATGCCGATGAAACTGGCCTGTTCTATTGTGCTGCTCCTGAAAATACACTGGCCTACAAACACGAACACAGCACTCCTAGTCGCAAGTTAAGTAAGGAGCGAATTTCTGCCCTACTTTGTGCAAATGCTTATGGCTTGCATTGCCTGAAGCCCACGGTGGTAGGGAAATCAAAGAAACCACGCACTATTAAAGACATTATGAATCAGTTGCCTATTATTTACACCAGCTCAAAGAATGCGTGGTTTACTTCAGAGATTTTTTTCTAACTGGTTCTTCAACCACTTTGTCCCTGATGTGAGATGCTTCCAGACAGATGTTCTGAAAATTTCCCCCAATAATGTAAAGGCATTGTTGCTTCTTGACAATGCCCCTGCTCATCCTAATGCTGAGAAGTTAGTTAGTAAGGATGGCAGAATTAAATGTCTTTTTTTGCCTCCTAACACAACTTCAGTTATTCAGCCAATGGACCAGAGAATAATTGCAGCCTGAAAGAGGCTGTATAAGAAGAACTTTTTGGAAGAAGTAATGGTTGTGTTGGAGGATGAAGAAGATGCAGAAGACACAAGAGGAGCCAGGACACTTCAGAATCTATGAACCTACAACATTAAGTCTGCACTCTTTAACTTTGCAACTGCTTGGAAGGAGATGAAGACAACAACTTTGGCAAATAGTTGTTGAAGAAGCTGTTGTTATACAATATCGAACCGGATTTTGATTTTGAAGTATTTGAGGCAAATGACATATGGCGCACCCGTGTAAATGCTGGCAACCGGGAAACAACTGAAGATGATGTTCTGAAATGGCTTGAAAATGATGGCCATCCTGGCTATCAAGTCCTCACAGAAGAAGAAGTTGTGAATGGGTTCAATATGACAAGGCAGGGGAAGAAGAAGAAGACATTGATGAAGAGAAGAGCAAATTACACCAGCACGGCCTACACGGTCTGAAATGAGAAACCTCATGGACATCGCCATCCACTACATAGGGACATCTTCTGACCCTGAAATTATACCTTACTATGAACATTTTCGGCAGTTCAGGGCGATCATTATTAAGAAACAACATCAGAGTGGCAAAACAACTGAAGCTGGACGCTTTCTTTAAGCGAGCTTCACCAACTCACACTCCTATTCCACCTCAACCGTCTATAAGCAAACAGATGACACCAGTGCCTCCATTTGTGAACATTTCAGAAGAATCTGAAGCTGAGAATTCCCCTTCACCTCTACCTTCAGAATAACGATTACTGTACAACCACTATGGTCACGGCAAAATACTCTTCAACTACACTGTCAAAATAGTGAGTAAATATTACATATTCTTTATTATAATTTTATATTGTACAGTACTGTATATTGTATTAAAGCTTTTTTTTTTTTTGCATTAAGAACAATAAAAATGCCCCCAGGTTACATTTGATTTAACGGAATGCCCCCCCAGGTTACATTCGCTTTAATGGACACCCCTTCTCCCCTATTAGCATGTTAAATCGAGAGTTTACTGCACTTCAAATTTCCGATATTGAAATAACAAGGTTTTACTGTACTTAGAATGGCTGAAGGACATTTTTCAGCATCTGTTTCAATACTCTCCTGAGTCATATAAAGAGAGAATTTCGAGAATAACAACTGCATTAGTGACTATAATATTTAAAAGCGAGAAAATAAAACAAACACAAAGTTACACAAAATATAGTTCTGAAAGTTCAGTTAAAATGATTTGCATGCAACATTTTCTTAACACTGTGATTTAATCATTGAAACCAGGACCAAAACTATCAGTTTTCAGTGTTCTCTCTTTTTTATGCACAACATATGTTGTGGCATTGACTGCATTGTGTTGCGATACTCAGGTTAGAAAGTATGGTTGAAGGCTGTTCAGGATAGGCAACAGTGACATATCAGGATCTGAATGTAGAAAAACAAGATAACTTATATGAGAGAACTATAATATATTGGGGCTAATGGTTCTTTTGAAATGCTGGTTCTGGAACAGTTCTGGTCACACATGACCAGAACATTCTTCAGAGTGTTGAGTGTGTATACTTATATTTTCTTACTATGCGATGCAGAGCAAAACGGAAAATACAAATAAAATAAAGTTGCAGTTAAAACAGATTAAATGTTAAAAAATGTACAGTAATACAAAAAGAGCTTTCAGACAGCATATTGGCCTTCATCAGTTTTTTAACCGTTAATATAAGTCTAGGAATACAGAACTTGTGTGTGATGGCAGTCAAGTATAGTAAATTGCGATGCAACAATTAGCTGCTAGAAGGTAAAGCTTATGGCTGTGATGTATGGGAACGTTGTGAATGCCAATGTTTGTTAGCCATAAGGATGGTCGCCTCAGTATTAGGATGGACACGACATCCTCTTCTTCTTCTGTTAAAAGATGTATTAGAGCATGAGATGTGCTATGACTCCAACCAGGTGCGACACCGGTAATGGCAGTACCGATCGATATCCATGACGTTGCGGCGTGGGTCACTATCATGCTGGGTCAACCAGAAGTGCTCAGCAATGGCCGAGTGTTCTACATTCGCTAAACGAATGGCTCTTTCGTGTTCAGAAATGTTTGCTGAGTCTTCTGCCAGTTCCCCCAATGTAGCAACCAGTGCAGTCACGGCAAGAAATGCAGTAGACTAGTCCACTCTGCAGCAAGGTGGGTATTTGTGTTTTTACTTTGGAGATGAGGGATCGCAACTTCCTGCCTGGGAGTTGTAAGCACTTTATCCCATGATATTTTAAGACCCTAGAAACTTGCTGTTGTTAGGTTTGGGTAGTATGGGATAAAGGTGGTCGCGGCAGATTCATTACCGTGAATGGTCCTGTGGGTCACTACGTGGTCATTGGCCTGTAGATCGCACTTATCTAGGGTACTGGTGGGTTAGCCACACCTCACAAAATCTGTCTTGACCCTACCAATCTCAGTGGGCCTCTCATCTATAGAACTAGTGGGTCCAGGTGCAGGTTAACAGGGTTCGCGCAGTGGCAAGAAGATGGCTCCATGTGTGTGCTGACTGGTAGTTGGTAAATTGGCCAGCTCGGTTTGCGACAGACTGTTGTCCCAAAACGTGTGCCCACACATGGAGCCATCTTCTTGCCACTGCGCGAACCCTGTTAACCTGCACCTGGACCCACTAGTTCTATAGATGACATGTGGACATGTGGACACATGTCCACATGTCCACATGTCATCTATAGAACTAGTGGGTCCAGGTGCAGGTTAACAGGGTTCGTACTTGGACACCCTTGTCTGACGTGAGGGCACACGTTTTGGGACAACAGTCTGTCGCAAACCGATGTGTGCTGGCCAATTTACCAACTACCAGTCAGCACACACATGGAGCCATCTTCTTGCCACTGCGCGAACCCTGTTAACCTGCACCTGGACCCACTAGTTCTATAGATGACATGTGGACATGTGGACACATGTCCACATGTCCACATGTCATCTATAGAACTAGTGGGTCCAGGTGCAGGTTAACAGGGTTCGTACTTGGACACCCTTGTCTGACGTGAGGGCACACGTTTTGGGACAACAGTCTGTCGCAAACCGATGTGTGCTGGCCAATTTACCAACTACCAGTCAGCACACACATGGAGCCATCTTCTTGCCACTGCGCGAACCCTGTTAACCTGCACCTGGACCCACTAGTTCTATAGATGACATGTGGACATGTGGACATGTGTCCACATGTCCACATGTCATCTATAGAACTAGTGGGTCCAGGTGCAGGTTAACAGGGTTCGCGCAGTGGCAAGAAGATGGCTCCATGTGTGTGCTGACTGGTAGTTGGTAAATTGGCCAGCACACATCGGTTTGCGACAGACTGTTGTCCCAAAACGTGTGCCCTCACGTCAGACAAGGGTGTCCAAGTACGAAATGGTATTGTCTGACTCCAGTTCGATAGTGAATTTTATGAAAGGCGACAGAGAGTTAAGGTAGTCCATGAGTCAGTCGCCCGAATCCTGGGGAATAACCACAAATACATCATCCCAGTAGAGACACCAAATGGAAATGGGATCTGGTAGACCCGCAAATGCGCGACCCTCCAGTTCTTCCATTGCGATGTTTGCTGTGACTGAACTAACTGGGGAACCCATTGATGTACCGTGTATCTATTGGTAAATGGAGTCGCTGAACATGATGGTTCCACCAGTCAAGCACAATCTTAGGGTGGCGGATATGTTGTCAGAAATTTGTGAGGTCCTGTTATTCAGGGTCTGGTTGCTATCTAAAAGTTCCTTGGCACATGCAATGACTAGTTCAACGGGGATGGACGTAAAAGGAGACACCATGTCAAACGAGGCCATGATTTGATCATCCAAGATGATTAGGGGATGGATCTGATTTATAAATTCACCATTGTTGGAAATGGTGTTGGCGATCTTTCCAACAGTAACTTGATTTCCAACGGTAACTCATAACTCTGTGAATCGCAACAGGAGACGATGGGTCTTAACAGGACTCCTTCTTTGTGGACTTTTGGTAGTCCTTAAAATTGTGGAATATTACTGTCTGAAAGCTCTTTGTATTACTGTTTACTGTACGCATTTGAACATTAAACCAGTTTTAACTGCAACTTGTTATTTTATTTTTATCTTCCGTTCCACTCGTCGCATAGTAAGAAAATATAAGAATAATGAATCCAGACCACAAAAGCCTTTTCAATTATGTTCAAACTGTTCTTGGCTATCAAACATACAACATAGTTGTGAAGCTACAAAATAATTTCATTTTTTTGCAAACCTAAGATTTTGCCCGAGGTATGCAAAATCTTAGGTTTGCCCACCAACGTAAATCAAACCATGTCATTCTGAAGGACTTTCTTTTCAAGGCTCCATTTCTCAGTGAATGTATGCAGCGTGCCTGCTGAAATTTCAGCTACAGGACCCTAAATACATGGTGTACAGGCTAGAAGTATCAAAAAATATACACATATATCTCAATATCTATAAGGTGTATTAAAATAATTTTTTTGTTATTATACAGAGTAACTCACCAATTTTTTATGAAGGTTAGTAAAGTTCAGTATGGACACCTTTTGTAGCTTGACAGATGTAAAAATGATAGTAGTCAAGTCCTTGCCAAGTGTTTTCCAGTATCCGAGGCATTATTAGAGCAACTGCTTCAACGATATGCTGTTTCAAATTGTTCAAATCCCGAAGTTTTCTCTGGTACACACAGTCTTTAATAAAGCCCCATGCTTTTTTTTTTTTCATAGTCACATCTATGAAAAAAATGGACCGATGATGCAATTTTTGTGCATACCTAACCAGACATGGACTTTTGGTGTGTCCCTTTCATTTTCGATCACTTGGTGAGGATTCTCCATATCTCAGTTGCAGCAAAATGTGACGAAACGAATCTTGCAGAGATTTTCTATCGACTGCGCTTTCGTTTGAGAAAATATGAGTGGTTCTCACATTATAAGCCATTATTTTTGAATACCTTTAGCCCGGACACCCTGTATTTGGATTGAATGCCTCCATCATGACTTACGACCTGCCACCACCAGTAAAGTAGCCCTGATGCTTGAACTTAGGAACTTGGTTCCTACCTCTGTTTATTCGAATATTGTTGAGACCGTGTGCTCTCAAATTGTCAGAGCAGCTGAGCACTATCGTACCCGGCAGAGACGTAAGTTTGCAATTTTAGTCCATGAGTCCCACAACTTCCCTTATCAACATAGTCACTACAACAAGTTTCTCACAGTTTGTACTAAATTTGAGCGATAAGTGGATATCTGAGAAACAAATTGATTTACTGACTCTGGGAATGAAGTTCGGCATTCTTCACCAAAGTCCGCCTATCACTGATATTGCCTTAGGTGTTGAAGCATCATTGACACGCATCCCTGAAGTGGTGTTGAATACAATTCACCTAAAAATAGCAGCGATCTTACATCATGCTCTCCCTGCTACCTCCAATTTCAGTCTCTAACAGACAGATCTCTGCTCTCAGTGCATTGAAACAGGATACTTCCATCGTCGTCCTTCCGGCAGACAAAAGGTGTTGAACAGTTGTTTTGAATCGTTCTGACTATGAGGTGAACACCCTGTTGCTCCTGCAAGACACTTCTGTCTACCTACCAGTAGCCATCCCTCTCCATCAGAACCCTGGAACGATGAGAGTCAAAAGTAAATGGCCTTGTCAACAGTTTATTTCAGCAAGGGAAAATCACCGAATCTGTATGCTGTCACCTCTGTGCCTCTGGCTGCCTGATTCCACAATTTTATGGACTACCAAAAGTCCACAAAAAAAGATTTGTGACATCACAGAATGGGAGACGACCATTGTGGCTGTTGTTGAGATACCGGCACATACCGTTAAGATCCATCATCTCCTATTGTGGTTTACCGAGTTATGAGTTGTCTAAGTTAGTGTCGGGCCTACTCTCTCCCCTAGTAGGCAAGATTGCCAACACTGTTTCCAACAGTGTGAATTTATAGATCGAATCCATGTCCTATTCATCTCAGATGATCAAATCACGGCTTTCTTTGACATGGTGTCTCGTTTTACTTCCATACCCGTCGAATTAGCCATCGCATGTGCCAAGGAACTTTTAGATAGCGATCAGACCCCGAACAACAGGACCTCACTAACTCTTGAGGACGTTTCTACCAAAGATTGTGCTCGACTGGTGGGCCATCATGCTCAATGACTCCATTTACCAATAGATACACAGTACGGCCATGGGTCCCCAGTTAGTTCAGTCACGGCAAACATCGCAATGGAAGAATTGGAGGGTTGTGCATTTACGGGTCTACCAGATCCCATTACCTTCTGGTGTTGCTACGGGGATGATGTGTTTGTGGTTATTCCCCAGGATTCGGCAACCAACTCTTGGACAACCTTAACTCTGTCGGCTTTCATAAAATTCACTATCAAACTGGAGTCAGACAATACTGTTTCATACTTGGACACCCTTGTCCGACGTGAGGGAATGCATTTGAGGAAAACAGTCTATCGCAAACCGATGTGTGCTGGCCAATTTACCAACTACCGGTCAGCGCACACACAGCCATTTTCTTGGCACTGCGCGAGCCCTGTTAACCCACGCCTGGACCCACTCTAGTTCTGCGGATGAGAGGCCCACTGAGATTGCTCAGGTCAAGACAGATCTTGCGAGGTGTGGCTAACCCACCAGTACCCTAGATAGGTGCAACCTACAGGCTCATGACCATGTAGTGTCCCACAGGACCACTACGTGGTCATGAGCCTGCCGCGACTGCCGGTAGAGTAAGTAGCAGGCGTGAGCATAAATTACATTGTTCATGATTTCGGTTCAGCTGTTCGAAATTTATTAGGTGTCATCAAAGATGTGTACATATAAAACATCTTTCGTGTATACAGGGTATACACACAAATTTTTTAGTCTCTAGAACTGTATTTTTGATAAATTCGAAAATCTGAACATATTGGAAGTCCGAACTACTCCCAGTCCCAATTAGTTCGGAATAACGGCACTCTAAATACTGTATCTACAATTTTGCTAAGACACAAAGGAGGGAGTACATGATGAGAGCATTATCAATCAATTCAGTCCTGGAAATAATGTGCAAGGCTCGCATGTTAGAATTTTTCATAGCATGGACTGTGCTTGTTAACGGAGAGTTGGACTTTACAGGAATTGGATACACTTAAATCAGTGGTGCAAGATGCTATCACAAGGTAAAAGAGATTCTTGCACTGCATCTATCGAGACACCACAGCTGAAAATCAAACTGTTGGAGATTACAATGCCTGCTAAGGGTATTAACAAGAGAAGCAAATAGATGAACTGTGTTATTCAAAGCAATCACCACCCACTTAAATGCACTTATTGCACCATTCTCACAAAAGTTTCTGAAAAGAGTCAGTGAAGGCATCCAAAGAGAAGATGTTTGGTTCAGCAGTTACATTTTTCTTTGTGTCCTCAGCATTCTGAAATATCTTTTCCTTGAGGGAAATTTTCACAGTGGGGAAGAGGAAGACTCTTCCCCACTGTGAAAGATCAGGAGAGTAAGCTTAATGGTTGATCTATAAAATGCTGTGTTTTGCCAGAAAGGAATATCTGCACAACATATGTGGAATGGGTGGGGCATAGTTGTACAACAAGAACCACTGCCTTTCTCTCTCAATTGCAGCCTTGCCCAGGAAATGTGCCTCAATAGTCTTTGAAGCACCTGTATGTAGAATGCAGCATTGAGTCTCTCCCCTTCACGTACAAATTCCTTGTGAATCGTACCCTCTCTTGTTGAAAAACATGATTAGCATTTTCTTGATCTTCTGTAAACAAAATGTTTTGGGCCTTTGTGATAATGTGAAGTCCACTGCATGCTTTATCTCTGAGTCACACTGAAATGCCAAACACTCATCTCCTGTGCCAATACAGTTGAGGAAATTAGGATTGTCCTGACAAGTCTGGATGAAGTCTTTGCACCATGACACTCTTCATTGCTTTTGCTCATTTGTAAGGCTGTGCAGCACAAATTTTGCACAGACTTTTCTTTTCCTTAAATATTTGTGTAGAATTTCACAAATGGTTCCTTATTCATATCCAGTTAATCAGCCATCATTTTGAGGGTCAAACAACAATCTCTTGCCACAATTTCCCAAACTTTTGCAACTCTGTCATCATTTTGAGGAGTTGACAGGTGCCCACTTCTTGGACTAAACTTCCTTGTGTACATCTTTGAATTGCTTATGCCACTCAAACACACTACTGGGACCTAACATTTCATCACCATAAACAGTTTTTAACATTTCTTGTGTTTCTGTTGCAGATTTTCCCAGTTTAAAGCAAAATTTTTGTTATTCCTTCATTGCTCAATTACAAGATTGTGATATGGGATGGTGAATATGGAACCCCTCAGTTTACTGGACAATCTCTCAACCACCATCTGTTAAAGGAAGTTTAAACTACAACGTACCACTTCTATTTATTTTCAAATTCACTGAACATGATTGCAACAGCACCAGTCCGGGAACTTTATTGCCACATTGCAACACCTTGTATGTTATGTTGTTTGTCCATTCTCCTGCTGAATTGCACATAAACAGTCTGTCAATATCTGACCACCTGCTTTATATACCTCAGTACAGACATAGAACATTGTTTTTGATGGAGAAATTAATTCTTTGAATGATGTGGGTATACTTAATAAACTGGATGCTCGGTACACATATACATCTGAAAATTTGTAGAAACTCAATTACATTTAAGATTTTTTTTTGTTTACTTGTAGTCTTTACTTGATCATAACGGCGTGACAGCTGTTGGAAATATCGTGAAGCAAATTCAGCATGCATTAGCTACAGGGCAATTTGAAAATGCTACTTTTCTGTGGTCAGTAGCACAAGATAAAGTATCAAAGGTATTTATTCTCTTTGAGTGCATAATTTGTATGGTATAATTTTTGAGTTATAAAATTTCAATTTTATGAGTGAAGAATATTACTTTACTGTTTAGAGATAAAGGATTGATGTGTAACAAGGTTGACACTAAATGAGGTGAGTTGTTATAAAGTGAATTTTATTTTGTAGAAAGGATTGCAGTTTATGATAATGAACTGGAACTTCTACAATATAACAATTGGTGATATTTTTGAATTCTTTTTAATTACATTGGTGTATGTCTTCAAGTTTAATGTCTAAGTTTGCTAAAGATACAAAGCTGGTTAGAAGGTTCACAAAAATAATCAGGATGTGTTATTTGAACAGAATCAGGAAAAATTAGATGGACTGAAAAATGGCAGTTGAGGTATACTGTTGTTAGTAATTGCAATGTCTTGTATTGAGATAACAGTGTACCTGTTGATGGAGTCTTTAACATGTGTCACTTTGTTACATTCATTTACAGATCTTGTCCACACTTCCTTGATTGTGATCTTATCTCCAGTAAACAGTATACAGCATATTAGCTTGAGGCATATCATGCAAGAACGCAAGCTTATGCAGCAGCAGCCAAAAAAAAAAAAAAAAAAACCCCTTCCCATTTCACCCATCCGGTCACTCCAAATGTTTATCTAGTTCAGCTTTAAATTTATTTAAGCTATCAACTTCCACAACAACAGATGGAAGTCTGTTCCAGCAGTCAGCTACTACTACCCGCTGGCTAAAGGCAAACTTCTGCACATCTATTCTACAACTAACTTTCCTCAATTTGAATCTATGCCTCCCTCTGGTTCTTAATCTCAGCAAGTGGAAGTATCCCACAGCATTGAGCCTGCTCAAACCATTCAAGCCCTTGTACACCTCAATCAGATCACCTCGCAATAGTCTCCAGATGCTGCAACTGACAGAATTTAAGCCTCTCCTGGTAAGAGAATCCCCTTGTTCCTCTCACCAATCTTGTTGTCCTTCTCTGTACTTGTTCTAGCAACTCTGTATCCTTCCTAAAATGAGACCTCCAGACTTGTATGCAGTACTCGAGGTGTGGCCTGACCATTGCCTTATACAAAGGTATAATCATCTCCATGGCTCTGCTAGCAAAATTCTTATATATCATTGACAAAACTCCATGTTATTTGTTTGTTAGGTGCATTAGCAACTAAGGCCATATTGCTCCAAAAAACTCCATGACCTGCTCAGAGAACTTCTTATCTGACTGCACAAGTTTCCCATAATAATGGTGTAGTGAGTTTTCTAAGTGATTCATTTTTTCTTAGGAAGAAGAAGAAGAACATCTTCACTAAAACTAGGTGAACAATAAATACAAAAGCATTTTCAGCTATACAGACATATTAAAGTGGCTATTATAAGTTGGTAACCATTTCTTATCTGAAGAAACCATAATTTTTACATACAAATAACTGTGGTAAATTTGAGTATTCAATATTTTTATATTCTCTAAAACAGTTGTCTTAAAGAGGATGTCCTTTCTATGTTAAAGTTAATAAAAGTTAGTGTTGTTCTTTATGAACCAGTTTACACACCACACAGATAGCAAAGGACTCAAGGCAGCTGAAAATGAAAATTGTTTGAAGTAATTATACATTCTGATATAGAGTTCTCTGAATAAGGAGATGGCCTTCTTTGAGAGCTCTTGGACTTCTGTGAATAATATATATTCACAGGGATTTGCCAAGTACAAGCGAAAGAAACAATTATTTATTTATTCTTAGTATTAAGAGTATCAAATGCTGCAAGGCAGCAAGCTTATTCAGCATCAGCTGAAGAAAAAAGGGAAAAAAAACACCATCTGTTCATGCTCTCTAATAATTTATTTGTTTAATGGTTGCTTTCATTTATTCAAACTGTCCACTTTTCCAATATCATCAGATGTAAGCTTATTCGAACAATCAATTGCTCTTGCTAATTGCAAATTTTCAATCATCTATACTGTGCCCGTCGTTTTTCAATTTAATTTGATGTTCCCTTGTGGGTGTTTTCTAAGAAAGAATTAGAATACCATCATCATTAAGTTTACTCAATCCATTTAAAACCTTCAACACTTCAGTTAGGTCTCCTCACAAGTGCCTAATTTCTAAGTGCTACAATTTACAGAACTGAAGTCTTTTGTGGAGAGTACACCTTTATGTTGACTTCTCTGCATGCATTTTAGGATATCCACATCTTTCTTAAAATGAGACTTCCTGACCTGTGTGTGCCATACTCGAGGTGTAGTTTAACTGTTGCCTTATAAAATAGTATAATTATCTCCTTCTCTGCAAAGTTCCTGTGTATCATTGACAAAACCCCATGAGCTGTTCTAGCAGCCTGTCTATTGGTTGGTTGGTTGGTTATTTTGCTGTTTGCAAAACAACCATGCATCGAAAACAGAGATCATAATGCACCAGATCATTTGGTGTAGTATTTTTTCTGTATGGGAACTAAATCCACTTTTTACAAAGGTTAAAAATTTATTCTCCATATGTCATTATCATTTTAAGTGCATGGTAGGTGTTGTCTTCAGGAAGCTAAATATGTCTGTTACATGTTCATTTTCACCCAGGATGTGAAAGTTTATCATTTTCACATTTTGGACAATCTACCAATATATGTTTAACTGTTTAGTTAGTGCCCATGCTTAACATCTTGGAGGTTCTTTGCCACAATTTAGATAACTATGTGTGACATGCATATTCATATCTTGGCTAGTACAACTTCTCTTCTTGACTTCCTTGTGTGTGTCTTCCAATTTTCAACTTTGTTTTGTTTGATATTTTTTCATTGTTTGTTTTTGCCAGTTCTTGCCATTTTGTTAGGCAGTGGTTTAGTAGCCATGTAGTCATGTTATGTGGAACTTGCAGTGGTTGTTTCAGAAGACCAAGTTCTTAATTTCCTTTTATCCCCATATGTCCTGATATCCAGAAAGTTATTTCACATTTTTCTTATTTGGTAAAGTAAGTTTATGTTCCTTTGTGTGGGTTTCCTGAGAAATGGAAGGATGCCATCAACCTTTAGTTTATCAAATTCCTTTAAATCCATAAACACTTCAGGTCTCCTGACAGTGCTTCAGTTCTAAGCATTGAAATTTGTATACCTGGAGTCTTTCAAGTTAGGAATATCCTTTTGTGCCCCGACTAATCTGCTTCAATACTTCCACGTTCATCTAAACGTGGCTTCCAGACCTGTACACACTACTCCAGATGCAGCCTAACCACTCCTACAGATAAAAAAGAACCATAACTGTGGACAGGAGAAACAAGTGAGAAGTGATTTTGGCGAGACTGCATTGATGATTCCCATTCAACTCGTCTGTATTTGCTTATAGGAGTGGACCCTCCTCTGTGTTCTTGCCCTCACCAGCTGTATAGGCAAAAAAATGGTAAAGGCTCGTCTCACCTGGTTGCTGAACAAATATAACCTTATCAGTCCTTCGCAGTGTGGATTTCATACAGGTAGATCAACTTTAGACCTCTTGACTCAGATGGAAAACCAGAATCGCAATGCTTTCATAAAGAAGGAACATCTGACTGCAATTTATTTAGACATTGAGAAAGCTTTTGATACAGCTTGGCGATATGGAATTCTTCGTGATCTCTACACTTTAGGTTTCAGGGGCAATATGCCACAGTTCATATAGAACTTTCTGAAACAGCGGTCATTCCAGGTGCGCATTCAATCCACCCTCTCTCGTAACTTCATCCAAGAAGAAAGCGTTCCACAGGGTTCAGTTTTAAGTACCATGCTATTCGTTATAAAAATCAACTCTCTATCAAAGATCATTCCACCCACTGTGTTTACTACTCTATATGTAGATGACGTTAGTATATCTTGTCACTCCCAAAACATGAGAATGATTGAGAGACAATGTCAAGGTGCTCTTAACAGTATGGGAACTGCAGATAACGGTTTTCGCATATCACCTGAAAAATCTGTTGCAGTTCACTTCTGTGGAAGATGTAATCTCCATCCTGACCCAATTCTGAAGCTGGGCAACTACGAAATACCTGTTGTGCCTACTATCTGATTTCTTGGCTTAACCTTAGACAAAAAATTGACCTTTAATGACCGTATTAAACAACCTAGAATCATATGTTTCAAGAAATTTGTTTCAACATATTGAGAGTATTATCCGTTACATCATGGGGTGCTACTGTCATACACTTCTCCATTTATATCATGCTATCATAAGATCACAATTAGACCATGGGTCTCCGGTTTACAACACTGCTAGACCCAGCGTCTTAAGGTTTTTGGATCCTATTCACCAAAAACCTTAAGACGCTGGGATGCATTGCTCTTGGAGCCTACTGCACATCTCCAGTACAGAGCCCTTATGCTGAAGCTCATGATACTCTCTCTACAAAGACAAATTTTACTATTAAATTATGCTGTCATAATCAAAAGTCAACCCCTTCATCCAGCGTAGAAAAATTTATTTACTCCAGATTGGGAGAACTTGTATGCCATTTATCCATCAATAAATCGACCTGCTGGCATACGTCTTCACTCATTACTCGATAATTAGCAGCTAGACCTTTCTAAAATAGCCACCACTAATTTCACTGCTCCTCCATGGGCTCTCTGTCTTGCAGCATGCGATCTGTCCCTGCAAGAGTGGGGGAAAAGTACTCTTTGCTCCACAGAATATAAAACTGCTTAATAAATCTCTAATTAAAAAATATGAATCTTATGCCCAGATATACTCTAATGGCTTGGTGCCTCCGTAGCCAGGTGGGCAGGAGCAGCAGTGCGTAGCACACGCTTCTTGATTAGACCGGGGTTCGAGTCCGTGAATATCAGATATGGAGGATGCAGAAAGGTCAGGGAATGACCACCGCATATCCCCGGAGTAATGTGACCTTAGTTGCTAATGCTCCTAAAAACCAAGTAACAACAACAACGACAACAATACTGATGGCTCCAAAACTGACTGTTGCTTTCATCTTTCATCATCCACAATCTCCAGTCAATTACCTTTAGAATGCAGCATCTTTACTGCTGAACTATGTGCCATACAAATGGCCCTGGAAACTATAAAATTGCATCAGTTTACCCATAGCGTTATTTTTACCGACTCCCTCAGTGTCCTTCTCACTTTACAGCAACCAAGAAAACATAACTACCTACTTGGTAATATTCATAACTTGCTGACTGACCTAGCTAAGGACATGAAAGAAGTAAAATTTTGTTGGGTTGCTAGCCCTGTTGGCATACCCGGCAATGAGAGTGCTGACCACGCAGCCAAATTTACTGTGGAACCACTTGATGCTTCTTTCAAAATCCCTTTCACTGACAAAAAAGTCTTATAATAAGGCAAAGTATGGATCACTGGCAAACCATCTGGCAAAACGAAGAAGGCAACAAACTCCTTCAGATTAAACCGAATCTCCAGTCATGGCCATATAGCCTCTGCTCGAACCAAAAGGAAAAAGTCACGCTTACAAGACTTCGAATAGGACACACACCTTACTCATTTTTATCTTCTTTCTTCCTCAGATCCACCTTTCTGTCCAAACTGCCATGCTCAGGTAACAGTCCAGCATATCATAGTTGACTGTACCTCTCTATAATGGAGTGCGGCAAACCACCTTCTTATCAAGCCATGCAGCCCAAATCATATCTACTTTGCAACAAATTTTAGGTGACAGGTCTGACATTGATGCAGTTTTTACTTTTCTAAAAAGATAAAATGCTATGATAGAATATAGTGTTTAAATCCCACGAAATACACATCTCACTTTTAATAACATTTTGGTAACTCCTACCATTGTTTGGTGCATAATGGCCTTTAGCTGCCTTTGCACCGTAAACCTCCAACAACAACAACAACAATCCTCTGTGTTCATTCTGCTAATCCTAGCTAACAATCAGGCATATTTCTTCATTGAGGATATGCCTCAACAGTCAAGTATCCAGAATACAGCTTTTATCCCTCTATACAACTTGCAGGAACCATTAACTTTATCACAAATTCTTGGCAATGATGCAAAATTTTGAACAACCATTTCAATATTTAAAATGAATAAATTTATATAATTGTCTCTGAATAGTCATAATTTGGAAGATTTATTAATTTAGTTTTGGCTTCAAACTTCAGCAGGCAAAATAAGATGCAGGAGGATATTGTGCCAAAAACCCTCAAAACAACAACAACCATAATAATAATGGACGGGATATCCCACACAACAGACATAACTCTCTTCAACAAGAAAGTAATGGCTACCCGCTTGGTTGACATAGCATTGCCTAGTGCTAGCAACCTCCAGAACAATCTATCAGGAAAAGAACTGGAATTACACAGACCTAAGACAGAAAGTCAAAGAAATGTAGCATACAGAAAAAGTAATAGTCATCCTGATCACCATGTCAACCACCAGCAAGCCTCCATAAGAACTTAACTGCAGTAGGTCTCCTGGACAACACTTACATAGTACTCCAGAAAGCTGTGATCCTGAAGCACCAGTAGGATATTCAGAGAGTTCCTCAACCAACAGTAATAATAATAATAATAATAGTAGTAGTAACTGGGCAGCCCCCATGCACTTGGTACCAGTACCTGTCAGGTGGTGGAAAAAATCCCATAAGGAGAAAAAGGCATAATAATAATAAGTCCACTGTGTTCCTCAGGAGACTGTCTCCCAAGGACAACAGTGGAGCAAGTGGTGCTGTCCTCTTTATGGCTACCACAACTAAAGAACAAGACCACCCAGCCCAACCAATTGGAAGTGCTTCCTGTACAACTGTGCTAGTGGCCACCCAGGAAGGAAGAAAGAGCCAATGCACGAAGTAGAGCATTGAAATGAATATATTCATCATGTGATTATATTATGAATTAAACAAGCTAGAGATTGATATGGCAATGTACAGAATGAAACCACACACACACACACACACACACACACACACACACACACACACACACACACACACACACACACACACACACACACACACACACGTGCGCATGCCAGGTGGTTGGGATGGTTTCTGATTGTTCTGGTCAGCGAATAGTGGACCAGAGATGGACCATCATCATCATGAAGAACCTGAAAGCTCCTGCAATCTTGGAAAAAATCAAGCAGGATGTGAGAAACCAAACTACAAAGAACAAGGAATGTGGACATAACTGAACAAGAACTAGAGGAGGAATAGCATATACAAGATGCACAACCCAGTGCAACTAAATTGAAAAAAAGAGACAAGGCCACGATATTCAGAATAGAAGAAGCGTAGAAGGCCCTAGCAGAGTTTGAGGGAATGAACCCCACAAACACCCATGCCACACCGAAGCAGAGATTCAACAGAATCCTGTAGCAAGTCACAGACAATTAGCAAATAATACTGGATTACCTGAATGCTTGATACTATTTGCACAGCAGTTTAATGTGTCACTGTAGCAGCCATCAGGATGAATGGAAGAAACACTAGAGACCAACAGAAAACAAAATGCAAAGACAAGGAACCACCAGCCTTGGAAAGAAGGCTACAGCAGAAGATAGAAGAACTAAGGGTAAAGATGGGCCAACTGACCCAGTATCAGTGGGGTAATAGAAGTAAGAAGTTGATCAGAAAAGTGAAGGTCATCTTCGAGATAGACAGCCACAGAAAAAACGAGACCTATAATTAGAGCATTGAAGAATACCTTAACACCCTTAAGCAAAACCTCCTGGCATTCAGCAAGAGACTGCTTGATACAGGGGGAGTGCCCAGAAGAAAACAGATAAATAGATATTTGATGAAAACTAGCCTTCTACAGGAACATTTTACAAGAGAAGGACAACAGACACCCCCTGACCAAAAGTTATTGGAGGAGTTCTGGGACAACCTGTGAAGCAGCGATGTTAGCCATAACAACGTGCCTAGATAAACCTAAAACAGAAGAAAACCTAGGACCTACAAGAGATGACAGAATGGGAGATTCAGGAGGAAATACAGCAGTTGATCAGGAAGTTCTGTAACCGGCAAACCTCAGAGATAGAAACATGAAAATTACTGGTACAAGAAGTTGAGCTGTGCACGCGCACACACAAGCCACATATGCACGCCACACACGCATGTACTCATAGTGAAGCAGCTCACTCAGATGTTAAGGCACCATGACACAGTGGCTGAGTCTCTGATTCAAGGAATTGCCTATCTGAAAGCTAAGGACAGAGACACCACAAACCCGATGAAGTACAGACCAATCACCTGTCAAGGGTTGCGTTCCGCGGAACGCTACATAGGTTGGATTTTATGCAAGTCAGAGTTTTCCCTATGTTTGTGCAGCAACTGCGCTTGCTGAATTGACTCAAAAAAGAAATGCTGAATGAACATGTAAATAGAATTATTTATTGTATTTATTCAATTTTTTATCTCGTGCACAGGAAAAATTACAAAAGCACTCAATTTAAAAAAAATTCAAAATTATAAAATTACAAAAAAAAGAGAGGAGACAGGTATAATGTCAGTAAGTTTTATCTCTCGAGCATCGTTGTCAGAATCAATGTCGCTATCAATGTCAGTGGGCTGCTTTTTATTTTCAGGGACGAAATGGTGTATCCAACTTTCTTCCTGAGTGATTAGATAAACCTAAAATAAGGAAGAAGAGAGGTCTTCCTCATTTTTTTGGCACAGTGCTAACAACTCTTATGATTTCTGTTGTCGATCAGCCTTCTGGAAACCAGTCAATAATCAAGGAATCCATCTTGCACTCAATTTCCATAAATGGAATTGGTCATGAAGGACTGTTTCAACAGAGCCCACACTAATCTTACCTCCTGGGACAATTCATGCACAGATATCCGGTGATTTTCCATGATTAGCGACTCCACTTTTCTGATCATGCTGTGATCAGTGGCTGAATAGGGACAATCTGGAATGGGCTCAGATTCAACTGATGTCCGACAACACCTAAACTGTCTATGCCAGTGCTTAAAAATGCCATAGGTTGGGGCTTCATCCTTATGTACAGCAGTCATCTCCTCATGGATTTCTTTAGGAGATTTCCCGTTCAAGAACAGATACCGGATTACAGCTCTGGCTTCAACTTTGTCCATGATGCTACTTTCTCACAGGTTCAGCTCTGTAAGAGAAAAACAAATTAAGACACAGCTGAAATTTTGCACCTTTAGTACAGAGATATGTATGATGCTACACACAAAATATCATTACTCAGCGATATGTGGAAGTAGATGAGGGCAATTCTTTATTGAACCACTCTCATAGCTCTGCAACCTTTACAATCTTATCTGTAACCTCTTCATATGATTTGTATTTTTCAAACCCTCTTGGGTAACATTCTGTTATTTTCTTAGTCCATCTGTTGTCATGTCTTTGAGCCATGTATCCTGCCCAAGACCATTTTAGTTCTTTAATTTTGATAAAATTGTCCTTTACTTGAGTTTGCTGCCTATTCCATGTGTTTCTCTTCTTATCTAAGAGTCTAATTCCCAATATAATTTGTTCCATTCTTCGCTGTGTAGTTCTCAGCTTCTCTTCCATTCTTTTGGTGAGTGCCCAAGTTTGACTTCCATAAGTCATGGTGGGAAGTATACATTGGTTCATTATTTTACGTTTCAGACAAACTGGGATATTGCTCCTCAGTATGTGACTATATTTCCTGAATGCTATCCATCCAAAATTTATTCTTCTCTTGACTTCCAATCATTTATCATTATTACAGCTAATGACTTGTCCCAGATAAGTATATGACTCCACCTTTTCAATTACTGCTCCTTCAATCATTACGTCCCTTTCTGTGGCATACTTGTTCATCATTACTTTTGTTTTAGCCATATTCATCTTTAGTCCAAAATCCTTACTAACTGTGCATAACTGATTAAGATTTTCCTCTAATTCTTTGGGATCGTGGCCTATGATCATAGTGTCATCGGCAAATCGTAAATGGTTTAGGTACTCTCCATTCACATTGACTCCTGCGACCAGTCTACTCTTCTGAAAGCTTCCTCAAGGTCAGCAGTAAACAACTTTGGAGATATTGTCTCCCCTTGTCGAACTCCTTTCTCAATTTTAAATTTCCTACTGTCTTTGTCTAGTCCAATAAAGGAGGTAGCATTCTCATATATTATCTTCAAAATCATAATATATGGGGGTATCTATGCCTTGTCTTTCCAGTTCCCGAAACATTACCTTATGCTGTATAGAGTCAAATGCCTTTTCATAATCCTCAAATGCCAGGCTTAATGGTGTTTTATATTTGTTTGCTTTCTCCATTAGCTGTGATATTATGTGAAGATGATCCCTAGTTAAGAATCCTCTCCTAAAGCCAGCTTGCTCTTTCGGTTGATTCTCATCAAGTATTCTTTCTAATCTGTTAGTAATGATCCTTGTGAACAACTTGTATATGTGGGATAACAAGCTAATTGGTCTATAATTTCCAATTTCTGATTTATCTCCTTTCTTATGCAGCAAAACTATGATTGCATTATTCCACTTCTTAGGTGACACACCTTGTCTCATGCATTTTGTGAAGCATGTTGCCAGTTTTTGTGTCATGTCTCTTCCTCCCAATTTTAACAACTGTACAGTAACTTCATATTCCCCCGGGGCTTTCTGATTCTTCATTTTCTTCAATGCATGTTCTACCTCATCAGAAGAATATCGGGTATGTCATATGTGTTACTAATTTGCGATCCATCTTCCCCACTGCTGGCGTCATTCCCTCGCTCCTTGTATAATTCTCTATAGTAGTCTTTTGCTATTTGAATTATGCCTTCTCTGCTATTTATAAATACAACATCACTATTCTTCAGTTTCAGTATCATTTGTCTTTCTGTATTACTGCTCATGGCTGTTGATTTAAGTCCTTTGTTTTCCCTTAACACATGTTCTACTTTTTTTGCGTTAAATCTTCTTATATCCTCTCTGAGTCTCTTTCTAATGGATTTGCATAACTCAGTATACTCAATTTTCTCCTTGTCAGTGTTTATCTTGCTCTTCAATTGTCACCTTTGGTTCATCATGACAAGTGTTTCTTGACTAATTTTTTCTTCTTTGGATTTCTTTTTACCTATAGGTTTCTTGGCATTATCACTTTCAGAAAGTTGTAATATTCCTCGTCTATATCTTGGTCCTGAGCAGTCTGCAGAAGCCCAAACTATTCTTAAGTTCCAGTACATACTGCCCTTTCCCCTCTTCTGTTATCTCAAAGACCTTCGTATTATTTACTCGAGTCAATTTTTTTCCTTTCTTTTCTTACATCTATATCATGTGTGCATCTTACCATTCTGTGATCACTTCCAACATTTACCTTGTTCAGGATGGTAACATCATTCACGATATATCTCTGTTAGTGAGGATGAAGTTGATTTCATTAGTTGTTAATCCATTTGGACTCTTCCGTGTCCACTTTCTCTTCACCCTTTTCTTGAAAAAAGTGTTCATTACTGACAATCCTCAGATTCTGAAAATTCCACAAGTCTTTCATTTCTTTCACCAATTTCAAAATTTCCTATAGTTCCCCTTTCTGTGCTGTTTTGTCTTTTTCCAACTTTAGCATTGAAGTCCCCCATAATGATAGTGTAGTGGATTTTCTGCTCATCTAGAAGACTTAATTTTGGTGTTCATTTCTTCAACCTCTTCATCATCATGGCTCGATGTTGGTGCATAAATCATTATAACTTTTAGCTTGTACCTCTTATAAATCCTGAATATTAGTCTTGACACCCGTGGTGATGTACTTTTGAATTCCAAAATGTTGTTTTTTATATCTTTATGGACCAGAAAGCCGACTCCACCTTAGCTCTTTTCACTGTTCCCATTGATGTACTGCAGATTTCCACTTGATAAACTTATAAGTGATTCATTTATTCATCTTGTTTCAGCCAAACCGATAATATTTTAATTCACATTTTCTAATTCCTTTTCCAGCTCTAATATCCTGTCTTCACCAATGAGCGATCTTACGTTGTAACAGGCCATTTCAGTTTCCGTGCATGGCAGTCTGGTTGTACCCAGAGATTTTTAGCACCCTCTGCTTCCACTCTGATCCTCTCGCTGCCGTAAGAGGGGGAGTGGGAGCTGCTGGAGACTGAGGGCCATTTGTTTCGTTGTGCTGTCATGTGGTGGAGGGTTTGGTCTTTTCCTCTTCATGCTGACCAGGTGTTTTGAAAAGAACCACTCTACACGTTCGTTGCCTCCTAAGTGACGTAACAGGGCTTACCATCGAGAAGGTGTGCATGAGTGGATTTTAGGGAGGCAGGCCAACTCTTCTGAAATAGAAAGATATTGGATCTATCAGTTTTTTAGACTGAGTGGCAGATAACACACAGAATACCTGTTCCCCTCTAAGCCCCAAAATCCAAGTATATGATATCAAAATGATTTTTTTTGCATCCAGTTCCTTTGTAACCACATCATAATATCTAATCAAATTGGTAAGACAAGACTTCCCCTTAACAATCTTATGCTGTATCTGAATTATCACTACAGTCTTGTCTAGATGATCCTGTTGTGCTTCTTTAACTAGTGACTCCAAAACAAAAGTTAAACTAACAGGTCTGTAATTACTCATGTCACCCTTTGATCCACCTCTGTGAATTGGAGGTACATTTCCTTATCTCCAGTCAGTGGGGAATTCCCATTAGTCCAACAAACCTAAAAATGTGACACAATGGTATATTATATAATTTGTAAAATTTTAAAATATTGTGGAAATACTCTTGGAATTACTGTGGCCTTCAAACTGCATAACTCAGTATACTCAATTTTCTCCTTGTCAGTGTTTATCTTGCTCTTCAATTGTCACCTTTGGTTCATCATGACAAGTGTTTCTTGACTAATTTTTTCTTCTTTGGATTTCTTTTTACCTATAGGTTTCTTGGCATTATCACTTTCAGAAAGTTGTAATATTCCTCGTCTATATCTTGGTCCTGAGCAGTCTGCAGAAGCCCAAACTATTCTTAAGTTCCAGTACATACTGCCCTTTCCCCTCTTCTGTTATCTCAAAGACCTTCGTATTATTTACTCGAGTCAATTTTTTTCCTTTCTTTTCTTACATCTATATCATGTGTGCATCTTACCATTCTGTGATCACTTCCAACATTTACCTTGTTCAGGATGGTAACATCATTCACGATATATCTCTGTTAGTGAGGATGAAGTTGATTTCATTAGTTGTTAATCCATTTGGACTCTTCCGTGTCCACTTTCTCTTCACCCTTTTCTTGAAAAAAGTGTTCATTACTGACAATCCTCAGATTCTGAAAATTCCACAAGTCTTTCATTTCTTTCACCAATTTCAAAATTTCCTATAGTTCCCCTTTCTGTGCTGTTTTGTCTTTTTCCAACTTTAGCATTGAAGTCCCCCATAATGATAGTGTAGTGGATTTTCTGCTCATCTAGAAGACTTAATTTTGGTGTTCATTTCTTCAACCTCTTCATCATCATGGCTCGATGTTGGTGCATAAATCATTATAACTTTTAGCTTGTACCTCTTATAAATCCTGAATATTAGTCTTGACACCCGTGGTGATGTACTTTTGAATTCCAAAATGTTGTTTTTTATATCTTTATGGACCAGAAAGCCGACTCCACCTTAGCTCTTTTCACTGTTCCCATTGATGTACTGCAGATTTCCACTTGATAAACTTATAAGTGATTCATTTATTCATCTTGTTTCAGCCAAACCGATAATATTTTAATTCACATTTTCTAATTCCTTTTCCAGCTCTAATATCCTGTCTTCACCAATGAGCGATCTTACGTTGTAACAGGCCATTTCAGTTTCCGTGCATGGCAGTCTGGTTGTACCCAGAGATTTTTAGCACCCTCTGCTTCCACTCTGATCCTCTCGCTGCCGTAAGAGGGGGAGTGGGAGCTGCTGGAGACTGAGGGCCATTTGTTTCGTTGTGCTGTCATGTGGTGGAGGGTTTGGTCTTTTCCTCTTCATGCTGACCAGGTGTTTTGAAAAGAACCACTCTACACGTTCGTTGCCTCCTAAGTGACGTAACAGGGCTTACCATCGAGAAGGTGTGCATGAGTGGATTTTAGGGAGGCAGGCCAACTCTTCTGAAATAGAAAGATATTGGATCTATCAGTTTTTTAGACTGAGTGGCAGATAACACACAGAATACCTGTTCCCCTCTAAGCCCCAAAATCCAAGTATATGATATCAAAATGATTTTTTTTGCATCCAGTTCCTTTGTAACCACATCATAATATCTAATCAAATTGGTAAGACAAGACTTCCCCTTAACAATCTTATGCTGTATCTGAATTATCACTACAGTCTTGTCTAGATGATCCTGTTGTGCTTCTTTAACTAGTGACTCCAAAACAAAAGTTAAACTAACAGGTCTGTAATTACTCATGTCACCCTTTGATCCACCTCTGTGAATTGGAGGTACATTTCCTTATCTCCAGTCAGTGGGGAATTCCCATTAGTCCAACAAACCTAAAAATGTGACACAATGGTATATTATATAATTTGTAAAATTTTAAAATATTGTGGAAATACTCTTGGAATTACTGTGGCCTTCAAGTTACAGGTTATTAGAATCCAAATTGTGTTGAAAGCTGGTGGTAACTGTTGAGATCATTTGAAGAGCATGTATGGACACTGTTAGATATAGCATGAACACTGTTAGAAACAGGGTTCCTGAAGAATGTAAAAGTAAAAATTTTGGAGACTAAATCTGTTATAATTCTATAAGATGTGCAAATATAGTCCTAAGACTGGAATTGAAGAATTAATTTGAGTCAATCTACTCTGTGCTTGAGGAGGAAGGAACATCTGTGATATTGTAAATGCATTAAGAGTTATGAGTAACTTGAGGAGGAAACTTTTTATATAAGTTTATGTTGTATGCTTGTGCTGTTTTGTGCTTTGATTTTTTTTTTTTTTTTTTTTTGCGTTGTTGAATTTTGTTTGACAAAATGGCAGGAATCTTTAAATTATTGTAGTCCGTAGTTACAGAATATTGTTCTGGTGTGAGTCCACTGGTGCAAAATAATTTTTATTTTTTGTTGGTACCCAGGACTCAGCAGCCTGGTATAGGATTTTGCTGGCATCCACAGGTATAGCATTGTCTCCTGTGGATGCGGGATTTTGTGCATTGTGCACTGACAGTGGAAACTACCCGTATTTAGTGAACTGGACAACCAGAGTACAGGTCATTGTATCCACTGGTTTTGTATCCGCTACCTCCAGTGGATGCAATAAAATAGTTAATCTATTATTCTGTGTATCCTCCTAAGCTAGCAGTTTGCTGATCCTCCTAATGCTGCTTTGATAGCATCAACATAAATTCTTGCCAAACTTCTATTTAAGGGATGGGACTTCTTCACAACTTCTATTTAAGGTTTTTACATGGATGGGACTCCCATCCCAGTAAAAACAGTCTTCCCTGCTAGCACTACATTACACAGTTGTTTCTAATGTATTTGACACTCTTCTTTCCTCAATTTTTTCTGTATCATGCCATTAGCTAGTATGCACCTTCCTTAGAATAAAAAGAAAATATAACTTTCATATGAAATTTTTTATCAGAAAGAGTTACCTATATTTTTCCATACTAAGTATCCATTTGAACATTACACTTGAAGGCTTTTAGTATTTTATGTTAATCCTTCTTTCTGTACTTCCATTATTTATTAATATGAAATGAAGAGTAGTTGATAAATTGAGGTTTAAATTCCAAAAGCTATTATATTATATATGAAGTGTTATCAGATAGTTTGGGGCGGTGTTTCCCAACGTGGGTCCCACGCCCCACATGGGGGAAATTTGATTGTTCAGGGGGGCAGTTCAAAAATTGCTCATCTAGAGTTTAAAACAACTGCCTACTATGATTTAACTTGTACAAAAGAAGAATTGTTGGTATCTCAATTTGAAATAAGCATTCGTTAAATGTTGTACTTTCTATAGAGCAGCACTTGAAAGTTTGGAGTAATATCAACTACAGTTTGCTCAGAGAGTATTGCTTACTATGTCTAGTGAATAGTACATACTGTATTGGATGATTGCTTATGGCATGCGCAATGCGCAAGCAAAGTGGTTGTATACTGCAGCCTACCACAAACTCCGCATGTTATATGAAATAGGTAATTCTTTTCATACAAACGCTCGTTTGGGCGTCGTGACTGTACATTTGGATAGGTTTGGCAATCTGAGATTAAAATAAAAAATTACTTTGTCTGTGCACAGAATTATTATTAATGAAGAACCGTGATACACAGTGGTATGTATTTGTCGTATATGTATATTTCTGTGGTCTTAGTAAATAAGTAAATAAGTCCAAAAACTCGAATTTGCGGGAGAGGAAAAATAAACTTTACACTCTCATATAAACATGCATATATTCGAATATACAAATATTTATTACGCACGCTAAAACTACAATAACGAAGATATCTGCATGTTACATAATAGTAGGCACCTCCGTAGCCAGGTGGGAAGGAGCAGCAGTGCGTAGCACACGCTTCTTGATTAGACCGGGGTTCGAGCCCGTCACCACCAAATACGGAGGAAGCGGAAAGGTCAGGGAATGACCACCGCATATCCCGGAGCAATATGGCCTTAGTTGCTAATGCTCCTAAAAACCAAACAACAAACAAACAACATAATAGTAAATAATAAATACTTTATTATAGTGCACTTATCTCATTTTTGACAAATTAGGCTTATCTGCTTGTTCACAGAGACCACAGATTTAATAGCCTGAATTCAGTAATTTGTATGACTTATTCATTCAAAAAGCATACTAATAATTAATTTTGATATATTAAAATAAAATTAAATTAACTTTAATGCATAGTTTATTTTTAGTTTTTGATTTATCTTATATTTATTTATTTCAGTTGCACAGTAAAATGAGTAGTGCAAGTAAAAAAGAAAGAAAAATGGCTGCTTAAAATTGATGAAAGATGAGAATCCAGAAATGCTTCTTGTGCATTGTGTTACTCATAGGGAAAACTTGGTAGCTAAAAATATTTCGCCTGTTCTTAATGAAGTACTAAAATCAGTTATAAAGTGTGTAAATGCTATTAAAGCTAATGCCAAATGTGAGCGTCTCTTCAAGCTTTTTTGTGAATAACAAAATGCAGACCATGTGAGACTTTTACTTCACACTGAAGTAAGGTGCTCTCGAAAGGGAACTGCTTGAAAAGATTTATGGACCTATTTGATACTATTAGTGACTTTTTAAGTGACAAACCTGAAATGAAACATCTGTTAACGGTCGATGGTAAAGCATTTGTGAGTTATTTAGCCGATATCTTTGAAAAACTAAATATATTAAATAAACAACTTCAAGGAACAAATAAAACTCTCGTCGATGCAAAAGCGAAGATATTTGGTTTCATTACATTCATTGAATTATGTCAAAAATATATTTGTAACAAAAATTTTGAAGTTTCATTGGCTGCAAAAATGTGAAGTGACTGATACTTGTTATTGTCGATCATCTGAAAATTCTGTCTGCTGATTTAAAAGAAAGGTTTTCTGATTTAAAACAAATTGATTTTCCAACCTGGATGATGCAATCAATGTTAGTGGATTTGTCTGATGTATCAATGCAGTACCAAGAAGAACTCTCAGAAATGCAAAATGATGAGTCAGTTAAAACTTTATTCAATATAAAAGGAGCGATGGTATGGCTTTGTGATGAAACAGAAATTAAATACCCAAATTCAACCAACTTTGCAAGAGAGCTATTGTTACCGTTTCCATCTTCATATTTAGCTGAATGTGGATTTAGTGCCATAAATGATTTGTTACTAAAGAAAAGAAATCGACTGGATATCACAAAACGGGGAGACTTGAGACTGAAGCTGACTAAATTGGAGCCCAATATAAAATCTCTCCGCGACAAGCATCAAGCACAAGGGTCTCACTAAATTCTCACTCATCTAGAAGTGACTTCACATGGAACGTTGAAATTATTAAACAATTAAATAATAATTACTAAAAATTAAAATATTATAGAAAAATCTTTCATATAAATTATTTTGTACTTGAATTTTAGTTGTCTATTATATGTTTTGAAAATTTACTTACTGTTTTTTTTCTTAATAATTTCCTAATGATTTCTTCCTAAAATCTAAATCTTGTGTCCTGAACAAGTTGTAATTAGGCTTCATTTAGGGAATAATTCAATTTTTGAATATAAAAAATATGTATATGTTACATGGGGGCATCAGAATTTTAGAAAGAGTTCGGTGGGGCATGGTAAAAAAAAAGGTTGGGAAACACCGGTTTAGGGACTGAAATTGTGTCGTCATTGAGTTGGGATTGTCAAAACAAGTTCAGTGACTAATCTAGACATGTTAATGCTAGAATAACCAGTTTATCTGCAGTCAGTCTGAATTAGTGCACATTGAATTGAGGTATTTCATCACATTTTAAATGTGTGATTTTACTGAGCAGTGAATTTGCAGCAAATTTTGTGTCAAAATCAGAAAAGGTGCAACAGTCGCCCGTGAAAAGTTAAAAGCGTTTTTCGGAGATTAAAAAAATGTTCTTTCTCTAATTTGGCAAAATTTTAAGCAGATTCACTGCTCAGTAAAATCACTATTTTTAAATATGGTAAAACATGTAGAACACGCTCCATTCAATGTGTACTAATTCAGACTAAATTCGGATAAATTAGCATTAGAAGTGGCAAATGATGCAAGAAAGCAAGCTTATATAGCATCAGCAAAAAACAAAAAAAACAAGAACCTCCCATTTCACCTATTCATTCCCTCCAATAAATAGTTTTGCTATTTCTTTCTTGAATTTATTTAAGCTATCAACTTCCACAATGACAGATGGAAGTTTGTTCATACAATCAATCCCATCACTGTCTAAAGGCAAACTTCTACACATCTATTCAGTCCTTCCTCAATTTGAATAATTGTGCCCACTCATGTGTGTGGTCTGAGTAAAGGAAGAATCTTATCAGCACTGAGTTTGTTCAATCTATTCAAAGGCTTGAACACGTCAATCAGATCACCTCCTAGTCCAGGTGAAACTCAAACAGTTGCTCTTGACATTTCAAAGGCTTTTTATAATATTTGGCATAAAGGTCCCTGAGTTTGGCGCATTATAGCCTTAGGTGCTAATGTGCCAATAAAAACCAAACAAACAAGCATAAAGGTCTTCTAAATAAGCTTCCATCTTATGGTTTGTCAAATTATTTTTGTAATTGGGTATCCAGTTTTCTCTCTTACCGCTCACTGTGTGTGATGGTAGATGGCTCCTAACGGTGAGGGATGGCTTTCTTTCTTCTCTGCTAATATTGGTGTTCCCCAATGTTAGTTCTTTCTCCCACTCTTTTCCTTTTGTATATTAATGAGCCTCTTCCATTGACCCGAAATCCTATCCATAGTCTTGCTGATCATAGCACATTGCATTCCACCTTCCAGTTTGAGAAAACTTGCCCTGCACAAGCAGCTTTAACTTGTTGGATATCCACCACCAGTTCTGTAAATACTGATCTCCAGGTAATTCCCCAGTGGGACAAGGATAACGTAGTTGATTTCACCATCTAAAACTCAGTCCTGTTTTATATCTTGCAAAAAAGGACTCTTCTGCTCCTATGCTTATCTTCAACGACACTCCGATTTCTAGGCAAGATCATATATCTCTGTTGAGGATTATCTTGACTTCTAATCTTTCTTGGCATAAACACATTACAAATATTGCTTCCTCTGCATCTAGAAAAGTGGGTTTTCTTTTTTGCTCTTGGCATTACTTTTCTTCCAAACAGTTGTTGAGGATTATTGGATTATTGTTCCCACAATTGGGATGGTACCCCGAAAACCTCTCTCAGGCTTCTAGATTCCATTCAAAAGAGTACAGTTAGGTTAATTAATCACTCCCCCTAACAGAGTCTCTCCTCACTCTGTCTCATAGACAGCTACTTCTGCTGCATGCCCATTAGCATTAGTAGAGGCACATGATGCAAGAAAGCAATCTTATACAGCATCTGCCAAAAAAAAATCTTCCCATTTCACTGATCCATTCATTCGAAATGTTTGTCTAGTTTTGCCTTGAATTTATTTAAGCTATCAACTTCCACAACAACAGATGGAAGTTTGTTCCAGCAATCAACTATCTATTGGCTATAGGCAAACTTCTGCACATCTCTTCTACAACTGTCTTTCCTCAATTTGAATCTATGCCCCCTCAGGGTTGTAATCTGAGCAAGAGGAAGAATCCATCAGCATAGAGCCTGCTCAATCCATTCAAGGCCTATACACCTCAATCAGATCGCCTCACAAGTGCCTAGTCTCCAGAAGCTGCAATTTGTGGTCTGAGTATAGTACACAAATAATGCAGAACTTAAGCCTTTCTTCATAAGAGCACTTCTTTGTCCTCTTCACCAGTCTTGTTGCCCTTCTTTATACTCATTCTAGCAACTCTACATCCTTCCTAAAATGAGGCTTCCAGACCTGTATGCAGCACTCAAGGTGTGGCCTGACAATTGCCTTATACAGAGAGATCACTTCCTTATCTCTGCTCCCAAAATTCTTGTATACTATTGTAATTCATGTAAATGTTGGTTCATTATTACTACGTCTCGTTGAGTCACCAAACAAGTTAAAAGTTGCTGCTCACTGATTTAAAGAGTGCGTCTTGTCTGTTGAAAATTTTGCTCTCTCTGGCTGCCTTTCAACTTCAAAAAACGGTGAATTCAATTTCTCACATTTGTGTTCTAATCAGAAGCCATCAGACTTGTTTTAAACAAGTTTGTGCTTTGCATCCTGACTGATGATCACTGAGAGGGAGGGAGGGAGGGAGGCGGGCAGGCAAGCTAGTTCTTGAATATTAGAATCTTCATCATTGTGTTGCTGCAGACAGGCTTTTTCTTCCATCATTATTGGTGATGAATTATGGCTGTGACCTAGAAACAAAGGTCTCACAGTGAAAGATTCCACCTTCTCCAACCCCCGAAAAAAAGAAAGATCTATGGCAATTGCATAAGGCACGTAAAGCCCCACTGTGGTTGCCAATCTGTCATACTTACCGAATATATCTCGCAAAAAAGGCCTCTCTGTAAAGGAGACTATTTTGAAGGAGATCCATTTGACTAGCTTGTAAGCTTCATTTCCCAAATATTGCTTTAGTCTCCAAACTTGTTGATCACACATTGTATATAGTTTCATAATTTAGATTAAAATTATTATTCATTACTTTTAAAGTATGCAGAACTTTACATTTCTGAACAGGTTCAAAATTTAACTTAGTCAGTACTGCAAATGAAAAGATTTATTCTGTTTAGTTTTGAAGTTCAAGAGTAAACATTTTAAATATAATAATTATTATGAGGTGTTTAAATAATTAAGATATTAAATATTAATATTAATAATTTTGAGATTAAATAATTAATGCTAGAATTTATTGAAGATAAAATATTTGTATAAGCTGGTTGTGTGTGTGTGTAAAAACATTTCTTATTTTTATAGTACACAAATAATGTAGACTGGTACAATATTTTGAAAAGTGAAGGACCTTTGAATCAGACAGCTGTTCCTTCCCTCCCTAAAAACCATCAACTTTGTAAGTAATTTTGTGTACATAATTTTGGTAATCATTTTAAAATATCTGCAGAAATAGTTTACATTACATTCAGCTCAGAAAAATCCATATGTAGTTTTTAATTTATATAGCATGTGCAAAAACATATAGGTAACCAACCTATAGCAATTGCAGTTTTTCTTAATTGCTGGAAGTGTGCTGAATTGCTATTCATAAATTATTTAATAAGTTGAGCTGAAAAGCATTTAAAATATATTAAATATGAGTACAGTTCTTAATTACTATTTATGTTTTCATGGAATATTATAATTCTTTTTTTTGTGTGTGTATATATATATATATATATATATATATATATATATATATAAAATATATTGTATAGTATTGAAGATAATAATATATAAGGTAATTTAAGCAGTACCAATACCAAGCTGGATTTAAAGAAACACAAGGGATATAAATATTTTAAAAAAAAAAAAAAAATATACATATATATATATATATATATATATGTATATTTTAATTAATATGATAAATAAAAGTAAAGATGGCAAGTTCGAAACTCCGGAAAGCTTAAAAAATTACATGAAAACGTTAAAAGAAAGTTACGATAGCCTACATCAGATAAAGGCGGGAAAAATTTACTAAATACAGAATTCCGAAACGGGGAATAAAATATGAAATATTAATAAATAATGAAATCTGATGTCAGCAAAATAAATATTGATGCTAAATCAGGTATTTCATCGGGGGACTACACCTGACATAGCATCAACGGACTGCGTTTCCATACTTGCCCATAGTTATGCAAGAGAAAATTTATAAATGTAAATAAAAAAATGTAAAAAAAAAAAAAAAAAACGAAAAGGTATCTCTTACAAAGTATGGACAAGGTAGTCCCTACGCAGTATTATAATGAAGATATAATTAAGAGAAAAGGGTGAATATTATAAAAAGTAGAAGATTAAAAATATTATACCTGAAAATGGCGACGCGAAACTACATGAGGTCAATACGATGGCTGCAAACAAAACAAATAAAACAGCTACTAACGAAAAAATAGATGACTAGTGACCTCTGTAATCAGTTTTTAAGACAGTATTTTAAATATACAGAAGAAATGTGGCGAGAAGTGTACCAGAGAGGACCATATATATAAAAAAAAAAAATAAATAAATAAAACGGGAGAGGCTGTGGTTTTAAGCTTAGCATCGCGCAAAGCAGCAGATGGCTAAAACTTAAATTAATATAAATAGTGCATTAAAACCAATAGAGATAACAGAATGATAAAAATTGTTTGGACAAACAAATGCACCAAAGCGCGCAAAGCAGCAGCAAAGGATGCAGATGTATATGAAATAATATAAATGCCAATGCAAGCAACACTAAAGGCCACAAGGAAAAAATAGATTAACTATAGAATAAAGATTGAAGCCAGCAAATGGCAAACCGGAGTTAAAAACAAGACCATATAAAGACTGAATAACAGAGATGGGTGTAATTTAAAGAACAGTATCGCGCAAAGCAGCAGATAACTAATTCTTAAATTGATATAATAATATAATATATAAAAGATTGTATTAAAGAGTAAAAACAGAAAACATCAGAGAGTTAAATAAACTGGATATGGCAAATATCCATATCCAGTTTATTTGCCATATCCAGTTTATTTAACTCTCTGATGTTTTCTGTTTTTACTCTTTAATACAATCTTTTATATATTATATTATTATATCAATTTAAGAATTAGTTATCTGCTGCTTTGCGTGATACTGTTCTTTAAATTACACCCATCTCTGTTATTCAGTCTTTATATGGTCTTGTTTTTAACTCCGGTTTGCCATTTGCTGGCTTCAATCTTTATTCTATAGTTAATCTATTTTTTCCTTGTGGCCTTTAGTGTTGCTTGCATTGGCATTTATATTATTTCATATACATCTGCATCCTTTGCTGCTGCTTTGCGCGCTTTGGTGCATTTGTTTGTCCAAACAATTTTTATCATTCTGTTATCTCTATTGGTTTTAATGCACTATTTATATTAATTTAAGTTTTAGCCATCTGCTGCTTTGCGCGATGCTAAGCTTAAAACCACAGCCTCTCCCGTTTTATTTATTTATTTATTTATTTTTTTTTTATATATATGGTCCTCTCTGGTACACTTCTCGCCACATTTCTTCTGTATATTTAAAATACTGTCTTAAAAACTGATTACAGAGGTCACTAGTCATCTATTTTTTCGTTAGTAGCTGTTTTATTTGTTTTGTTTGCAGCCATCGTATTGACCTCATGTAGTTTCGCGTCGCCATTTTCAGGTATAATATTTTTAATCTTCTACTTTTTATAATATTCACCCTTTTCTCTTAATTATATCTTCATTATAATACTGCGTAGGGACTACCTTGTCCATACTTTGTAAGAGATACCTTTTCGTTTTTTTTTTTTTTTTTTTACATTTTTTTATTTACATTTATAAATTTTCTCTTGCATAACTATGGGCAAGTATGGAAACGCAGTCCGTTGATGCTATGTCAGGTGTAGTCCCCCGATGAAATACCTGATTTAGCATCAATATTTATTTTGCTGACATCAGATTTCATTATTTATTAATATTTCATATTTTATTCCCCGTTTCGGAATTCTGTATTTAGTAAATTTTTCCCGCCTTTATCTGATGTAGGCTATCGTAACTTTCTTTTAACGTTTTCATGTAATTTTTTAAGCTTTCCGGAGTTTCGAACTTGCCATCTTTACTTTTATTTATCATATTAATTAAAATATACATATATTTACATTTGCATCCGTTGCTGCTGCTTTGCGCGCTTCGGTGCATTTGCCATATCCAGTTTATTTAACTCTCTGATGTTTTCTGTTTTTACTCTTTAATACAATCTTTTATATATTATATTATTATATATATATATATATCCAATATTTTAAAATAAAATAAACATAAGCCAGTAGTATGGCAAAAACTGTAGAGCGAAAATTAACATAAAAATAACCCAAAATAAAACGAACAAACGGGAACGGGAAAGTAAAAGTAAGACATAAACAGTAGCCAAAAACCCCTATATAATTTAGCACTTTAAATCCAATTAATAGAACCGATATAAAATTTAAAATAATGCCAATTGCATAATAATTTAGCAGTATCCCCCCTCGTAAGGTACCAGTTCCGAAAGACGTGAAATATCACCAAAAAAGGGTTAAAGGAACTACTAAAAGAAAACAAAATCAAAATAATAGACTGACCATTATGCCCCATATCGACAGAGGACCACGAGGCCAATAATGGTCATGGAATCGCTGCATTTCAATCGCTATACAAATCGTCGCAAAGGCGAAAAGATCGAAGAACCAAACCACCCATTCCTCCTCCGATCCCACAATGCAGAGGAATTGCATGGCAGTGGTCCTTATGCAGCGAAAAATAAATTATAGAACAGACAGCACTCTAAAGTAGAGCCACACCACTGACATAATGTAAGCTGAACCAGCTTATATAAAGGAAAAGGAAAATAGATGGCAGCACAGGCACTGCTTAATTAGCATATCAACCCATTCCTACCATTAAATTATATTTAAATAATGACAAAAGTTAAAATATAATAAAATAAATAAATAAATATTAAGTATTTGCATGTTGCTGCCTCTAACGAAAGCTTAATATTTATTTATTAATTTTATTATATTTCAACTTTTGTCATTATTTAAATATATATATATATATATATATATATATATATATATATATATATATATAAAACTTATTGTTGTCTACACACAATCTAGATGACTTCAACTGGGGCCAACCACCCAGACTGAAGGCTAAAAACGACAAGGAGTTCTCTGTTTCTGTAATGATCAATATCTGCTAAGATATAAAAAATCCAAAGATTAAGTAATTTGAATCTAAACCAATTAAAGGTAGTTAAGTTTTTGAATCAAAAGGAAGATATTATAAATGTAAGCATATATTGAACATCGTTGACCCGACAGAGAACGTAATTTAATAATTAAAATAAGAATAAATGTAAAGTGTAAGGCATATCTACCGTATCCAGGACATAATGTAACAATTAGTCATAATGAAATAATAATCTCTCTCGTGAGTATATATGTGGTGACCCCTATGTGATGGATATGGTAAAAATAAATAAATAATTAATTAATTAAAGTTAAGTTAATGCAAAGAAACATGTAGATAGTAAGAAGAATAAAAACTAATAGAGTAGAAATAATAGAACCTGAACTCCATAAAGGCGAAAATATAGTAGTACAAATAAGAAATAATTTCTCCTGCATCCTCGGATTACTCTAATAATTTTGGAGAAATAAGAACAAAGAGTGTAGGACAGCTTAAAGACAATACAAGATATAAGTTGTAGCTCGGGTGTGCCCGGGATCGCAAACCCGTTCCTATAGTAGGACCCCGAGCTGAATTTGCATGTCACCTTGGCGTGAACTTAAGTATATACAGTGTGATTATAAAATAAGATAAGATAACATAAAATAAAATAAAATCAATGATACACTATAATTTGCAGGCCAGTGGGTACAAGTTTTCTAAGTCGTAAGACACCAAGAAAGCAAAGCCTAAGTACATAATATACATGGCTCTAAATCCATAATTATGGTAATTATATTCAAGAAATGGGTTCATAAAATAAATTTTTGAAATTAATTATATTTATCGCCTTCCTGAAGTGGTATTTCAGCTAAGTGATAGGGAAATTATTTATCAACTTATTGTACAATGCTATTATGTTTGCTGAATAGGTTGTATTTTTATTGCAAATAGAAGCAATCCTCAGGCATTGGGATAAAATGATTAGCATGCACTGATTTCAATATATTAGATCTCCAGTTTGTAAGGCCGACTACATTAAAATTAAATGCGTCTCTTTTATTATATACTTTTACATCTGTATTATTATGGAATATTTCTATATGAAGATCCATGTAATTTGTATCAGAACTGTTAGTTTTTTCCAATACAAGTTCTCCTGGATATAATTTGCTGTAATCCTGAACGAATTGCAGACAATTAAACACACACAGATCATCTACGTGTCTGAACTTAAGTAGGTTATCTTGGAATGTTCTTTCTGTAGAATATAGATAGAGGTTTGCAATTATGCAGGATGCTGGACTTCCCGTAGGGGTCCCATTCACTTGTAAGTATAACGAAGTTCCGTCATATACGTAATTCTTAAAAATACATAAATTTATTAGAGTATCCCAGTAGGTTAAATCAAATTTTATAGCATTTTTATGTTCCAAATATAGTTTTTGGAGAACATCTTTTAAATTGTCGAGATTGATACTAGTGAATAAACGGTTAAAGTCAAATGTTTGTATTTGCTGAATATTGTTATTTTTTATTGCATTTATAATCGGTAAGTTGTTATTTAACCTCAGGGGCTCACATCTGGTGAGTATGGGCTTGGCACACCCAGGGTTCTGAACTGGATATCATCATTCTTCTCTTTCTTGGTGATTCCTCTCTCTCTCACTCTCTCACTCTCTCACTCAGGGTAATAGGGAATTTTTTTTGGCCGGTGCAGCATAAGCCTCAGGCTTCCTTGCACCCTATGGCTAATAATAATAATAAAATTTATTATAATAGTTTTATTTACATTATTTAATATAGTTTTATTTACATTATTTAATATAGTTTTATTTACATTATTTAATATAGTTTTAAGTAACTTTTCTAATGTTTTACTTGGAATTTTAGCATACCTCTCTCTACGTGATGATATGAATCTAAATTGGTAGTTAGGTAGTTGGGTAGATATCGCGCAGAGAATGAATACAATTGAACTGTGGTACGCTTTTAAAACATTAATCACAGATGCCTTGAATGCGTATATACCATTAAAAAAATACTCCACGAGAAGGGTTCCAAGTTGGATGAATAGTGAAGTTGCCACATTACTTGAGCAGAAAAAGGTGGCATGGAAAAGTTACAGAGCAATAAAAAGTACTGAAGCCTATAACAGCTACAAAGTGATGTGTAATAGAGCCACAGAAAAGGTTCGACAGGCAAAGGCAGATTATGAGAAATCACTAGCAAACAGAGCAAAGAGGGGGGATAAAGAATTCTTCACATATATAAATGCCAAGAAGAGCAGGACAAACCAGATCGGACCTTTACGTAAGGGAAAGGGGATAGTAATAAATACACCAGCTGCCGTTGCAGATGAACTCAACAGTTATTTTGCATCGATATTTACAAATGAAAAGCCTTTTGTGGCAATGGGAAATTGTGGGAGCGAAGTTAAAAAATATGTAATTAATGATATTGAAATTTCGCAAGATTATTTAATGAAAAAACTTTCGAGCCTACAGACCAGTAAGGCTCCTGGAGTTGATGGAATATACCCTATAATCTTAAGAGAGGCGGCAAGCGAGTGCATTGAACCATTGAGGCTAATTATGCGAGCATCACTAGATTCTGGGGAGATTCCCTTGATTGGAAAAGTGCAAATGTATCTCCCATACATAAGGGTGGCTCTAAAAGTGAAGTGGGAAATTATCGACCTGTCAGTCTGACTTCAGTAGTAGGAAAATCATGGAGGCAATGATCAAGGGTGGAATTCAGGATCATTTGGACCGACTTGAAATTCTCAAGGATACTCAGCATGGTTTTGTAAAGGGAAAATCATGTTTAACAAATCTGGTTCGCTATTTCGAAAGGGTCACTCTCGAGCTGGATTTAGGGAATAATTTCGACATTATTTATTTAGATTTCAGCAAAGCTTTTGACTCAGTCCCACATGAGCGGTTGCTTTATAAGCTGGGACAGGTTGGAATCACTGGGAAAATCCTTAGATGGATAGAAGGATGGCTTCAGGGCAGGAGGCAGAGGGTTGTGATAAATGGCTATTCCTCAGATTGGGTTGATGTAAGAAGTGGGGTTCCCCAAGGATCAGTATTAGGGCCACTGTTGTTTTTAATTTTCATAAACGACATTGATGAAGGGATAGAGGGCGTGATGTCTAAATTTGCAGATGATATTAAAATTGGTAGAGTAGTTAATGATCCATGTCAAGCTGAGCTTCTTCAGAAAGACCTAGATAGACTTCAAGAATGGTCAGAAAAATGGCAGCTGTGCTTTAATCCAACAAAGTGTAAGGTATTACACCTGGGAAACAGTAATCCCAAAATAACGTATTCACTTGGTGGAGTTCAACTAAACCCAGTACTGGAGGAAAGGGACTTGGGTGTTACGATACGGTCAGACATGAAATTCTCTGAGCATTGTAAACAGGTTGCAAGGAAGGCCCATGGTGTCCTATCGATGATCTATCGAACTTTTGCAAGTAGAGATAGGGACGTGATAATCCCATTATATAAGGCTTATGTTAGACCACACTTGGAATACTGTGTTCAAGTATGGAGACCGCACCTAAAGAAAGACATCGAGCTTCTTGAAAGGGTGCAACGAAGGGTAACTCGCCTGGTGAGATCGGCAAAAGGGCGTCCTTATGAAGAAAGACTTCGAATATGTGGGTTGCAGAGTTTGGAAACTAGACACCTTAGAGGAGATTTGATTGAGGTGTTTAAGGCTCTGAGAGGCATCAGTAAAATGAATGAGGACGAAATTTTCAAGATTATAAATGATGCTAGAACTAGGGGACATAAATTCAAGTTAAGGGGGGAAATGTTTAGATTGGACTGCAGGAAGTTTTATTTTAGCCAGCGAGTTATAAATTACTGGAATAAGTTGCCTTCATGGGTGGTAGAGGCCGACAGTTTGGGGAAATTCAAAGGTCATCTGGATAGTACTTTCGGGTAGGGAAGCGCATAGGATGATAGGATTAATTTCCTTTTTATTTATTTTTTATTTTATTATTATTATTTTTTTTTATTTATTAATTATTATTATTTAGTTATTTATTTGTTTTTTGTTTTTATCATTGTTTTGTTCGGATTTTTTTATTTTTTTTATTATTTTTTTTTTATTATTTTTTTTTTTATTTTATTTATTTATTTATTTTTATTTTTTTTTTTAAAGCAAGCTAAGCAACACTTTAAAGTCGCTGAAGAAGCACGACATGACGGTCATCCTCTGTGACTTTAATGCCAAAATCGGTCAAGGAAAGCTACAAAACATAGTCGGAGAACATGGCTTGGGGACACGGAATGAACGAGGAGACAGACTCGTCCAGTTCTGCCAAGAAGAAAAATTTAGCATTGCCAACACTTGGCTCAAACTACCACCTCGACGACTATACACCTGGACCTCACCACAAGACTCTGACAACAATATCGTCAGGAATCAAATTGACTACATCTTAATCAACATCAGATATAAGTCAAGTGTCCTCAATGCAAAAACTTACCCCGGAGCTGACATATCATCAGACCATAACCCAGTAACAGCAACACTACGTCTCAAATTACGAGCAGTCAAACGCACAAGCACAACAAAAAGAATCGACCTGGAGAAACTGAAGAACACTGCCAACAGACGACAAGTACAGCTTCATCTCAACACTACAATCCGATCGATCGAAGCAGTAACAACAGACGTGCAAGCATTCGGGCGTTCACTCAAACAGTGCATCAATGAAACAGCAAAAACCCTGCTAGGACATCAGGCGTCGAAAAAGAAACAACGGCGGATGACCCAGCACATACTAGACCTAATGGATGAACGGAGAATATTCAAAAACAACAACAACCGGGAAAAATACAAAGAAATACAACAAAAGATCAAACAGGAAATCCGGAAGGCGAAGGAAAAATGGATGGAGGATCAGTGTGCAGAAATCGACGACCTAATCAAGAAAAATGAGAACTATAACCTGCACAAGAAGCTTAAAGAAGCTGGAAACATCTACAAACCGGCTCCTATCCCAAGTTTATATACGGACAACAATCAACCTATACTAAGCAAACAAGCCAAACTCGACACCTGGAAGAGCTATATATACAATCTGTTCGGCACCAACAGAAAACCGGCAGAAATGCAACAACAAACACAGGAAGACAATCTCCACATATTAACATCTGAAGTGGAACATGCCATCCGAATAACAAAGCCAGGCAAGGCCTGTGGACCTGATCAGATTCATGTGGAACTGCTGAAACAACTAGACTACAGCAACATCCAACAACTAACGAAATGGTTCAATCAAATCTACAGCAACAACGACATTCCATCCGAATGGCTCCAATCCATCTTTGTGGCCCTACCAAAAAAGGCTACCAGCCGGAAATGCGAAGACTTCAGGCTGATCAGTCTAATGAGCCAGGTGCTAAAAGTCTTCCTCAAGGTGATTCAGCAAAGGATAAGATGTAAGTGCGAAAGTGCACTAGGAAACACACAGTTCGGATTCTGCAGGGGACTAGGCACCAGAGAAGCAATTTTCTGTTTACAAATATTGCTACAAAGGTGCTATGAACATCAAAAAGACGTGTATATATGTTTTATTGACTACGAGAAAGCCTTCGATTCAGTAGACCACGACCGCCTAATTGACCGACTGAGAAAACTTGGGCTTGAAAACAATGATATCAACTTTATTACAACTCTCTACTGGAATCAAACAGCCCGGCTTCGCTATGACAACGATCTGACAGACCCAATTCCAATAAAAAAAGGCGTCCGGCAAGGCTGTCCATTATCTCCCATTCTTTTTAACATCTATTCGGAAATGATCTTCGACCAAACACTGGCTGACAAGAACATCGGCATAAAAGTTAATGGACACTACATCAATAACTTAAGATATGCCGATGACACAGCACTAATAGCGGATTCAGAACAAGATTTACAGACCATCTTGAACGAAGTGGACATAGAAAGCCAAGCATGGGGGCTACGAATCAACAAAAAGAAAACAAAGGTGATGAAGGTCAGCAGGACTGCAAGCAAAATCACGATCAAACTAAACAACGAAAAATTAGAGCAAATACACCGCTTCAAGTATCTCGGAGTGCTCATTGATGACCAGCTGAACCATGAGGCCGAAATCAAAAGCAGAATTGAACAAGCCAGGCAGGCATTCACCAAATGGAGAACCCTCCTCACCGACAGAAGCTTGAACATCGTGCTCAAATTACGCACATTGAAATGCTACATCTGGCCAATACTGCTCTACGGTGTAGAAACCTGGACTCTAACATCAGCCACTACAAAAAAGCTCCAGGCCTTCGAAATGTGGCTCTACCGAAGAATGCTGAAAATTCCGTGGACAGCCAAGATAACCAACGCACAGGTCCTGCAGGACATGCACACGGAACGGGACCTGCTCAAAACCATCATCAGCAGGAAATGCAAATACCTAGGTCACATCGCTAGGAACCAACAAAAATATCACCTACTACCACTCATCCTGGAGGGAAAGATCGAAGGCAAGAAACGCCCAGGCAGACCGAAAATGGCATGGCTAGATAACATCAACACCTGGCTTCACATGACAACAGCACAAATTCTACACGCAGCGCTAGACAGAGAACAATATCAAAACGAAGTCGCAAACGCCATTCGGCAGCATTAAAGAAGAAGATTTTTTTTTTTTTTGGCTGGTGCAGCATAAGCCATAGGCTTTCTTGCACCATACGGCCGTTACTAATACTAATACTAAATGCAATAGGTGATTGCATTTAGATTGCACTCCTACTCTTATTTTTGACATAAGCACTGCGAAAGCAAAAATAAGAGTAGGAGTGTGTTATAGGCCTAATGACTCGAATGAGTACAATGAACAATTGTAAAGAGAAATAGTGGGCTAGTAAATCAGAATGTCTTATAATGGGGGATTTTTAACTTCCCGGATATTGACTGGAACTTGTGGGTTGGTCATATTCACACACTAGTAAGACTTTTTTATTGGATGATTGTTTTCTTCAGCAGCATGTTCGAGAGGCAACCAGAGAGGGTAATACTGTTGATCTGGTTATCAGCAGTGATCATTCGTGTATTAAGAATTCGCAGATAAAGGAACCACTAGGTGGCAGTGTTCACGGTGTACTGATGTGGGATTTACTTAAAGATTTAATTACTTTACCATCAGGGGTAAAGGAAAGGGTTTCTGCTTCCGTAAAGGTGAGTACAGTGATCTCAGACAGTTTTTAAATTCTGTACAGGGGAAACAACTGACAATGTTACCAACAGTAAATTCTAAGTGGGAAGCATTCAAGGAATTAATCTTATATATGCTACTAAACGTTTCACACCTATTAAGAAATATTGTTCAAGGTTTAGGCCTAAATGGTTATCAAATGAACTAATGAGACTCATGACAGAAGAAAAATGCATGGGATGCATATAAATTATCAAGCGACTCAGAAGCGTATGGCAGATATAAGCTAGTCTGTAATCAGGTCACAAAGGAGGTTAGGCAAGCGAAGGCAGATTACGAGAAATCTTTGGCAAAAGATGCTAAGAAAAACAGCAAGGATTTCTTTACTTATATAAACTCTAAAAGGAAGGAGATGAATCTGATTGGTCCACTTGATATCGATGGTTCGACTGTTGATGATCCTGCTCAGATAGCAAACAAACTGAATGAGTATTTTGCAGCTACATTCACACATGAGGAGTTATTAAGGTTTGGAAATGGCAGAAGGTTTTCAAATTGTACCAGGGTGTGTAATGATTTTAATAACTGAGAGCAAAGTGGAAGAGATTGTTGAAGTTAAACATAAGAAAGGCACCTGGGGTGGATGGGATCTATCCAGTTATATTAAAGGAGGCGGCAAAGGAACTAAGCAAACACTTAGCCATAATTATGAGAGCATCCTTGGACTCAGGGGGGGTCTCCACTGGAGATGTGCAAATGTATCCCCAATTCACAAAGAGGGATCGAAGGGTGACACGAGTAATTACAGACCAGTTAGTTTAACTTCTGTTGTGGGTAAAATAATGGAGTCACTGGTTCAAGATGCATTGCAGGATCATCTAGATAAGACTACAGCAATAATTCAGACACAGCATGGGTTTGTTAAGGGGAAGTCTTGTCTGACAAATTTGATAGGATATTATGATGTGGTTACAAAGGAACTGGATGCAAAAAATAATTTTGATATCATATATTTGGATTTCAGGAAAGCTTTTGACACTGTTGCGCATGGAAGACTATTGTAAAAATTGCAGCAGAATGGTATTAAGGGTATGTTGCTACAATGGATAAAAGGATGGTTGAGTGGGAGAAGACAGAGGGTACTAATTAATAGGTGCTGCTCTTCGTGGACTAATGTTATTAGTGGAGTCCTACAGGGTTCGGTGTTGGGTCCTATGTTGTTTTGTTTATTTATCAATGATATTGATGAAGGCATATCAGACTTAGTGTCGAAGTTTGCAGATGATACAAAGGTTGGCAGGGTTGTTAATGACAGTAATGGCAGTGTGCTACTGCAACAGGATCTAGATAATTTGGGCAGATGGGCTAAGAAGTGGGAACTGAAGTTTAACCTTGACAAATGAAAAGTACTGCATATTGGTAGAATTAACCCCAGAGAAACGTACCAACTGTGTGGTACTACACTTAGGTGGTAGAACATGAAAAAGACCTGGGAGTAATTGTGCAGTCAGATATGAAGTTTTCTGAGCAATGCAGACAGGCTGCCAGGCCAGGTCATGGGGTTTTGTCAATGATATATAGGAATTTTTCTATCAGGGAAAAAGATGTGATTGTCCCTCTGTATAAGGCAATTCTCAGGCCACACCTTGAGTACTGCGTACAGGTCTGGAGGCCTCATTTTAGGAAGGATGTAGATTTGCTTGAGTGAGTACAGAGAAAGGCAACAAAATTGGTGAGGGGAATGAAGGGATCCTCTTACCAGGAGAGGCTTAAGTTCTGCAAATTGCAGTGGCTGGAGACCAGGCACCTGCGTGGTGATCTGATTGAGGTGTATAAAGCCTTGAATGGATTGAGCAAGCTGAATTCTGATGGGATCCTTCCACTTGTTCAGATTACGAACCTAAGGGGGCCATAAATTCAAATTAAGAAAAGACAGATGTAGAATAGATGTGCAGAAATTTGCCTTTAGCCAGCGGGTGGTTAATTGCTGGAACAAACTTCTGTCTGTCATTGTGGAAGTTCATAGGTTAAACAAATTTAAGGAGGAACTGGACAGGCATTTGGAGGGAATGGTGTGATTTTTATTTTATTTTATTTATTATTATTTTTTTTTGGCTGATGCTGCATAAGCTCATTCGCTTGCTTTCTTGCATGACATGCCATTACTACTACTATTTATGAAACTTAGGTATACCATATATAAACGGATATTTTAGGTTATTGTACTTTAACTTTAATTTTTTCTGCAATGCTATTAGTTTTTTGTTTATTGCATTAGGGGAAGATGCTATGTATTTATATGTGTTATTGGACACATATTTATGTGTCCAATTATGCAATTATATGTAAGTCATATGTAATATGACTTACATATAATTGCATAATTGGAAGCAGCTTTGTCAACTGGAGTAATTACAAAATGATTGTGTATTTCTTTGAGCTGCTTATTTATTAATTTTGTATTATTTAGATTATCCGGTATGAATTTCAATTAATTATATTTGTTAAATATGATATTTAGCATTGTGAAAAGCCACATGTGGTATGCCTCAACCGGTATGTTATATTTATATGGAGATCTTATGCAGTATTTTAATAAATCTAGATATAACAGTTTTTTAAAAGTTGATTTATTAATAGGTAGATTAGGTTGAAACTTAAAACCGAGTGATGAAATACAGTAAACCCCGCTATTTGGGGGGGTTACGTTCCTGAGAAATGTCGCGAATACTGAGTTATGGCTCCCATAGTAATAAAGGGGTTCCGTTCCAAAGTATGAAATATATAAGAAAAACAAGTCTAAAATTTTGTCTATGTATGTATTATATGTACCTTCATAATATGACTATGTACACAGACAGTACATAGTGAAATGTAAGCATATGGCATCGAAATGAAAATAAGAAACAATTTAATATTAAATGTAATATTTATTAGAAATTTCAAACAAATCTTTCAAACCAGCATCTTTGCTAGCAAAAAAACTTATCCCGCCAGTGCACCAGTTTCACTAAAGTGTTGATAAAGGAGTTTTGCCTTTTCTCGAATGATGAGTGAACTTAATGGAATTTTATTTTGAGTTTGGTCTTCTATCCACAGATTTAAAGCCTTATCATTTTTTCTAATTTAACATCATGAGTTACAGAGCAAATTTTTGAAACAATTAGTGTGTTTTCACGGACACTACGGTGGATTTTTTCTTCCGATTTTTTGATTGATTGTACCGTTGACTCAGTGATTTTATAATGTTTTGCCACTGAGGAGACACTTTCACCATTAGAAATTTTGTCTAATAACTCAATTTTATTCGCTAATGTCATCACCTTCTTTGATATTTTCACATTTCCCTTGTTATTCATAGCCATATTTTTGTACAGGTTAGAAAGAACTTGTTCACAATAAAGTCACTTTCTTCCATTAACACACTCGAAAAAGTCTGTTTTACACTGCAAAACAGTAGATTTATCACTTTTGTAAGCATATCAATTTATAAATTGATAAATTTATTCAATTTATAAGCATATAATTTAAAAGCAAATGACGAAACCTTCTATGGCAAGCGCATAACACATACTGAACAAGGATTAGTGAGAAATATCCACACTCACGATTTTGTCACCCCTTCCCCCCCACCCACTGAGTGCTGTTTTGACCGGAACAGATAATTTTAGCCATGCCCATGTTTTTTTATGGCGGAAAATGTTCACGGCGCTTTAAAATTCACATTTTTTTAGGTTTCATTTTATATTAATCAGCAATCGCAAAACCGCGAATACAGATACCACGAATAGCGGGGGTTTACTGTATCTCTAAGCTCGGGATATGGAATTATATCTAAATCGCCAGTTATAATGTGGTTATGGTTAGGATCTACATATCTAATAAATGAAGGCTTGTGGCAAACACATATATCCTGTGCAATATTAATATTGTGAAGGTTTGTAGCTATTATTTTCTAGTTACATGCTTTAAGACCAAATTGTTTAGCATATCTAAATCTGATATTAATATGTAAGTTATTAATAGGTAGCTAGTCGTTACGTAAGTTAATATTTCTATGTATATCCAAATTATTCATCATTTTATTTTGAAAATATAAGACAAGGACAGAGTTTTCTGGTTGATACATAGATCCTAACCATAACCACATTATAACCGACGATTTAGATATAATCCCATATCCCGAACTTAGAGATATTTTATCACTCGGTTTTAAGTTTCGACCTATTAATAAATCAACTTTTAAAAAACTGTTATATCTAGATTTATTAAAATACCGCATAAGATCTGCATACGATATAATATATCAGTTGAGGCATACCATATGGCATTTAACAAATATAATCAATTGGAATTCATACCGGATAATCCAAATAATAAAAATTAATAAATAAGCAGCTCAGAGAAATAAACAAACATTTTGTAATTACTCCGGTTGACAAAGCTGCTTGCAATTATGCAATTATATGTAAGTCGTATTACATAGAAATTATTAAAAATTAACTGCAGTCCAGTAGCACATACAAATACATAGCATCTTCCCCTAATGTAATAATCAAAAAACTAATAGCATTGCATAAAAAATTAAAGTACAATAACTTAAAATATCCATTTATATATGGTATACCTAAATTTCATAAATCACCTATTGCATTTAGATTCATAATATTAGGCGCCTCTGTAGCCAGGTGGGCAGGAGCAGTAGTGCGTAGCACACACTTCTTGATTAGACTGGGGTTCGAGCCAGTGACCACCAAATACGGAGGATGCAGAAGGTCAGGGAATGACCACTGCATATCCCCAGCCTGAATAAAGGGTGAGGGTTGGCGTCAGGAAGGGCATCCAGCCGCAAAAAATTTCACGCCTAAACAATAAAAAAAACGCTGACCCCATATAATGGGAAAAAGCGAGGACAAAAAAAAAAAAAAAAAAAATTTTTTTTTAGATTCATAACATGTAGAGATAGTTATGCCGAAATTCCAGGTAAAACGTTAGAAAAGTTGCTTAAAACTATATTAAATAATAAATAAAACTATTATAATAAATAACAACTTACCAATTATAAATGCAATAAAAAATAACAATATTCAGCAAATACAAACATTTGACTTTAACCGTTTATTCACTAGTATCAATCTCAACAATTTAAAAGATGTTCTCCAAAAACTATATTTGGAACATAGAGAAAGACTATAAACATTCTGTGCGTTAACTGTCTGGAATATATTTGAGCTTTAGAACTTTTTTTTTTTTTTTTTATGAAAACCCCAAATGCTAGGAGTGTTAGAACCTATAGTACTTAGTATCATGCTTGAGTTTGAGAAGATGAAAGAAGATATTTGTTGACATTAGACTTGAACTTCTGTAGACTATAATTTTCAGGAAATACGTATGAAGGAAGGTTGTTCCAGAAAACAGCAGTGAATGAATAAGCGAGGAAGATGAAAAATTGATTCTGTGAGTTTGAAGTTGGACAGTAAATGGATGTTGGCTCATGGCGGCACATGTTCAGACTGTTTTGAAAGAGAGAGTGAGAATTATAGAAGCCAATTCAGAAGAACAATACCCATGGAAGTATCTGGAAAAGGCATGCAGCAGAAACAGTATGCCTATGAGACAGAGGGTGGAGAGAGAGAGACTGTTAGAGATGAGTCTTTAATTAACCTAACTGCCCTCTTCTGAATGGAATCTAGTAACTTGAAAGGAACCATACTTATTATGCATGAGTTTCTCTTAAAACCTCCCAGACTCCTTTATTAAAATATGCAAATTAATGCACATAAGTCAAAACATGTTGCTGGTGAACTTTGCCATTTGGCAACTGATAAAATCTTTTGATCTAATTGTCATTCAGGAACCTTATTATTCTGCTGGAAAAATTGTTGGATACCCACATTACTAAATGAATCGTTTCCTCTAACCACGACCATCCTCATACTGCCTTAATTATTTTTAGTGATTCTTTAGAAGTTACTGTTATTAACAAATTCTGTACTCAGTTCATTATGGCCTTGCACCGTAAAGCCCATAAACAAACAAACTCAGTTAATTTCTTGTGTTTTAATCTCTGGTCTTTTTGAATCAGTTTATTTCCTTTCACCCTATCTGTTCTCCCACAGATGATTTCGAACCATTATTATCTTTTTTAGAACATGCATTTCAGCTTCTTAGACCTGTTAGATGTATTACCTGTGCAGATTTTAAAACAAAATCTTCAACCTGGTGCAGTTATATTAGAGAACACTGTGGCCATCTTTTAGATGACTTTATTTTTCTTTATAATTTTTATGTATTTAATTTACCTGATATGCCTTTCACTTTATCTGGTCCTTTTGGACAATATTGACGTTATAAATGATTTTTCTTCAATGATTTCTTCTCTTCACTCTTGGGCTGTTCACGATAATTGGAGTTTATCTGATCATCATATAACTTCTTTTAAAATCTCCTTTCCTAATTTATCATCTGATTCAGCTGTTTTCTCTTGTTTTCTGTTTTCACTTTTTTTTTTTCATATTTCACTTTCTCTCACTTTTCTTCTAAAAATGCAAACTGGACAAAATTCTGTTCTATCCCTTCGATTCTGTTGGAATTTTCTCCCTCCAACTTGTCTTCCAGTGACTCTGCTTTTTCTTCAGAACACTATTATAAAAGCAGCTTCATTTTCCTTCAGGTAAAAGATTAGCAGAGAAATTTCTACCCCCCCTTTAAGCCCGTCATGTAGTCTTTCAAGCTGGGCATCTGTATCAACAGAGATGTCTCTTTCATCCTCTCATAATTTATCATCTAATTTATCTGTTTTACCTTGCCCTTTGCATTTTCTCTTAAAAATTCAAAACTGGACAAAATTGTGTTCTATTCTTCAAACTCAATCCTCTGATTCTGTTGGAACTCCCTCCAACTTATTTTCCATTGACTCTGCACTTTTTCTTCAGAATGCTATTATAAAAGCAGCTCCTTTTTCCTTCAGGAAAAAGATCACACTGATCAAATGTAAAATGTTACAAAAATGAAAATACCCAACCTTGACTAATGGATGTTAACAAATATTAAGCTGCTGAACATGAAAATCACATCAAAATTTGTCGATTGGCTCTTGTTTTCAAATTACAGTTGGTGTCTCATATTAGCAAGTTACTCTACATTATCAACTACGGCTCTTGGCAAAACACGTGACAACACCACAGTTTCAGTGCCACCATGCTCTTATCACGTGATTGGCAACTGTCGCTTTGATCTGCATCACGTGATACGTTGCCATTTCAAATGCATCTTCAACTCTGTTGCAGTAATCCTCAAATACAGCTGGGTATTGGGTGATTTGTTCTCTGTGAGATTCATTTTGCTCAGTACTTGTCATGTAAGATTAATATGCCCCATAATTGGGTAAATAGTCTGGATGTCTTCTGTTAAGTATGTGGAGAAGACATGTTTGCTTTAAGAGAGTGTCCCTTAACTCATGCCATAAAAAAAGATCTACTTCTTGTACTTTGGGTAAGCAGTAGGCAACCAGGACAAGAACTGGGCTCCACACATATGCTGCACTACCTGTTCATCAAAACTCAACACGTGGATGAATCGAAGTGGATGTTTTATGCCTTTCACAGTGCCCATGATATGGAGAGAGAGAGAGAGAGAGAGAGAGAGAGAGAGAGAGAGAGAGAGAGAGAGAGAGAGAGAGAGAACAAATCACGTCACAGACTGTTACTTCTGTATAGTGCCTCCTATTAGAAAAGGGATGAAAATGAAATAAAAATGGACGGTGAAGTACTAACTATTCCTGAACCATCTGACCGTTTTTCTGTACACTCTGATGAAGATGAACATTGGTGACCATCAACTTGATATACACGAAGTACAGCAGCCGTCTGTACAGTGCGTCAAGAGACTGACCATTTTGTCCAAATCCTTTATCCTTCTGAACCACATAAGATCACAGAAAGTGAGCTTAATGACCTCATCGGGGATCACGAACTGCCGAAGAATAAAGCAGAGCTTTTGGCCTCAAGGCTACAACAGGGTAATCTGCATTCCGTGAAAGTGACAACATTTCGTACTCTAAATAAAAACTATGATAAATTCTATCAAATAGAAGGAGAACTCACTGTTTGTAGGGATCTTGATGGTCTAATGGCAGCAATGACACGAAGCACGTTCCTGAAGAATGGCAACTATTTATAGATGCTTCTAAAGTTAACCTTAAGTCTGTGTTTTTACAATGGAAATATGCTGCTTTTACTCTTGTGTATGCCATCCACAAAAAAGAAACACACACAAACATTAGTTGAGGCAAATAGTAAAGACAGTATGATAGAGTAAAGACATATGATGCTCTATAAGCAAAGATTATAGAGCATCAACCCAAAAAAAAAAAAAAAACCCCTTTACATTTCACCTATCTGGTCACTCCAAATGTTTGTTTAGCTCAGCCTTAAATTTATTTAAGCTATCAACTTCCACAACAACAGATAGAAGTCTGTTCCAGCAATCAGCTACCCACTGGCTAAAGGCAAATTTCCACCCATCTATAACTGTTTTTTCTCAACTTAAATTTGTATCCCCCTCATGTTCTTAATCTCAGCAAGTGGAAGTATCCCATCAGCATTGAGCCAGCTCAAACCATTCAAGGCCTGGTACACCTCAATCAGATCACCTCGCAGGTGCCTAGTTTCCAGATGCTGCAACTTACAGAATTTAAGCCTCTCCTGTTAAAAGAACCCCTTTGTTCCTCTCAGCAATCTTGTTGCCATTCTCTGTACTTGTTCTAGCAATTCTATATCCTTCCTAAAATGAGACCTTCAGACCTGTATGCAGTACTCAAGGTGTGGCCTGACCATTGCCTTATGCAAACATCCTTGTCTCTGCTAGCAAAATTCCTATATATCATTGACAAAACTTCATGCCCTGCTCTGGCAGCCTGTCTGCGCTACTCAGAGAACTTCATATTCAACTGCACAATTATTCCCAGGTCTTTTATATTCTCCGCCTCCCTTAGTCTAGTACCACACAGTTTTTACGTTTCTCTTGGTTTACTGCTACCCATATGCAGTACTTTGCATTTGTCAATATTAAACTTCAGTTGTCAGCCCATCTACCTAAGTTTTCTAGATCCTGTTGCAGTAGCATACTGTCTTTACTATCATTAACAAGCCTGCGAACCTTTATATCATCTGCAAACTTTGACATTAAGCCTGATATACCTTCACCGATATCATTAATAAATACACAAAACAACAATGGGCTCAGCACCGAACCCTGTGGGACTTCATTAATAACATCAGTCCCCGTAGAGCAGTGTCCATTTATTACCACTCTCTGCTGTCTCCCACTCAACCATCCTTTTATCCATTGCAGCAACTTGACCCTAATGCCATACCACTCCAATTTGTACACCATTCTTCCATATGCAACAGTATCAACATCTTTCCTGAAATCCAAATATATGATATCAAAATTATTTTTTGCATCCTGTTCCTTTTTTGATCACATCATATTATCCAATCAAATTGGTCAGACAAGACTTCCTCTTAACAAAAACCATGCTGTGTCTGAACTGTTACTGCAGTCTTGTCTAGGTGATCCTGCATCACTTCTTTAACCAGTGACTCCATTATTTTCCCCACAACAGAAGTTGAACTAACAGGTCTATAATTATTTGTGTCATCCTTTTGAACCCCCTTTGTGAATTTGCCATCTCCAGTCCATGGGAACCTCCCCTGAATCTAAGGATACCGTCATGATTATGGCTAAGGGTTTGCTTACTTGCCTCGTTGAAGATGACTGGATAAAATTTCATCTTCCCAGTGCCTTTTTTATGTTTAACTTCAACAATTTCTCCTCCACTTTGCTCTCCACTATTACAAAATCATTTAGCTTCCTGTTAGAGTTTAGTAAACTTCTGTCCTCCTCTTCCTTACAGAATTCCTCATGTGTGAATGTAGATGCAAAATACTCATTCAGTTTGTCAGCTATCTGGAAAGGATCATCAACAGCCGAACCACCAACATCGAGTGGACCAATCTGATTCATTGCCTTCCTTCTAGAGTTTACACAAGTAAAGAAGTCTTTGTTGTTTTTCTTTGCATCCTTTGCCTTTCTCGTAATCTACTTTCGCTAACCGCCTTTTTGACTTGATTACAGACTAGCTTATACCTGCCATAAGCTTTTGTGTCACCTGCTAATTTATGTGCATCCCACACATTTTTCTTCTCTGCCACGAGCATCATTAGTTCATCTGATATCCATTTAGGCATAAATCTTGAACTGTATTTCTTAGTTGGTATGAAAAGTCTAGTAGCTTCCAAGATTAATTCCCTGAAGGTCTTCCATTTAGCATCATCAGTTTTTAACATCATCAGTTGATCCCACTGTATAGAATTCAAAAACTGCCTGAGACCACTGTAGTCACCTTTACGAAAACAAAAATCCTTCCCTTTATCCTTCATGGTAGTTACATCTCTTTAAGTAAATCCCACAAGTTCCAGTCAATCTCTGGAAAGTTAAAATCCCCATTACAAGACATTTTGATTTACTGGCCCACTCTATTTCTCTGCACAATTGCTCATTATACTCTTCGCAATCGTTAGGCCTATAACACACTCCTCCTCCCATTTTCCCTTTCCCAGTGTTTGTCACATCAAACAGACTCAACATTGCACTGTCAACTCATGTCAACTGGATGCATTTCCTTAAATTTTATGTGCTTCTTAACTAACAGCATAACCTTTCTTCTCTTCCTAACCTCTCTATCCTTTTTGTACACACTGTACTACTCAATTTCCAATTCTGCACTGCTTATATCTGTATGACACCATATTTCTGATTTCTGAACAGAATCTGTTTTCAGAACAGTATCTGTTTTCAGAACAGTATCTGAACAGTATCTTCTGAACAGTATATGTCTTGATCAGCACTTCAAATTCATCAAATTTATTACCCTAACACAGCCCACGTATTTACTTGTTCCATGATAACTCCCAGCAGCTCTTGGAAGTCCCCAGCAACTTGCTCTCTAGGCTGCTGCTCATTACAATAGAAGCAGTGCAAGAATCACTTTCGCCTCTGCCTGTGGCTACTGTTAATCTTTAAGTATGTAAATCCCCCCCCAGCTAGCAGTTTTTCATCCCACCTACATTGCCTTGATAGCATCAGCAAATATTCTTTCAACCTTTCTATTTAAGTGTATCTTATCCCTGTAGAAGCAGTCTCTCCTGTTAGCAAGCACAGACCACGCTGATAAAAATTCTACCCCATGAGCCTTACACAATCTCTCCAGGGCTGAATTGGTTGACAAGGCTCTCATCATATACTCCCTGCTATCGTGTCTGGGCAGAATTGCAGACAAATTCAAATTCAACTCTAGTTCAAACTCAACTCAAATTCAACTCTAGTTCAAACTCAACTCAAATTCAACTCTAGCTCATGACTTTTTTTCTACATTGACCTGTACTTGTTATGTAAATGAACAGATCTCTTTTTCTTGAGGTCATTAGTGTCAACGTGTATCACCTTTTGTGCCCTTAAAAGATATCTGCTCTACAACATCATCAACTTTTAGCCCCTGGCAGACATACACTGGTCCTGTTCTGCCTATCCTTTTTGCATAATATATTCCCTGTCTCTCTGACAATAGTCACCAACAATAACTAATTCCTGTGGGACCAATGCATTCTGCTTTGGAGATTGCTGCTGTGTTGCCTGATGCACAGGAGTGAGTTCTGGCTTTGAGTTAGGCATCTGAGAGCTTGATAGGCCCCTATTATTAATTTCCTTAAGGGCATTCACCCTACACCTCAAACTCTCATAGATGCCTATCAGAACGCTGAGTTGGCACCTAATTTCCTCAGTCTCTGCACCTAGCGCACACACACACACACACACACACACACACACACACACCCTCCTTGGCTCGATCATGTCCTGTTCTAGACAGGTCTGCTATTTCACATTTTGTGCATTTTTTTTAGACTGTGATGATTTATTGGAGAATTGCCACTTTTGGTTCTCCCCGAGCCACCGCACTCTGGCTAATCTCTGAGCGTTGCTTTGCTGCTCTACTCTGAGTCATAATTCTGTTTAAGTACAATTTAATCGACAATGAAATTTAGCATTAGCATTAGTAAAGGCACATGATGCGAGAAAGCAAGCTTTTATAGAATCAGCCAAAAAAAAAACAAATCTCCTCATTTCACCCATCCACTCCCTCCAAATGTTTATCTAGTTCTGCCTTGATCTATTTAAGCCATCAACTTCTACAATGACAGATGGAAGTTTGTTCCAGCAATCAACCACCCACTGGCTAAAGGCAAACTTCTGCACTTTTATTCTGCAACTCTCTTTCCTCAATTTGAATTTTTGCTCTCTCAGGAGATTATTCTGTGCAAGAGGAAGAATCCCATCAGCATTGAGCATGCTCAAACCATTGAAGGCTTTATACACCTGAATCAGATCACCTCGCAGGTGCCTAGTCTCCAGACGCTGCAACCTTCATAAGAGCAAGATCAGTTGCTAGCAGAAAGGGGAAAAGAGTTCCTATATTTATTGCCCAGACTGTATTCATCAGCATTTCATGTGTTTAGATTGTTTTCGACAACACCATAAATCTACATAATTTTGTTGTTGTTATTTGGTTTTTAGGAGCATTAGCAACTAAGGCCATATTGCTCCGGGGATATGCGGTGCTCATTCCCTGACCTTTCCGCATCCTTCGTATTTGGTGGTGACGGGCTCGAACCCCGGTCTAATCAAGAAGCGTGTGCTACGCACTGCTGCTCCTGCCCACCTGGCTACGGAGGCACCACATAATTTTGTAATTTGAAAATTCGTATAAAGAATTTTTAAATGATGAGCAGTTACTCGCTTATTTTTTCTCTTAGTGCAATGTAAATTTCCAATGATCATCAGTACTATACAGCCAGCACAGCTCCCACTGAAGCAGAGAGTGTTTGTTGGACATATACACAATGCCTGAAAAATCTAATGGTGTTGGACATATATAGCCGACACGACAGTCAGCGTGCTAAACAAGAAAATTATTATTGTAAATTTTGCATTGGTTGTAGAGTCAGTAAGATTACGATGAAATTGCAAATTTCATAACATAAGTTTACATACCTATTAAAACCTAACAGAATATTTTCATACTTTAAAATTAATCTGTCCAAACATGCTGTTTCAATGATAGAGCATGATTTAAAAGAGAATTATGAAAGTGCACAATAGCAGTTATTTCACTTTTGCAGTTAGGCTGCGCTTTGAAAAAAATCAACGTACAAGTTTTTATTCTCGATGAACATCTTTCACTGAAACTTCTTGTTCAACCACAGTAGGTTTCTCTTCAATGTCTACAAATTTCAGAAGATTCCATTAAGCCAGCAATGAGTTCCTCTTCATTCGTGCATATTTTGAAAAAAATATTCAATGTCTGTATCCACTTCTGCGTAATCTTTGGAGCTTAAGTTTTCCTGCAAGTTTAGGTGATCATGCACATGCTCAAATATTTCTTCACTGTTATTGGACTCTTCTTTGCAATTAATAGAGTAAGAAGCTTGCAAAACTTCACATTGCATCATTCAAGGCGGTAAATTTAGAATGTTTGTAGCAGTTGCCGATCACTTTTTCATCAACTTTATTCCATGCTGAAACACATTGCATGATGTTGATTTTGCATTGAATTTTGATTTCAAGACAGCACAATTTGGTTTAATACATAGCATTCTTCGGTAGTTTTTCTTAAAACACTGGATTACCTTAGGTACTCGAAAGTGATTGTATGTAGGTCATTTACTTGACAATGAGGGGTGCAGTTATCCACAAACAGCAAAATTTTTCTATTCTTCTCACTCATCCTGCAATCTAAGTCTCTGATCTATTGTTCATAGATTTGTGATGTTATCCATGCCTTTTGGTTTGCTAGATACGTAGTCAGTAATGTCTTCAAACCTTTAAAGCATCGAGGCTTCTGAGATTTCCCAATGATTAAAAGAGTAAACTTCTCTGTGCCAGAGATGTTTGCTGCTAGGAGAACAGTAATTCGTTGTATGGCTTTTTTTCCGCCACTACATTTCTCCCCTTTAAAATGTTTTATTTAGTAGCAATTTAAAAAAAAAAAAAAGTCCAGTTTCATCAGCATTGAAGATGTGATTGTGGTTCTTTGTCTTTCCATTTATCTTAAATTATCTTTCCATTCCTTTGTAGCATTAATGTCCACAGCTGCACTTTTGCCACACTTTTTTTTGAAAGACAGGTCAAGACGAGTCTCAAATTTCTAGGACCATCCATCCGAACTTTTAAATTCTTCAATATCCATTTGATGTGCAAACGATTCAGCCTTAGCTTTTAAAAAAAAATGCACAGGAAAAAAACTACAGGAACATTTTTGCATGCATCATCATTAGCCATTCCAAACGTACCCTTTCAAGTTATGGATATTTTGCTTTTTGTGCTTGAATCTTACCCAGTGCAGCAGATTTCTCTAAACTTTCAATCTTTTTCTGATGTTTCAGAATAGTGAACAGAATATTCTTAGGAATGTCAAACTGTTGGGCATTGTCAGTCTTAGAATGCACACCATTATATTACAGCTTGCAAAATCCTAATTTTATCTGTGGATTTTTTTTTTTTTTATGTGAACCCCAAACAAGAGAGGTATTAGAACCTGTAGTACTTAGTACCGTGCTTGGGTTGGAGGTTGAGAAGATGAAAGAAGATATTTGTTGACATTGGACTTGAACTTCTGTAGATTGTAATTTTCAGGAAATACATATGAAGGAAGGCTGTTCCAGAAAACGGCAGTTGAATGAATAAACGAAGAAGATGAAAAGTTGGTTCTGTGGGTTTGAAGTTGGACAGTAAATGGATGTTGGCTGGTGGCGGCACGTGTTCAGTCTGTTTTGAAAGAGAGAGAAGGAATTACAGAAGCTAATTCAGAAGAACAGTGCCCATGGAAGTATCTGTAGAAGAGGCATGCAGCAGAAACAGTACGTCTATGAGAAAGCGAGTGGAGAGACTCTGTTAGAGATGAATCATTAATTAACCTAACTGCCCTCTTCTGAATGGAATAAAGAAGCTTGAGAGAGGTTTTGGGTGTACCACCCCAGATGTGGGAACAATATTCCATGGCAGGGCAAATTTGCGATTTATACAGAGTGAGCAGCTGTTTGGAAGAAAAGTAACGGCAAGAGCGAAAGAGAAAACCAAGTTTTTTAGATACAGAGTAAGCAATGTTTGTAATGTGCTTGTGCCAGGAGAGATTAGAAGTCAGGGTAATCCCCAAAAGAGATATACCATTTTGCCTAGAAATCGGAGTGTCATTAAAGATAAGCATAGGAGCAGAAGAATTCTTTTTGCGAGATAAAGACAAGACTGGGTTTTAGAAGGGTTGAAATCAACTAAGTTGTCTTTGCCCCACTGGAGAATTACCTGAAGATCGGGATTTAAGTAATTGGTAGCAGATTTTCGAGAAGTTGAAGCTGATTGAGCAGGACAAGGTTTCTCAAAATGGAAAGTGGAATGCAATGTGCTATCATTGACAAAACTATGGATAGGATTTCCAGTCAATGGAAGAAGGTCATTAATATACAAGAGGAAAAGAGTGGGGGAAAGAACTGAATCTTGGGGGACACCGGCATTAGTGGAGAAGTTAGAAGACAGAGAGCCATCTACCATCACCCTCAGTGAGCGATCAGAGAGAAAACTGGATAACCAATTACTAAAAACAGTTGGCAAACCATAAGATGGAAGCTTGTTTAGAAGACCTTTATGCCAAACACGATCAAAAGCCTTTGAGATGTCAAGAGCAACTACCTGCGTTTCACCGAACCTTTCCATTGAATTAGTCCATAAATGGGTAACATAAGCCAGAATATCACCAGTGGAGCGACACTGACGGAATCCATACTGGCGATCGTTGATCAGACGGAAGGTTTCTAGGTGGTTTAAGAGTTGGCGGTTAATTGATTTCTCCATTACTTTAGAAAGAGTAGAAGTAATTGCAATGGGACGATAATTGGATGGGAGGGATTTGTCACACTTTTTAGGAACTGGCTGGATATGAGCAAATTTCCAAGCAGAAGGAAAAACACCTTTGGAATAAGAAAGTGAAAAAAGGTGGCAAAGAATAGGAGTAAGTTCAGGAGCACAGGTTTTGAGAACAAGTGGAGAAATACCATCAGGACCTGGAGCTTTCTTAGCATCAAGATTCATCAAAATCCTTCTGATATCCTTTTGATGGAAGATCACAGGAGGCATTGAATGGAGCGTGTTGGGAATGGTGGGAGGTGTTTTACCAAGATCATTAATACGTGAGCTGGAAGGAAAATGGGATGCTAGCAAGGTCAGCTTTATCCTTGGCTGAAGTGACAACAGAACCATCTGGTTTGGACAGAGGTGGGAGCAGAGATGGGCAAAAGTTGCAGCCAATAGCTTTGGCAAGAGACCAGAATGCTTGGCTACCATTATGGCAAGAAGCAAGTTTTCTACTCTTAGCCTGTTCAAACTCTAGTTTGGACTGATTAATAACTGCTTTACAATTGTTGCGAGCTTTGGTGTAGGCAGAAAATGAAACTGAAGAATTAGAAACAAGCCAATTACGATATGCAACATTCTTCTCTTGGACAGCCTTAGCACATTTATTGGAAAACCAAGGTTTAGATAAAGGACGAGATTTTAAAGTCGAGTTTGTGATAAAGGATTCCATTCCTGCAAGAATAATTTCACTGACACGATCTGAACAAACGTTGACATCAGAAGTTTTGAAACAGTAATCCGACTAAGGAAAAGAAGAAAAGAAGTCTCGCAGGTCATCGCATTTTGCATTCTTGTAATGCCAAAAAACACGAGGTTAGGAATAGCCATGAGATAAAGGTTCCATTGGAGAAGGGACGATCACCAAGTTGTGATCTGAAGTGCCTGAAGGACCTCTCACTTCAACAGCTTACTTAGAAGGGTTGTTTGTGAGAAAAAGATCAAGCGCATTGGCTGTATGATTAGGATTGTCCGGTATTCTTGTAGGTAAATGAACAATCTGTGCTAGGTCATTAGTAATTGCAAAAGCCTCAGCATCTTGACCTAATGGGTCGGTATGACTAGAAAACGGAAGCTAGCTGGAGTTGTGAACATTAAAATCACCAAGGAAAATTACCTCACTGTTATGAAAGTTGGACTAGAGAAAGTCAAGTTGCAAAGAGAGGAAGTCAAAGAGCTCCAAGTGATTAGTGGAATTGGGAGAACAGTAGAGACAACAGATGAATTTGACGCAATGAGGTAGAGAGATTTTAAGCCAGAGAAGATCAAAGAGAGGAGATTCCAAATTTCCAAGTCTCTTGAGGGAATATCAGAATGGACATATGCACAAGTACCACCTTTGAGACAAAAGGAATCATACAGCGAATAATTTGGGCATCTGAGATGAGCAGTAGTTGAATCAACTGATAACTGAGATTCTTTCAGAAAAAGTACATGGGGTTTGGCAGACTGCAAGTGGAAATGGACATCGTTGAGATTAGAATTGAGACCACGTATATTTGTGAAATGAATTAGGAAGTGCTTGGGAGGTTTAGATCATTTCGCAGATAAACTTGCTCTATTATTTTGACAATTCATGGTGTATTCAATAGTAAGAAAATGTGGGTGGGACATGCTGTATGAAGTAATGAAATTATTGGATATGGCGTACACATGGTAAGAATATACCCAGATCCTTGACATAACGTGGCCTCGACAATGCTCCCTGCATACACACTACTCGGCTCCCTCCAGTCACTATCTGGCAGAGTAGAGGTAGCAAGATTATACACTAGCTGATCCGGAAGCCTCCTAGAGAGTTACCAATAGGTTCGGTCCAGTGTACTAACTAGCGGCCGGCCTACAATATTGAATCTCGCCACATTGTTCATCATAACCTCAAAAGTCATCAATCATACTGCATGATGGAAGAGATAGGGAAGGGTTGACCGGAACTTAGTTCTAGAGACTAAACATGGGTTCCACCACTTCAAGTCTCCAATAAGCAATGTGGTGGTATTTCACCAGTTGATGAGAGTCATCTACCACCTAGTACTGCATGGTAACATAGAGGGGCAGCGTTCCTCCATGTGGTGTGGGTGCCACACCTCAACTCCTGCTTACCTTTGGTTCACACCTGGGTGGTCAACCACCATGTACTTGTGCATGGAGGTTATACCCAGGATTACTAACAGTCCCACCATCGTGAAGGTGCAAGCAGAGGATTTGGCTATCACAGACCGTCCGGACTTCGCCGAAATTGGGTCCACTTGACTTGAGTGTCACCCGAATATCAGTTCCATCAGCATTTTAGACTCCCAGGTAGCAAGTACAGATTGGTGAAGCTGTCCACTTTCTTGGAGCCATACCAGTCAACATATGCTCTAATTAATGTAATTAACTTCTAACTGATGTTCATTTCATTATTGCACTGCGAAAAAAGAGCATGGGAAGTCTTAACAAATGATTTCTCACAGTCAGGCTGCAAGCTTGTCAATTGCTTCAATATATTTGAAGTGTTTTGTCATTTTTAAATGCAGATATTGTAATTAAAACGTAAAAATTCAGATTAACAGGAAGAAATTTATGGTCATTATAGAGAAATTGGCCGGAGCCAGCTGCATAAGATGTTATAACGTGTTGGGACATTAAAAAGAGGATCGCTATAAAGAGCTTTGACTGTATTAAAAAAATTCAATTTTTTATTGAATTAAACTTAAACAACAATTGGAGCACAAATTAAATCCTGAAAATTAATTAATGCTGTTAATATGGTTTTAGGTAGGGCAAGTTGCTATTCTGCTATTATAAACCTAACTAACCCTATGTTAAGATATATTGTTATTTGATATAGTTTTCTTTCTGTCGATAAAAATATTTAACTAAAATTAAGAATAAAAAAGAGAAGGATCAATGCAACATTTGTCTTTTTAGGTATGAATGCATGGCTCATTGTCCCAAGGCACACATGTACACTGCCCTCAAATAATGACTGCTCCTAAAATAATACCACGAAAAAGTCCATAAATACCATCTTTTCAAGGGACACCAGCCTTTGTTAATTCCGAAAAGTAGTCATTGTTCAATTACTGATCATTATCCTCTCCACATATCAGTGGATATCCCAGTACACCCAGCTATTCTATGGCTACTGCCTTCTGTCAAGGAAATAATGAACTGTTAATAGCATTAATTAATTTTACTGTATTTATTTTGTGGTTCATGGTTTGCTAATTTAATATAGCATATTTTAACAATAAAAGATCAGTAGTGCTATACTGCCCATCACACTACCCAACTTTTAATACTCTTTTCTTCAGGTGTCATGGGCAATTTTGTGAAGTATGCATTTTATAGTGGCTGTTGCAGTTTAAACACATTCCTTTTCTGCTTATACTTTTTTTTTTTTTTTTTAAAGTTCCAAGAAGGAATAAACCCTAACCCTCCTTCCTTTTGATCTTTTTTGGCTTTGTGAAAAGGAAGAGACTGAATTCTAGGAATCATTACTCATGCAGTTTTATTTCACAGAAATTGTTTCTGTTGTAGGTGATATTTATTTTATATTTAACTCTGCTTTAAAAGTAGGCCGCTCTTTATAACTCGGTGTCTAGCTCTTCGTAATTGCAGTCACATTCTCTTCCCAGCTTTTTTTAAATTCAACATTATTGATCTGTTTTCTTATTGTTACAGAAATTGGAGTCTTTTGTGTTTGTTTGCATTTGTTCTGTATGGCATTAATAGATTTCTTCAATGAGATGATTATTATTATATTCATACTACATTTATCATATTTATAAGATATAAACTTAATTGAATGAATTCTTTTTAAAACCATTATTTTTAAGCAAAAAAAATTTAAGGTGCTATAAAAGCAAGTGTAGTACATTAAGTGTGCAGGTTTTCAACTCAATATAACCAATTGCTTCCTAAGCACTGCAAAAAGAAAAGAAAAAAACAAGTCTCCCACTTATAACACATTCCTGCTTATAGTGCTCTTTGAAGCCATTCCCTTAAAAAAAAAAAAAAAAACTATAACAGGGTTCAACTGTAAATGATTTTGTATTGTTTAAATTCTAAAAGTTCTTTAACCACAAATTCAGGAAACATTCACTAGCTTGTACTGAACTCAAAAGAAGTGTAATCAAATCCAGTCTCTGCATCATCAGCCATTTTCAGTCCACTGCAGGATGAAGGCCTCTCCAGCAACTTTCCAGTTCCTTCTGTTTTGTGCAGTGGCCATCCATTTACTACCCACAAACTCTTGAATTTCATCTATTCATCTCCGTTGTTGTCTTCCAGGTTTTCTTCTAGCTCCTCTTGGGTACCATTCTGTTATTTATTTTCTTAGTCCGTCTGTCGTAATGTCTTCGAGCTATGTGTCCTGCTCAGGACCATTTTAGTTCTTTAGTTTTGATAAGAATGTCATTTACTTGAGTTTTCTGCCTAATCCATGTGTTTCTCTTCTTAGCTAACAGTCTGATTTCCAATATAATTCATTCCATTCTTCGCTGTGTAGTTCTCAGCTTCTCTTCCATTCTTTTGGTGAGTGCCCACGTTTCACATGTCATGGTGGGGAGTATACATTGGTTCATTATTTTGTTTCAGACAAATTGGGATATTGCTCCTCAGTATGTGACTTATCTTTCTTGAATGCTATACAACCAAAATTTATTCTTCTCTTGACTTCTAGCTTTTCTGTCTCCTGTATAGAATTAAGGGACTTTCAATAATTACTAGTTATTTTCATATCTTAATAAGGATCAAAAAAGTTCCACCGTTAGAAAAAAAATTGTCTTTCTATATATCTAAACTATTTGACATTATACGTTATGCATTGGATGTAATGTACTAGCAAGCTACTTTAATATTCAAGGCAATTTGAAAAACTCTTTATGAACATGCTCAAAGTCAGAACATTTATTCTTGACCACAATCAGGTTCAACTTGAATTTTACACATCTCACAAAGAACCGAAAGGAGGTACCAATTCATAAATGTCTCCTCCAAAACCTCAGCAGATACTGAAAAAGCCAATTTGGAGGACACAAGTTACTATAAACCTCAAAACTTGACTCCAACACAGTAGAATTCTAGTTATTCAAAATTTTTAGAACTTTTTTGCTTTTATTTTTTTCCCCATAATTTAACTCAAAAAAATTGATACATTTAATCTATCATGAATAGAATTTTATTATTATATTCATGTGAATATAATAAAATGTATAAAGCATTATGTAAGAAGAATAGATAAAACTTCACTGTAAAAAGACTTTAAAAATTAAAAATTGTCGAGGACTCAACTTGTTCTAATTACACTACGATTGCCTACATTAATGCTAATATTTAGGAAGAAATCTGCACAATTTGTTTAGCGCCTACGACAGAAGATATGTTTACAATCTAATCTGGATATATATCCGGATATATCAGGATAAATATCCAGAATCATTCCCAGTGTGCGAATTATAAAATTTAATAAATCTGGCAAAAAATAATCGACCAAATGTACAGTGATTGTAAAAATATTCATTACATCAGCGGTCGATTATAAACCCGGTAAAGATTGGCTATTCAAGTTGTCGCTTCCAAGACCCAGCTCACACTTCACATATATAATTTAAGACAAAAGGGATGGCTATACCCTGACAACTTATATATTTCAGAAAAAAAAGGTTGGAGCAGTCAATCCCTTTTTTATTTATGGTACTGTGCTTGAATAAAAAAAAAGATTATGGTGACAGCTCCTCGTCGATGTATATTAAATATTTCAAATGTGTATTGGAGCTTGGAAATACAAATTTTATTGGAAATATTTTCGAAGATTTCTACCTCTTCAATACACAGCGGAGGCACAATTGCATTTGATATTTGCTGAGTGAAAAGAACCCGTCAGAATAATGACTTGTCCCAGATAAGTATATGACTCCACCTTTTCAATTACTGCTCCTTCAATCATTATATCCCTTTCTGTGGCATACCTATTCATCATTACTTTTGTTTTAGCCCTATTCATCTTTAGTCCAAAATCCTTACTAACTCTACATAACTGATTAAGATTTTCCTCTTAATTCTTTTGGATCATGGCTTATGACCACAATGTCATCTGCAAACGGTAAATGGTTTAGGTACTCTCCATTCACGTTGACTCCTTTCTGTGACCAGTCTAATCTTCTGAAAGCTTTTAGACCCCAAATTTTTTGAAAAAAGGTGCATCTTATACATGAGGAAATATGGTACTCCTTTTTGTCCTTTTCTGTTATCTCAAAGAGCTTTGTATTATTTACTCAAGTCGGTTTTTCCTTTCTTTTCTTACATCTGTATTGTGTGCGTCTTACCATTCTGTGATCACTTCCAACATTTACCTTGTTCAGGATGGTAACATCATTCATGATATATCTTCTGTTAGGGAGGATGAAGTCGATTTCATTAGTTGTTAATCCATTTGGGCTCTTCCATGTACTCTTTCTGTTCACTCTTTTTTTTAAAAAAGTGTTCATTACTGACATTCCTCGAGGTTCTGCAAATTCCACAAGTATTTCACCTCTTTCATTTCTTTCACCAATTCCAAAATTTCCTATAGTTCCCCTTTCTGTGCTGTTTTGTCTCTTTGCAACCTTAGCGTTGAAGTTCCCCATAATGATAGTGTAGTGAGTTTTCTGTTCATTTAGAAGGCTCTCAATTTCAGTGTACATTTCTTCAACCTCTTCATCATCATGGCTCGATGTTGGTGCATAAATCATTATAATCTTTAGCTTATACCGCTTAGAAATCCTGAGTAGTAGTCTTGACATGCTTGGTGATGTGCTTTTGAATTCCTATATGTTTTTTATATCTTTATGGACCAGAAAGCCAACTCCATCACTCCTTTAACTGTTTCCATTGGTGTACAGCAGATTTCCACTTGATCAACTTATATGTGATTCATTTCTTCTTCTTCTTTGCCAAACCGATGATATTCCAATTCACATTTTCTAATTCCTTTTCCAGCTCTAATATCCTGTCTTCACCGATGAGTGATCTTACGTTGTAGCAGACCAAGTTTAGTTTCTGTGCATGGCAGCCTGGTCATACCCGGAGATTCTTAGCACCCTCTGCTTCCACTCTGATCCTCTCACTGCCGTAAGAGGAGGAGTGAAAGCCGCTGGGGACTGGGAGCTATTCGTTTTGTCTTACTGTAATGTGCTGGAGGGTTTGGTCTTTTCCTCTTCATGCTGACCAGGTGTCTTGAAGAGAACCACTCTTCACATTCGTTGTCACCTAAGTGCTGTAAAAGGGCTTACCATCGAGAAGGTGTGCACGAGTGGATTTTAGGGAGGCAGGCCAACCGGACTTCTCCTAAATCTTCTGAAATAGAAAGATATTGGATCCATCAATGTTTTAGACTGAGTGTCTGATAACACAGAATGCCTGTTCTCCTCTAAGCCCCTGCACCATACCATAAACTAAATTAGTAGCATGAATTCAATTAAATTGGTATGTTCTGTATTTCTTAAATTTCATTCTACTACTCCATCATCATCATGCACTGATAGGTGCCTCCATAGCCAGGTGGGTAAGAGCAGCAGTGCGTAGCACATGCTTCTTGATTAGACTGGGGTTAGATCCCATGACCACCGCATATCCCTGGAGCAATATGGCCTTAGTTGCTAATGCTCCTAAAACCCAAATAACAAACAAACAATCATGCACTGATAGTAAAATGAACAAACTGTAATCATTTAAAACCTACAACTGACTTCTTTAATATTCTTAAAATTACCTGTTATGTTTTATTTTTCTCCCAGATGATATGTTTAAGCGGCAAGTTGGATATTTTTATGGAGATCCATTGTCGACTCTAATGAATGGAAAAGTGAGGGAGAAATTGCGTATCATCCCAAAAAATGTTACATGGGGAGGTAAGTTTAATCACTTCTAGCTTTCCTTTTATTCTGTGTAACCTAAAATGAAATGAACTAAAGTGTGACAGAAATGTTTCTATCAAAAAGAAGTTAGATTAAAATGTCATAAAATGACACTCTTATTATTATTGACATCATTTATTGCCTAAAAAGACAGTTAATATAGATTCATATAAAATTAAAAAGATAATTAATACAGATTAATATAAAATAATTAATAAACATACAAGAGAAGGCACTGCCCCTTTGTTCCATGAACATGTTCCATGTTCATGGATAAATGGAAATTCGCTTGCTTTAATAATTTTGTTTACTCTGCTATTAAAAGGAGCACACAATTAAATCTAGAAAGTAGAGCCCACCTCCCAGTGGCAGGGATGGAAACCTAGCCCATTGGGATAGATAGGATGAACAATGAATCCAAAGTTTATTTCCTCTTGGCTAGGGCAAAGTGGCATTGGACTCTCCAATTTGAGTTGTGATTAATTTGAAATTCTTCTTTGTTTTTTAAAAAAAATAAATTTTTTTAAGCACAGCAAACATTGGAAAAAGATAAGTCATGAACCACATATAAGCTACGGCTTGGGTGGTTGGAGGCTTACTTGGTATTTTGAATTTATGATTCTTCAAGCAGACTCTGTTGAAAAAATACTTCAGCATTTCATCCAGTTAAATCACGTTATCTCTCACTATAGTTGATTCACTCAGTGCTTGTTTACTGTAGTATTCTTTATGTTTTGATAACATTCTCCAAGAGTTGCATTCTGATCCACAGAATAGCAATATTCACTGCAAACCGCTTTCAAATGAGTTGCCCTTTAGAAGATAATGGAGTCAGTAAGTGTCTGATGCTAAATTTGTCCCTGTTTATTATGAAACATCTATTTCTATAGCATCACATTAAGTGACTGCACCTGCATTAACATTGGTGAGATATGCAGACTCTGAGATAAATCTGCTATTACGGACATGTCTGGGAAGTTGGGAGTTTCAATCCCAATGAAAGCTGAGATTATTTTTTCTGTTGATAATCACTGGAAATTTCTTCACAGAAAATTGACAGGAGCATAACAATATTTGGTGTCTGTGGCCAACTATCAGAAATCGACCCAACCTTTGATTTTCATTAATTTTTATTAAATTAATATTTAATGAATAAATTAATTTTATTTTATTAATTATTAAATAATACTTACTGGATTAATATTATAATATGATTGTAATTTAATATAATTTTAATTGTGATAATTATTATTATGTTTATATTATGGATGTTAGATTAACTTGTGGCAGAGAAGAAAAATGCTTGTGATGCATATAAATTATCAGCCAACACAGAAGCCTATAGTAGATATAAACTACTCTGTAATCTAGTCACAAAAGAGATTAGACAAGCAAAGGCAGACCATGAGAAATCTTTGGCAAAGGATGCAAAGAAAAACAGCAAAGACTTCTTTACTTTCTTAAACTCAAGAAGGAAGGAGATGATTGTATCAATGGTTCGACTGTTGATGATCCTGCTTAGGTAGCTAACAAACCGAATGAGTATTTTGCATCTACAGTTCACACACAAGCAGTTCTGTAGGGAAATGGAGCCAAGAAGCTTCTCAAACTCTAAAAAGGAGAGCTAAATGATTTTATAATAACTGAGAGAAAAGTGGAGGAGAATTGTTGAAGTGAAACATAAAAAAAGACAACTGTGGTAGATGGGGCTCTATCCAGTTATATTAAGGGAGGCAGCAAAGGAAGTAAGCAAACCATTAGTCATAGTTATGAGAGCATCCTTGGATTCAGCGGAGATCTCCAGGGACTGCAGATGTGCAAATGTATCCTCAATTGACAAAGGGTGATACACGAGTAATTTCATACCTGTTAGTTTAACTTCTATTCTGAGGAAAAGAATGGAGTCACTGGTTAAAGATGCACTGCAGGATCATCTAGGCCAGACTGTATCAACAATTCAGACACAGCATGGGTTTGTTAAGGGGAAGTCTTTTCTGACCAATTTGATTGGATACTACAATGTGGTCACAATGGAACTGGTTGAAAAAATAATTTTGATATCATAAACTTGGATTTCAGGAAAGCTTTTGATACTGTTGCACATGGAAGACTACCTGTGCAAATTGAAGCAGTATGGCAATAAATGGAAGTTGCTATAATGGAGAAAGGGATGGTTGAGTGGGAGAAGACAGAGTGGTTATGAATGGACACCGCTCTTCGTGGACCAATGTGGTCACTCAGGGTTCGTTGTTGGGCCCATTGTTGTTTTGTATGTTTATCAATGATATTGACTAAGGTATATCAGACTTAGTGTCGAAGTTTGCAGATGTTACAAAGGTTGGCAGTGTTGTTAATGATAGTGTGCTACTGCAACAGGATCTTGAAAATTTGGGCAGATGGGCCGAAAAGTGGCAACTGAAGTTCAGCATTGGCAAATGCAGTAACCACAGAGTAATGTACCAACTGTGTGGTGCTACACTCAGGGTAGTGGAGAATGAAAAGGGGGTAATTGTGCAGTCAGATATGAAGTTCTGAGCAGTGCAAACAGGCTGCAAGAGTAGCTCATGGGGTCTTGTCATTCATATACAGGAATTTTGTGACACTTTTGTAGATTTCTTGGATGACTATTTTCTACGGCAGCTTGTTAGAGAGGCAAGAAGAGGAATCAATACATTGATCTGGTTATAGTAATTCTTTATGCATTAACAATCTCAGTGTTCTCCCCAGAAAAGTTTTCCACTCAAGTGACATTATGGAGTAGCTGGGTGGGGAAGTTTAATACTTCGCATTATGTTCAAATTAATGTTGATCGAGATCAGTGAGCAGTACCATACAGCCGTGAGAATTGCTTAAGTTTTAGCTGGGTGGTCAGTTAAATTCACCGGGTGATGCACCCCTTTGATAGGTCTGGGGAGAACACTGCAGTGTGTAGTTAAAAGACCCACTGAGTGGCAGCAATCACAGAATTTAAATAAAGACAACTACTGTCAAGGGTAAAGAGAAAGGCTTTTGTAAGGGTGACTACAAAGGTCTCAGACAGTTTAAATTGTATACAGTGGGACCAACTGATGATATTACCAACAGCAAATTCTAAATGGGAAGTATTCAGGGAAGTAATCAAAGAAGCTACTAGGCTTTTCGTATCAACAACGAAATACTGTTGAAGGCTTAGCCCCAAATGGATGTGAAATGAACTATTGAGACACATAGTAGAGAAGAAAAGTGCATGGAATGCATATAAATGAGTTTGAAATCAAGTCACAAAGTAGGTTAGGCAAGCTAAGGCAGATTATGAGAAGTCTCTGGCAAAGAATGCAAAGAAAGCAAAGACTTCTATGCTTCTATTAACAAAAAAAGAAGAGGTTGAATCACATTCGGACATTTGATGTTTATGGGTTAATTGTTGACGACTCTGCTCAAGTTGTGGACAAATTGAATAGGTATTTTGAATCTACATTGACATATGAGGAATTCTTTAGGGAAGGCGATGCCAGAAGTTTATCACACTCTAACAAGGAGCTAAATGACTTTGTAATAACTGAAAGGAAAGTGGAGGAGAAATTGTTGGGGATGGATGTGGTAAAAGGCACTTTTTCCAATTATATTAAGGGAGGCAGCAAGGGAGATAAACAAACCCTTAGCCATAATTATGACAGCATCCTTAGATTCAGGGAGGTCAATTAAGACTGGAGATGTATAAATATATCCCCAATTTATTAATGGTGCTCAAAAGGCAACATGAGTAATTACAGACCTGTTAGCTTAACGTCTGTTTCAGGGAAAGTAATGGAATCTCTGGTTAAAGAATTAATGCAGGACCATTTGGACAATCATGCAATTATTCTGCAATGGCAACATGGATTTGTCAGTGGGTCGGTCTTGTCTAGGGCTGCCACCTCTCTAACCTTAAAAATGAGGACATTTGGGCAGCAAAATCCAGTCTTTTTAGGCGCAATTCTCCAACGCATCACAGCCTAAAAAAATGTGCAACATGTGAAATGTTTGCTGAACTCTCTGGAACAAAACATAATCTAGCCAAGGAGGATGTCTTGTGTGTGCCAGGTGCAGAGAGTGTCTAAAAATTAGGCATCAACTCAGTGTTCTACTGGGCGTCTATGAGAGCTTGAGGTGTAGGGTAGATGCCCTCGAAGAAATTAATATGAGGGCCCGTCAAGCTCTCAGTTGCCCAACTCAACACCAGAGCTCACTCCTGGGCATCAGGCAACACAAGGCTGAATGCGCTGGTCCCAAAGGAACTAGTTATTGTTGGTGACTATATTGTTAGGGAGACAGGGAATATATTGTGTAAAAAGGATAGATGGAACAGGACCAGGGTATGTCTGCCAGAGGCAAAAGTTGATGACGTTATAAAGCATATATCATCTTTTAAGGGCACAAAAGGTGATATTATTGTACACATTGGCTCCAGTGACATTAAGAGTAGGAGATCTGCAGATTTACTTAACAAATACAGGTCAATGTTGCAAAAAAGTCATGAATTAGGGTTAAATTTGAAAGTATCTGCAATTCTGCCCAGACACGATAGGAGGGAGTACATGATGAGAGCCTTGTCAATCAATTCAACCCTGGGGGGGAATGTGCAAGGCTCAAGGGGTAGAATTTTTTTCAGTGTGGTCTCTTCTACAGGAGAGACTGCTTCTACAGGGATGGAATACACTTAAATAGAAAGGGTGCAAGAATATTTGCTGATGCTATTGAGGCAGTGTTAGGTGGGTCGGAAAACTGCTAGCTTGGGGGATTCACAGACTAAAAGGTTAAAAGTAGCTGCAGGCAGAGGTGAAGGTGATTTTTGCACAACTTCTATTAGAATAAGTAACGACCTGGAGTGAGGGGTGCTGGGGATTTCAGGGACGGATGGCAATCATCGTGAAACAGGTGGGTATATGGGATGTATTAGGGTAACCAGGAATAGGAATAGATGCATGTATGCTTGCATGCATGTATACCAATGCTAGAAGTATAGTAAATAAATTTGATGGATTTGAAGTGTTGGTCAAGACATCAAAGGCGGATATTGTTGGGATATCAGAGACGTGTTGTCACACTGGTATTAGCAATGCAGAATTGGAATTTGGGGAGTACAATGTGTACAGAAAGGATAGACAGGATAGGAAGGGAGGAGGTGTTATGCTGTTAATTAAGAAAAACATAAAATCAAAAGAAGTGCATCCAGTTGATATAGATGAACAGTGCACTGTTGAGTCAGTTTGGTGTGTTATAGGCCTAATGACTCGAATGAGTACAATGAACAGTTGTACAGAGAAATAGAGTGGGCTAGTAAATCAGAATGTCTTATAATGGGGGATTTTAACTTCCCAGATATTGACTGGAACTTGTGGATTGGTCACTCACACACTAGTAAGACTTTTGTGGATTTATTGGATGATTGTTTTCTGCAGCAGCATGTTCTAGAGGCAACAAGAAAGGGTAATACTCTTGATCTGGTTATCAGCAGTGATCATTTGTGTATTAAGAATTTGCAGATAAAGGAACCACTAGGTGGCAGTGATCACAGTGTACTGATGTTGGGATTTACTTAAAGATATAATTACCATCAGGGGTAAAGGAAGGGTTTTTGATTCCATAAAGGTGAGTAAAGTGGTCTTCTTCTTCAAGAGTTGTGTTTCCATTTACAATTGGTTTCCTCAGCCTACAAGTTATTTCCCGTTAGGAATTTTTTCCCACCATAAAGTGCGGTTCAAGGTGTCTTGGTTGGTTAAGCCTCGGGCTGTCCTCGGGCTGTCATGCACTCCCGTACTCCATCCATCCATGTCCTCCTAGGTCTTCCTCTTCTCCTTCTTCCAGGAGGTATCCATTCAAGGATAGCCTTTGGATATCTGCTTTCTTGCATCCATTTTACATGTCCATACTAAGTTAGACGCTTTTCTTTGATGGTGTCAGTGGTCTCAGACAGTTTTTAAATTCTGTACAGTGGGATCAACTGACGATGTTTCCAACAGTAAATTCTAAGTGGGAAGCATTCAAAGGAATTAATCGTGGATGCTACTAAAAGTTTCATACCTATTAAGAAATACTTCAATGTTTAGGCCTAAATGGTTATCAAATGAACTAATTAGACTCGTGACAGAAGAAAAATGCATGGGATGCATATAAATTATCAAGCGACTCATAAGCCTATGGCAGATATAAGCTAGTCTGTAATCAGGTCACAAAGGAGGTTAGACAGGTGAAGGCAGATTACAAGAAATCTTTGACAAAGGATGCTAAGAAAAACACCAAGCATTTCTTTACTTATATAAACTCTAAAAGGAAGAGGATGAATCTGATTGGTCCACTTGATATCGATGGTTCGACTGTTGATGATCCTACTTAGATAGCAAACAAACTGAATGAGTATTTTGCATCTACATTCACACATGAGGAGTTATTAAGGTTTGGAAATGGCAGAAGGTTATCAAATTGTACCAGGGTGCGTAATGATTTTAATAACTGAGAGCAAAGTGGAAGAGAAATTGTTGAAGTTAAACATAAGAAAGGCACCTGGGGTGGATGGGATCTATCCAGTTATATTAAAGGAGGTGGCAAAGGAACTAAGCAAACACTTAGCCATAATTATGAGAGCATCCTTGGACTCAGGGGAGGTCTCCACTGGAGATGTGCAAATGTATCCCCAATTCACAAAGAGGGATCGAAGGGTGACACGATTAATTACAGACCAGTTAGTTTAACTTCTGTTGTGGGTAAAATAATGGAGTCACTGGTTCAAGATGCATTGCAGGATCATCTAGATAAGACTACAGCAATAATTCAGACACGGCATGGGTTTGTTAAGGGGAAGTCTTGTCTGACAAATTTGATAGGATATTATGATGTGGTTACAAAGGAACTGGATGCAAAAAATAATTTTGATATCATATATTTGGATTTCAGGAAAGCTTTTGACACTGTTGCGCATGGAAGACTATTGTAAAAATTGCAGCAGAATGGTATTAAGGGTATGTTGCTACAATGGATAAAAGGATGGTTGAGTGGGAGAAGACAGAGGGTACTAATTAATAGGTGCTGCTCTTCGTGGACTAATGTTATTAGTGGAGTCCTACAGGGTTCGGTGTTGGGTCCTATGTTGTTTTGTTTATTTATCAATGATATTGATGAAGGCATATCAGACTTAGTGTCGAAGTTTGCAGATGATACAAAGGTTGGCAGGGTTGTTAATGACAGTAATGGCAGTGTGCTACTGCAACAGGATCTAGATAATTTGGGCAGATGGGCTAAGGAGTGGGAACTGAAGTTTAACCTTGACAAATGAAAAGTACTGCATATTGGTAGAATTAACCCCAGAGAAACGTACCAACTGTGTGGTACTACACTTAGGTGGTAGAACATGAAAAAGACCTGGGAGTAATTGTGCAGTCAGATATGAAGTTTTCTGAGCAATGCAGACAGGCTGCCAGGCCAGGTCATGGGGTTTTGTCAATGATATATAGGAATTTTTCTAGCAGGGAAAAAGATGTGATTGTCCCTCTGTATAAGGCAATTCTCAGGCCACACCTTGAGTACTGTGTACAGGTCTGGAGGCCTCATTTTAGGAAGGATGTAGATTTGCTTGAGTGAGTACAGAGAAAGGCAACAAAATTGGTGAGGGGAATGAAGGGATCCTCTTACCAAGACAGGCCTAAGTTCTGCAAATTGCAGTGGGTGGAGACTAGGCACCTGCGCGGTGATCTGATTGAGGTGTATTAAGCCTTGAATGGATTGAGCACGCTTAATTCTGATGGGATGCTTCCACTTGTTCAGATTATGAGCCTAAGGGGACATACATTCAAATTAAAAAAAGACAGATGTAGAATAGATGTGCAGAAATTTGCCTTTAGCCAGCAGGTGGTTAATTGCTGGAACAAACTTCTGTCTGTCGTTGTGGAAGTTGATAGGTTAAATAAATTTAAGGAGGAACTGGACAGGCATTTGGAGGGAATGGTGTGTTTTTTTTTTTTTTGCCTGATGCTGCATAAGCTCATACACTTGCTTTCTTGTATCGCATACCACTACTACTACTACATTTACTTCTTTGGGACAGAATATCCCTTACGGAAGCAAGAGTTTCAATAACTTCTGTCAAAGAACTGTCATTCCTTTCAATGCTCATTATATGTGAATTGAAGACTGACATTACAGTTTGGCAATGAACAAGGTAAGTTTCACTAAACTCATCTTCAAAGAAAAGTTTAAAAACTTAGAGGGATTTTCTTGAGACAAAAAGAAAGACCTTAGGGCTGGATAAATACTTATCCTTTCAATTGCAGGTAATAGAGAAAGCCAGCTTTTTCTGCTATGATACAGAATTTTTTTTATAGGTAAACTCTGTAAATTCGCAGAATTCTTTTCAGGTTATCAACACGTACAGTGTAGACACTGAAATAATTCAAAATCTTAAGAACAATGGAGTCAATATCTACATCAATTGGATCTTGTCCATGCTGGATACAGTTGTGCAGAATGTGGGCAGGGTAGCCCACTCCTATTAGCCACACTCCTCCAAACATGTTGGTGGTGTTACAATTATCTCCTCCAAATGCAATACATTTCTTATCCAGGCCACTTTTACACAAGGTCTCAAAAACATAGCCAAAAATAGTAGCTGTTGTCTTATCTGACTTGCTTTTTAATTCTATAAGCTTAACCTTTGAGCCACCATTTTTCCAGTCAAAATAAGGCACAAGAATAGGGGATATTTTCAGAAATCCGTGATTAATTGCGTCAGTGGAAACTTGAAAAAAATTGCACATTCTGAAGACTTAACAACTTCAACTGAATTCACTGCTAAGACAGAGTTAATTATAGCTTCAGTCATTGTTTTTGCACAAGATAACATCGTAGCAATATCTGAATCAGCATATCGATTTTTATAATTCTGCTGTACAAGACATCGATTTATAGCTGTGGTGATGTGCCACTGTATGAAAGGGAAGGGTTCCTTCAGCAGCAAACTCTTGTATCAAGCCTTTTAGGGGCATTTTCTAAAAAGTCCGTTACCTTGCTGCAAGGTTTTTCAAATCTAATATTCGTATGTTTCTCTGATTTGGTTTTTTTTTGGTTTTTTTTTTTTTTTAGGAGCATTAGCAACTAAGGCCATATTGCTCCGGGATATGCGGTGGTCATTCCTTGACCTTTCCGCATCCTCCGTATTTGGTGGTGACGGGCTCGAACCCCGGTCTAATCAAGAAGCGTGCGCTACGCACTGCTGCTCCTTCCCACCTGGCTACGGAGGCGCCTATGTTTCTCTGAATTCATGTGGATGTCGAAAGGGGGAGTTTGAGAACGAGAGTATCCTGTGCAGTCGTACATTTTTGCCGCTCCTGGAACAGCAGTTTTTTCTGATTTGTTTTCTGTTTTATTAGCTTAAATTGCCATATTAACTTATTTTCTAGAGTAGTTTTATATTCTTATTTACGATACTTAGATTAAAGTAACTTAGATAGAGATTTTGTAGGTATTACTTAGTATCGGAAAGGGTATCAAATCCACGTTTACCGTTCATAATTGCTGCCATTGTAACGTGATACAAAATATCTCGAAATAGATAGCATAAGCTTAATATAGTATAGTATAGTACATAATATTGTCAATTAATCAGATAATTAATCTTGTTGAACTTCATTGTCAATTAAATTGTACTTTTAATTATACATATAACGACTTGGGTTACGTAACATAAAAAATTAGTAAAAAATAAATAATTAATACTTAACTTGATACGGAAGTTATATAAAGGGATTTTGTAGATAACACTCGATACTGAAACATAAATATAGCGTTATAACATAACTGTGTTGAGATATAAGTTTAGGGTTTTAATTTTGTACTGAAATTGAAATTATATTGAAATTAAATCGAAATCATGACTCTGACCAGAGCAGCAAAGAAAAAGGCTCAAGCTAATGGGAGTACTGTGGCTCAGGGGAGAACTGAGGGGGGCATTTGCCCTCTGAATCACAGCCTATTAAAATGCACCACTTATTTGATGTTTGTGGAGCAGTCAGGTACGGGACATGATACTGCCATGGGGGATGTCTTTGTGTGTGCGCGATGCAAGAAGTGTAAGGAAACCAGGCGACAACTCAGCATTGTTATGGGCCTATATGAGAGCTTGAAGGACAGGGTGGATGCCCTCGAAGGATTAAAAGTGAGGGCCCATCAAGCTCTCAGCTGCCCACACCAATGCCAGAGCTTGCATTTGGTCATCGCGCAACACAGCGGCAGCCCTCAAGGCAGAATGCGCTGGTCCCAAAGGAACTAGTAGTTGTTGGTGACTCTATTGTCAGGGAAACGGGAAACATACGTTGTAAAAAGGATAGGTGGAACAGGACCAGGGTATGTCTGACAGGGGCAAAGGTTGATGACGTTGTAGAGCGGATATCATCTTTTAAGGGCACAAAAGGTGATATAGTTGTACACGTTGGCACTAATGATATTAAGAGTAGGAGACCAGCGGAATTACTTAACAAGTACAGGTCACTGTCGAAAAAAAGCTGTGAATTACAGTTGAATTTGAAAGTGTCTGCAATTCTGCCCAGACATGATAGGAGGGAGTATATGATGAGAGCCTTGTCGATCAATTCGGCCCTGGAGAGATTGTGCAAGGCTCAAGGGGTAGAATTTTTTTCAGCCTGGTCTGTACTTGTTAACAGGAGAGACTGCTTCTACAGGGATGGAATACACTTAAATAGAAAGGGTGCAAGAATGTTTGCTGATGCTATCAAGGCAGTGTTAGGTGGGGCGGAAAACTGCTAGATTGGGGGGATACAAGGACTAATAGATTAACAGTAGCCACTGGCAGAGGTGAAAGTGATTCTTGCACTGCTTCTATTGAAATGAGCCGCAGCCTGGAAAATAAGATGCAGGATATTTCTGAGACTGCTGGGAATCATTGGGGAACAAATAAACACATAGGTTGTGTTAGGGTAGCTAAGAAAAAGAACAGGTGCATGTATACTTGCATGTACACCAATGCTAGGAGTTTAGTAAATAAATTTGATGAATTTGAGGTATTGCTCAAAACATCAAAGGCAGATATTGTGGGGATGAGACGTGGTGTCACACAGATATAAGGAATGCAGAACTGGAATTTGGGGAGTACAATGTCTACAGAAAGGATAGGAAGGGAGGAGGGGTTATGCTATTAGTTAAGAAATACATAAAATCCAAGGAAGTGAAGCCAGTCGACATTGCTGGACAGTCCAGTGTCGAGTCAGTTTGGTGTAACATAACCATTGGGAGATCAAAATTGAGAGTAGGAGAGTGCTATAGCCCTAATGACTCTGATGAGTATAATAAGAAACTGTACAGGGAAATAGAGTGGGCCAGTAAATCAGAGAGTCTTATAATGGGGAAATTTTAATTTCCCAGATATTGACTGGAATTTGGGGGCTGGTCACTCACACACTAGCAAGGCTTTTGTGGATTTACTGGATGATTGTTTTCTACATCAGCACGTTCAGGAGGCAACTAGAGGGAGTAATACTCTTGATTTGATTATCAGTAGTGATTCTTCATGCATTATGAATCTGCAGATAAATTAACCACTAGGTAGCAGTGATCACAGTGTGCTGAAGTGGGATTTGCTCAAAGAGGTAACTACCATTAGGGGTAAAGGGAAGGGTTATTGCTTTCGTAAAGGCGACTACGATGGGCTGAGACAGTATTTCAATTCTATACAGTGGGAACAACTGATGATGTTACCAACAGCAAATTCAAAATGGGAAGCATTCAAAGAACTTATCTTGGAAGCTACTAGGCTTTACATACCAACTGAGAAATATAGTTCAAGGTTTAGGCCTAAGTGGATATCAGATGAACTAATGAGACATACGGCAGAGAAGAAAAATGCATGGGATACATACAAATTAACACGTGACACAGAAGCCTATGATAGATACAAGTTGATCTGTAACCAAGTTACAAAGGAGGTTAGGCAGGCGAAGGCAGATTACGAGAAATCTTTGGCAAGGGATGCAAAGAAAAACAGCAAAGAGTTCTTTACTTATGTAAACTCTAGAAGGAAGGGGATGAATCAGATTGGTCCACTTGATATCGATGGGTCAACTGTTGATGATCCTGCTCAGGTAGCTAACAAACTGAATGAATATTTTGCATCGACATTCACACATGAGGAGTTATTCAGCGAGGGGAATGCCAGAGGTGTATTCAACTCTGGCAGTAAGCTAGAGAATCTTGTAATAACTGAGAGTAAATTGGAGGCGAAATTGTTGAAGATAAATACAAGAAAGGCACCTGGGGTGGATGGGATCTATCCAGTTATATTAAAGGAAGCAGCAACGGAATTAAGCAAACCCTTAGCCATAATTATGAGAGCTTCCTTGGACTCAGGGGAAGTAACCATGGACTGGAGATGTGCAAGTGTGACCCCTCACAAAGGAGGATCAAAGGGCGACACAAGCAATTATAGACCTTTTAGTTTAACTTCTGTTCCTGGAAAATTAAGGGAGGCACTGGTTAAAGAAACACTGCAGGATCATCTAGACAAGACTTCAGTTATAGCTCAGACACAGCATGGTTTTGTTAAGGGGAAGTCTTGCCTGACCAATTTGATTGGATACTATGATGCAGTCACAAAAGAACTGGATGCAGGGAATAACTTTGATATTATATATTTGGATCTTAGAAAGGCTTTTGATACTGTTGCACATGGAAGACTGCTGCACAAATTGGAGCAGTGTGGCATTGGAGGCAAATTGCTGTTATGGATAAAGGGGTGGTTGAGGGGGAGAAGACAGAGAGTGGTAATCAATGGACACTGCTCATCGTGGACTAATGTTATTAGTGGAGTCCCTCAGGGTTCAGTGTTGGGTCCATTATTGTTTTCTGTATTTATTAATGATATTGATGATGGTATATCAAGCTTAGTGTCCAAGTTTGCAGACGATGGGTTGTCAAGGACACTACTGACACTATGCTACTGCAACAGGATCTGGAAAGGTTGAGCAGATGGGCTTCGAGGTGGCAAATGAAGTTTAACATTGACAAATGTAAAGTACTGCATATGGGAAACAGCAACCCCAGAGCAACATATCAACTACCACTGTCAGTGGTACTACACTGACAGTGGTAGAGAATGAAAGGGTCCTGGGGGTGGTTGTGCAGGCAGATATGAAGTTTTCTGAGCAGTTCAGATGGGCTGCAAGAGTAGCTCATGGTGTATTGTCAATGATACATAGGAATTTTTCTAGCAAGGATAAGGAGGTGATTATTATTCCCTTGTATAAGGCAATGGTCAGACCACACCTAGAGTACTGTATACAGGTCTGGAGGCCTCATTTCAAGAAGGATGTAGAGATGCTGGAACGAGTACAGAGAAGGGCAACAAGATTAGTGAATGGAACAAAGGGGTGCTCTTACGAAGAAAGGCTTACGCTTTGCAAATTACAGTGTCTGGAGACTAGGCACCGGCGAGGTGATCTGATAGAGGTGTAAGTCCTTGAATGGTTTGAGCATGATCAATGCTGATGGGATTCTTCCTCTTGCTCAGAATAATCACCTGAGAGGGCATAAATTCAAATTGAGGAAAGACACATGTAGGATAGACGTGGGGAAATTTGCCTTTAGCCAGCGGGTGGTTGGTTGCTGGAATAGACTTCCATCCCTTGCCGTGGAAGTTGATAGCCTAAATAAGTTTAAGGCTCAGCTGGACAGCTATTTCGAACGAACAGAGGGGTGAAATGGAAGTGGTTATTATTTATTTATTTATTTTTATTTTATTTTTTATTTTTTTGGCTGATGCTGCATAAGCTTGCTTTCTTGCATCAAATGCCTCTACTAATTCTAATCACTTGAACCCTTGTTAGCAACCGAGATATAGCTTTCTGGACTGCAAACAATGCATTCTGCCTCCTCATCAAATCTTCCCTTTCGAAAACCTGGATATTTCATGCCCAAGTCGTCAGTAAACTTGCACTTTCTTTTGGCATAATGGATATTCCTGAATTTATGGAAATTAAAGAATTATTTTAATTTAAATAGTAGAAATAAAAAATTATTTGAAGAAGTGACTGATTACATCATCAACTGAAGAATATTGCATACAAAAACTATGCTTACTTATAAACAAATACAACGAATCGAAGCTGGTCATATCAAATTGTTTATACGAACTGTTGAAAGAAGAATAGAAAATGTGAAATCTCTTAATTTTTTAAACGTGGAATCATAATTTTAATTTAGAATAAATTCACTTAATTAGAATGTATTTCAGGTAAAGTAAATAAAGAAAGAAAATTTATTTTGAATTGTTTACTCACCAAGAATGTAAAAGAGGAGGGGCGGGGGAGAATGGAGTGAAAAAGATGGACTGTACGAACAAAATTTCAACTCGGAACACATGATAAACTCCTCAGTATGTGGTCTGAGTTGTTTACAGCCAGAAGTGGAGATTCTTGGGATTTCTTCCACAAAGCTGTTTGCTGGCCTTACAAATTTTACTAATGATTATATTGGAAGATTTTCAAATTTTAAGAGCCAAAATTCCGGTTATTTTCAGAATTTTAGAAATTCTTCCCGGACAGTCCATGATACGTAAAAAATGAGGACTGATGGTAGCCCTAGCCTTGTCTAACTAATCTGAGGGGTTACTATGATGCAGTGACTAAGGAACTGGATGCAAAAAATAATTTTGACATCATATATTGGATTTCAGGAAGAATTTTGATACTGCATCTAAGACTTCTGTACAGATTGGATCAATGTGGCATTAAGGGCACGTTACTACTATGGACAGGCGCACTATAGCCCCAGCAGCTCGTGCGCCATTAAACCCCCATCACTCACTACTATGGACGAAGGGATGGTTAAGTGGAAGAAGACAGAGTGGTTGTCAATGGGCACTGCTCTTCGTGGACTAATGTTAGTGGAGTTGCCTAGGGTTCAGTGCTGGGCCTGTTGTTGTTTTCGATATTTATCGATGATACTGTTGAAGGTAAATAAGGCTTAAATGTCTAGTTTTTCAGATGATACTAAGGTTAGCCGGGTGGTTAACGACAGTTGTCAGGGTAAGCTACTGCAACAAGATCTAGGAAAATTGCATCGATGCTGAGAGATGGCAGTGAAGTTTAACATTGACAAATGCAGGGTACTGCACATGTGTAGCATTAACTCCAGAGTAACTTATCAACTGTGTGGTAGTACACTCAGCGTAGTAGCTGAATAATCACATCCTTATCCCTGCTGACACAAGCTGTCAGGACAGCTGGTGTCAGCAGGGATAAGGATGCGATTATTCCTTTGTATAAGGCCATGGTTAGGCTGCATCTTTGAGTACTGTATACAGGTCTGGAGGCCTCACTTTAAGAAGGATGTAGGCCTGCTGGAACAGGTGCAGAGATGGGCAACCAGACTGGTGGAGAGAACAAACTGGTGCTCTCACCTAAAAAGGCTTCAGTTCTGCAATTTGCAGAACTTCTCGTGACCGGGCAACTATGGAGAAATCTGATTGAGATGTTTAAAGCCTTGACTGGATTGAGTAAGCTGAATGTTAATGGTATGTTAAGTTGCTATACACACGAGGGGATATATAAATTCAGGTTGAGAAAGGATGGTTTTGCAGGATAGATGCATGGAAGTTTACCTTCAGCCGGCAGGTGGTCAATTATTGGAACAGGCTTCTGTCTGTTGTTGTGAAAGTGGATGGGTTGAATGAATTCCAAGGATAACTAGACAAATTCTTGTAGAGTACAGATGCACTTTTTTTTGTTTATGCTATATGAGCTTGCTTTCTTGCATCATTTGCCATTACTACTACTCCTCCAAAAGTGATGTAGGAGTAAGATTTTTTTTGTTGCATAGTTTTTTGTGTCAGCATTTGTTATAAAAATGAGGAGAGTACTCGAAGGAAATTTATGAAATGCAAAGTCGTTTTCAAGATTGATGTTAGTGATTTAGATCTTTCCACAACCCAGAGCCTGCTACATATACTTGCATAAGGCTTTTTGTGTCAGAAATCATAACTTGTCTGATTGTGCTGTACTTGGACTTGAGCGAGGCTAAAATTTGCACCATTCTTTCCATTCAATATGATTTTTCATTTGTCTCTCCAAATTCAAAATAATCAATCCAGGAAAACCATATAATAGATTTTTACTCTATGTGCAGTTATAAGTAAAGTATAGTTACAATTGAATTAAAAGATCAGGACAAAAAACTATTTTCCATTTTCTCTTATTCAGGCCAATCTGCTCAAGTATTTGATGCACTTAGAGGGGATTTCATGAAACCTGTGATTGATGAAGGTAAGTTGCTGATTACATGCTTTTTAAGAGTGTTATTTTGAAAACAAATTGATATACAGGCATTGTGAAATGATAGAAATCAAATTTTAAAGCATTCATTTTCTAAAGAAAGTATTTTTTTAAAAAATAATTTCACGGGCCAGCCAGTCATGAATATGAAAATTTATTTTCATAATACCTATAGTATTGTTGTGGCGAAGGTAAAGAAAGCCAACGCGAGAACCGCGGGCAACTTTGGGTAAACTTATCGGGCAAAATCGTTTCCCACTACCGCAGTTACTGATATGAAAATACTTCTACAGATGGTGTGTGTGTGCTATCGGTAGTGGCAGTGGAAGACGATAACAATGTATTGATTAGTTTTTTTCTTATTATTAAAAGCAGCTTATCAGAGTTCATGAGTGCATTATGCCTTCATGGCTGAAATTTACTTATGGGTGCACCCTCCAGACTGCCTCAGTCTTAGGGTGTTTATCCCCCCCTTCCCACTGTTTTAATCCAATAGCAAAACGACTTCTACTGCCACTACCAATAACATCCGCTGTCTGTAGAAGTATTTTCATATCAGGTTAAAACACCCTATGACTGAGGCAGTCTGGAAGGGGTGTATCCATGAGTAAATTTCAGCTGTGAAGGCATTACACTCATGAACTTCGATAACCTGCTTTTAATAATGATAAAAAACTAATCAGTACATAGTTATCTACTACCACTGCCGATAACATGCACCATCTGTTTACCGAGAATGCAGGGAGAAACTGTGGTAATGGGAAATGATTTTTCCCGAAGTTTCCCATGGTTCTCTTGTCAGCTTTCTTTACCTTAGCCGAATTGTCATTTAAGAATTCCATATGAGACACTTAAGTTACTGTTTTGCTTTATATTTTAAATTCATTGAAGAATATGACATTATTGTACATAATGCTTAGAATTATATTTATCAGGTTTAAAAAAATGTCAGTGCTAAAAACATTCATAAACTATCCACCAAATAAGTTTCTTATATTCATTTGTAATGTAATGATCTCAGCAACCTTACAAGTGATAGCAAGTTCCATAAGTAATTTGATTATAATGAAAATCCTTTCAAAAGTTCATAAGCTTAAACTTAAGAAGATTGCTCTGTAATGTATAATAGTATATTAACAAGCCACTAACTCTGAAAGACAAGACATCTCTCTCTTCATTTGTAAATTTTTACTACACTCTAACATGTAATTTGAATCAATAAGTGGCATCAATCCTTGCCTCAATGTGGCAGGGTTAGCAACTTAAGAGGTAAAGAATACTGCAGGGAAAATAACAGCAAACAGTGACGATTTCTAACCTTTACTCTCCTTAGCTCTCTAAAGTTACCAAAACAAACAAAAAAAATTAAGATAATGACCGCATTGGCACTGCCTGGCTCAACATGGCCTAAGTTGCTGATGCACTTTAACAACTAACAAGAGACTAGTGGCAGAGAAGAAAAATGCATGAGACGATTATAAATATTAGGGGTTGGAGAAACTTATGGTGAATATAAACTATTCTACAAGCAAGTCACTAAAAGGTTAGGATAGCTAAAGCAGATTATGAGAAGTCTTTGGCTAAGAATGCAAAGAATCTCTAGCTTATGTTAGAAGTAAAGGTTTGTTTGTTTGTTATTTAGTTTTTAGGAGCATTAGCAACTAAGGCCATATTGCTCCGGGAATATGCGGTGGTCATTTCCTGACCTTTCCGCATCCTCCGTATTTGGTGGTGATGGGCTCGAACCCCGGTCTAATCAAGAAGCGTGTGCTACACACTGCTGCTCCTTCCCACCTGGCTACGGAGGCACCTAGAGGTAATGGGACGAACCACATTGTCCCACTAAAATGAATAGCGTAACTATCAGCAATCCTGTTCGAGTTTCTGACAAACTGAATAAATATTTTGCATGTGCATTCACATGTGAAATCTGAATATTTTGCATCTACATTGATTTTTTAGGGGTAGTGATACCAGTAGTATACCAAGATATAACCACAAGCTAAGATTTTGTCTTAATGCAGTAGAAAGTGGAAGAGAAATTCATGAAGCTGAAGGGAAATAAGGCCCCTGAAGTTGACAATCTACCCAGTTATATTAAAAGAAGCACCAAAAAAAAGGCAAGAAAAACTTTGGTCATAATTTTTAGAACATCTTTTGAATGAGGGAAGGTCTTCACAGATTAAAGATTTATGAATATTTCTATTTACAAATGGGGGGGATTAAAGGCAAAATGATTAATTAAAGTCCTGTAGACTTGACTTTTGCTCTGGGGAAAATAATGGAGTCATTAGTTAAAGAAGTAATATTGCAGGATCATCTCAACAGGAATGCATTTATATGGCAGACTGCCATATAAATGCATTTGTTAAGATGCAATCTTGCCTGACCAATCTGATTAGCATTGTTAACTTAGTTACAAAGGCACTAGATGCAAAAAAAATAATTTTTACATCATATACTGTACTTAGATTTCAGTAAAGCTTTTGATACTGTTACACCTGGAAAATTGCTGTACAAATGGTAACATCACAACATTAGTGGCAAGTTGCTGCTGAAGATAAAGGAATTGGTGGCCGCACTTGATGTCTTTGAAGAACAGAAAGCTATATGAGTGAAAAGGTGTACAATCCCTTATATTAACCTTCAGTCCACCGGAACTTTCCACTACTGTAATGCTCTGAAACTTGCCATGATGTTGAAAAATTCAGACACTTCCAAACTGCGTGCCAAAAATAATAACAATCTGGAATATCCAGTGCCCCTACCCAAATGCTCTAATTGTAATGATCATCATGTCTTCTCCAGAGAATGTGACATTTGATAAAAATGGTATAGAAACACAAAATAGAATATAAAATGCCAAAAACGTAAACGTACTAGCAAGTTTAAATACGCTAACCTACTCTCACATAATACACAATTGTTGAACAGTAGAAATTCAAACAGACCTACTTATTCTAGCTGGCACACCTACATCTGTCTTACCAAACAGCTTGCTTGCACTTAAAAAAAAAATAATAAATAAAAATAGAAAATGATAAAATACACACTATCTCCCACATTAAGGTAGGGAAAAAAAGGAAAATAAACATTTAAAAATATATATGAACATGCCTTTCAAAAGAAACCTGAAGGAACCATCAAAAACCAATAATAGATTCCTTCATATGGTGTATAGTTTGCAGAAACTTCTGCAGCAATAAATTCCCAAAGAAAATACTGCTATAAGTAACTATAGGGAGGTGTTGGAGTTATAGTAAACATAAAAAGGCAGACCTCATGTGTTTGCACACTAATTAATAAATCTCATGGATTTGGTAATGGTTAAATCAACAAATGCAGACATAGGCATATTGAAAATGTGGTGACATTCTAATGTACATCGGATGCAGAATATGGCACATATACAACATACACAGGAGGGATAGACTTGACTGAAGAGGAGGAGGTGGGTGGCAATTGTCAAGTTTGCAGTTGTTAATTGTCAAGCATATAGGTTGAAGACTATAATCTAGTAGATTACTATATTGAATCAGTATTGTCTGACATAAATATCGCGAAACAAAGATGAGAGTAGGAGTTATAGACCAGATGAGTTATATAATGGACAACTTTACAGACAAACAGAATGGGCAAGCAAATGAGAATGTCTTATTATGGGAGACTGATTTTCCAGACTGGAACTTGTGGATTGGTCAATCACTTAGTAGTCAAGTATTTCTAGACTTGGTGGATGAATACTTCTTACATTAGCACATAAGAGAAAGAAATATCCTTGAGCTTACTTATCAGCAAGGATCCACAAATATTAAAAATCCTCAAAAAAAGAACTTCTGAACTAGCATTAATACACCATGATCACTGCTAGTTCAGGATTTCTGAACTAGCAGTGATCATGGCGTATTAATTTGGGATCTGTTTAAAAAGGAAGTAGCGTCAAAGGGTTTTTGTTTTTACAATGCTGATTACAATTGTCTTAGTAGACATCATATAGCTTATATAACTAGCCAGCAAGTGGTTGATTGCTGGAACAAACTTCCATCTGTCGTTGACAGCTTAAATAAATTCAAGGCAGAACTAGACAAATATTTGGAGTTAATGGCTATGTGAAATGGGAAGGGGGTTTTTTTTTTTTTTTTGGCTGATGCTGTATAAGCTTGCTTTCTTGCATCACATGCCTCTACTAATGCTAACTTCTTTACAGTGGGAATGGATGGTAAATTCCACAAATACAATGCTAAATAAGAAATGTTCAAGGAAATTATTCTGAATTCAAGGTATGGACCAAAAATTGATGACAAAAGTGGCAGAAAAGAAAAATATGTATGGGATGATTATAAATTATCAGTGAATCATGCAGTCCTTCAGTAAATATATATTCTTCTTCTTCTTCTGGCGTTATAACCCAGGGTGGGTCTTAGACTTCTCAACGATGTTCCACCAGTAAGCCCTCCCAGAAGTCAAACTTCTCCAACTTCTTATTCTCATGACCTTTAAAAGTCCTCCCCTGCGTCATCCATCCATCTTTTCCGTGGTCGTCTTCCTTTTGCCCTCCTACCAATAGATTTCCATTTCATTATCCTCTTAGTTGTTCTGCTGTCATCCATTCTCATAACATGTCCCAACCAGGCAAATCTCTGGTCTTCACAAATCTGATGATGTCTGCACCCTGAATAAGATTGTCAAGTAAATATATATATATGTAATAAAGTTACTTGGGTTGTTAGGTACAATGAGACAAATCACAGGACATTCTTAGCCAAAAGTACAAAGAACAGTAAGAAGGAATTAACCATATTGGTGTAGTTTATCTAAGGTAACAGTATTAACTATCTTGAAATGTTTGCTGATTTCTTGCTTCTGCATTCGTATGAGAGGAAGTTTTTAAAATTTAGTATAGTAGTGGTCCAGCTAATACTACTTGGGAGCGGAATGATTGTGATAACTGAGATGAGCATTACAATTAAAAGTGAATACAGCACCAGAAGCTGATGGAATCTATCCATCAGCTTCTGGTGCTGTGTTTTGCTGAAGGAAATAGCAGATGTAAGCAAACCTTTATCTGTTATAATGAGATCACCCTTGGATTCAGGTGATGTCTTTAAACTATATATATGCAAACAGCCCTCCTTTTCACAAAAGTGGCTTAAAAGATGAAATGAGCAACTACTGACCTGTCAGTTTAACCTCTTTGCCAGGGAAGATTTGGAGTTCTTAGTTAAGGACACGATACAAAATTATACAGCGGTATGGAATTATAAGGGAATCTGAACATAGCTTCATTAAGAATAGAGCACAGCGACTAATCTAATTAATTACTAATTAAGGAATCTATAGAAGAATTAACTTCAACATCATTTATTAAAATTTCAGTTAAGATTTTGATACAGTTCCACATGAATGTTATATAAATTGGAGCAATAGGGCTTTAAGGGAAAAATTACTATTATGGATGAAGGGATAGTTTAATTTTTTTTTTTTTTTTTTTTTATGAGAACCCCAAACACGAGAGGTATTAGAACCTATAGTACTTAGTACCGTGCTTGGGTTGGAGGTTGAGAAGACGAAAGAAGATGTTTGTTGATATTGGACTTGAACTTCTGTAGATTGTAATTTTCAGGAAATACGTATGAAGGAAGGTTGTTCCAGAAAACGGCAGTTGAATGAATAAATGAGGAAGATGAAAAGTTGGTTCTGTGGGTTTGTAGTTGGACAGAAAATGGATTTTGGCTGGTGGCGGCACGTGTTCGGACTGTTTTGAAAGAGAGAGAGAGAGCGGGAATCATAGAAGCCAATTCAGAAGAACAGTGCCCATGGAAGTATCTGTAGAAGAGGCATGCAGCAGAAACAGTGCGTCTATGAGAAAGCGAGTGGAGAGAATCTGTTAGAGATGAATCATTAATTAACCTAACTGCCCTCTTCTGAATGGAATCAAGAAGCCTGAGAGAGGTTTTGGGGGCACCACCCCAGATGTGGGAACAATATTCCATGGCAGGGCGGATTTGCGATTTATACAGAGTGAGCAGCTGTTTGGAAAAAAAGGAACGCCGAGAGCGAAAGAGAAAACCAAGTTTTTTAGATGCAGAGGAAGCAATATTTGTAATGTGCTTGTGCCAAGAGAGATTAGAAGTCAGGGTAATCCCCAAAAGAGATAATATCATTTTGCCTAGAAATCGGAGTGTCACTAAAGATAAGCATAGGAGCAGAAGAATCCTTTTTGCGAGATATAAGACAAGACAGTTTTAGAAGGGTTCAAATCAACTAAGTTGTCTTTGCCCCACAGGAGAATTACCTGAAGATCGGCATTTAAGGATTTGGCAGCAGATTTTCGAGAACTTGAAGCTGATTGAGCTGGACAAGGTTTCTCAAAATGGAAAGTTGAATGCAATGTGCTATCATCGGCAAAACTATGGATAGGATTTCCAGTCAATGGAAGAAGGTCATTGATATTCAAGAGGAAAAGAGTGGGGGAAAGAACTGAACCTTGGGGGACACCGGCATTAGTGGAGAAGTTAGAAGACAGAGAGCCATCTACCATCACTCTCAGTGAGCGATCAGAGAGAAAACTGGATAACCAATTACTAAAAACAGTTGGCAAACCATAAGATCGAAGCTTGTTTAGAAGACCTTTATGCCAAACACGATCAAAAGCCTTTGAGATGTCAAGAGCAACTACCTGCGTTTCACCGAACCTTTCCACTGAATTAGTCCATAAATGGGTAACATACGCCAGAATATCACCAGTGGATCGACACTGACGGAATCCATACTGCGATCGTTGATCAGACAGAAGGTTTCTAGGTAGTTTAAGAGTTGGCGGTTAATTGATTTCTCCATTACTTTAGAAAGAGTAGAAGTAATTGCAATGGGACAATAATTGGATGGGAGGGATTTGTCACCCTTTTTAGGAACTGGCTGGATATGAGCAAATTTCCGAGCAGAAGGAAAAACACCTTTGGAATAAGAAAGTGAAAAAAGGCGGCAAAGAATAGGAGTAAGTTCAGGAGCACAGGTTTTGAGAACAAGTGGAGAAATACCATCAGGACCTGGAGCTTTTTTAGCATCAAAATTCATCAAAATCCTTCTGATATCCTTTTGACGGAAGACCACAGGAGGCATTGAATGGAGCGGGTTGGGAATGGTGGGAGGTGTTTTACCAAGATCATTAATACACGAGCTCGAAGAAAAATGGGATGCTAGCAGGTCAGCTTTATCCTTGGCTGAAGTGACAACAGAACCATCTGGTTTGGACAGTGGTGGGAGCAGAGATGGGCAAAAGTTGCGGCCAATAGCTTTGGCAAGAGATCAGAATGCTCGGCTACCATTAGGGCAAGAAGCAAGTTTTCTACTCTTAGCCTGTTCAAACTCTAGTTTGGACTGATTAATAACTGCTTTACAATTGTTGCGAGCTTTGGTGTAGGCAGAAAATGAAACTCAAGAATTAGAAACAAGCCAATTACGATATGCAACATTTGTCTCTTGGACAGCCTTAGCACATTTATTGGAAAACCAAGGTTTAGATAAAGGACGAGATTAAATTGGAGTGTGGGATAAAGGATTCCATTCCTGCAAGAATAATTTCACTGACACAATCTGCGCAAACGTTGACATCAGAAGTTTTGAAACAGTAATCAGACCAAGGAAAAGAAGAAAAGAAGTCTCGCAGGTCATTCCATTTTGCATTCTTGTAATGCCAAACAATACGAGGTTGGAAATAGCCATGAGATAAAGGTTCCATTGGAGAAGAGACAATCACCAAGTTGGGATCTGAAGTGCCCAAAGGACCTCTCACTTCAACCTTGTACTTAGAAGGGTTGTTTGTGAGAAAAAGATCAAGCGTATTGGCTGTATGATTAGGATTGTCCGGTATTCTTGTAGGTAAATGAACAATCTGTTCAAGGTCATTTGTAATTGCAAAAGCCTCAGCATCTTGACCTGCTGGGTCGGTGTGACTAGAAAACGGAAGCCAGCTGGAGTTGTGAACGTTAAAATCACCAAGGAAAATTACCTCACTGTTAGGAAAGCTGGACTGGAGAAAGTCAAGTTGCAAAGAGAGGAAGTCAAAGAGCTCCAAGTGATTAGTGGAGTTGGGAGAACGGTTGAGACAACAGATGAAATTTACACAATGAGGTAGAGAGATTTTAAGCCAGAGAAGATCAAAGAGAGGAGATTCCAAATTGCCAAGTCTCTGACAGGGAATATCAGAACGGACATATGCACAAGTACCACCTTTGAGGCGAAAGGAATCATACAGCAAATAATTTGGACATCCGAGATGAGCAGTAGTTGATTCAACTGATAACTGAGATTTAGTCAGAAAAAGTAGATGGGGTTTGGAAGACTGCAAGTGGAAATGGACATCGTTGAGATTGGAATTGAGACCACGTATATTTGTGAAATGAATTAGGAAGTCCTTGGGAGGTTTAGATCTTTTCGCAGATAAGCTTGCTCTATTATTTTGACAATTCATGGTGTATTCAATAGTAAGAAAAAGTGGGTGGGACATGCTGTATGAAGTAATGAAATTTTTGGATATGGTGTACATGTGGTAAGAATATACCCAGATCCTTGACATAACGTGGCCTCGATAATGTTCCCTGCATACACACTACTCGGACTCCCTCCAGTCACTATCTGGCAGAGTAGAGGTAACAAGATTATACACTAGCTGATCCGGAAGCCTCCTAGAGAGTTACCAATAGGTTTGGTCCGGTGTACTATCTAGCGGCCGGCCTGCGAACACTGTTTTAGAGCTGTACCCTCGAAATGTAAGGAATATTGGATCTCGCCACGACATTCATTATAACCTCAAAAATCATCAATCATACTGCATGATGGAAGAGATAGAGAAGGGTTGGCCGGAACTTAGCTCTAGAGACTAAACATGGGTTCCACCACTTCAAGCCTCCAATAAGCAAAGTGGTGGTATTTCACCGGTTGATGAGAGTCATCTACCACCTAGTACTGCCTGTTAACATAGAGGGGTGGCGTTCCTCCATGTGGTGTGGCCGGCACACCTTGACCCCTGCTTACGTTGGTTCACACCTGGGTGGTCACCCACCATGTACTTGTGCATGAAGGTTATACCCGGGATTACTAACAGTCCCACCATCGTGAAGGTGCAAGTAGAGGATTTGGCTGTCATAGACCGTCCGGACTTCGCCGAAATTGGGTCCACTTGACTAGAGAATCACCCAAATATCAGTTCCATCTGCGTTTTAGACTCCCAGGTAGCAAGAACAGCTTGTCTGGCATATCTGAGAGAATGTCTGTGACAACCTCAAGGACCTGAGATTGTCACAGGTGGGAGACAGAGAATAGTTGTAAATGGATGGTAGTTATGAGTGGGGTTCCACAAGCTTCAGTTCTTACTGTTTCTAATATTCATTAATGATATTGCTGTAGGCATTTTAACTTCACTGGCTATGTTTTATGATGACATAAAAGTGGGCAGGATGGTTAATCAGAGTAATCAGGTATTCTACTTGAACGAGACTTATGGACTCAGAAATGGTAGCGGAGATTTAATAATGGAAAATGAAAGACATTTCATCTGGGTTGCAGCAATCCTAGAGTAACATACTATTTATATACCACCAAACTCAAACTTGTAGATAATGAAAAGGATTGCAAGTAACTGTACACTCTATGATTTTTCTGAACAGTTTAGATAGGTTGCTTGGACAGCTTATGGGATTTTGTTAATAATATGTAAGACATTTTAGATAGGTTGCTTGGACAGCTTATGGGATTTTGTTAATAATATGTAAGACATTAATATAGGCGGAGGTGATTATTTTATTATATAAAGAAGGCTTCATCTTGGATGTAGGCATGGAGACACCATTTTAGAAAAATGGTGGGCTTGTTAACAAGGGTAGAGACAAAGTGATGAGATTAGTTAAGTACACATAGGGGTATTCATATCAAGGAATTTTTATGAGGTGCAGTGTTTGGAAACCAGTGTCTGTGGAGTGATCTGATCACTGTATTAAAGGCCTTGAAAGGGTTGATTAAACCAAATTTTGGGAGAATTTTTACACATAATTCTGTAAAATATATAAGTGAGGATATAACTTTAAATTGTGAGGGGATAATCTAAATTACTTGTCTGAAAATTTTCTTTTAGTCAATTTATTCCAACAATCAATCATTGTTAGAATAAATTCCCAGTTATTCATGTGGAGATTAGCAGTTTTTCTAAATTTAAATGATTACATAAGTACCTGAAAGCAATAAATAATTTAAAGAAGGAAGGTGATTGGTTGCTTATTTTTTTAAATTTGATATTTTTTGGCTGGTGTTTGCATCATTTTTCCAATACTAATGGAAATACTAATATTGATGATATACATAATCCTCATCACTCAGCATGTGCCAATATCAGTACTCTGCATTTTGAAAAAAAATTCACTGATGTTTTCTTTCTGAATTATTTTCTACTTTCTGAATCAAAAATGACTTCTGTTTTCATCACATTTTTTTCTTCAGAAATCACAAAAGGAAATTTGGTTTTTCACAAATTTTTATTAATTTTGGTAGAATCTGTGCACTGGAATTATAACAAAATGCTAATTTTCCAGTAAAACTGATCTACAATGGGTCAAATTTTTGTTTCTTTGATTTTCTTGCAGATCCTTCTACTTTACAGTCCCATCTTCAGCATCCAGCAATGGTCAGCCATCATGTTGATATTCTACCTCCCATGGTACCTCATCTCCATGTCTTTAAACATCCTGATTTTTTTTTTTTTTTTTTTTTTTGGCTGATGCTGCATAAGCTCATATACTTGCTTTCTTGCATCACATGCCACTACTACTAGTGAAACTTTTCACCCTGTTCTTTACTAACACTTTCTAGATTTTTTGGGAAGTATGTGGGGGTGTAAAAAATGTACCTTGACACTCATGTTGCAGCCCAGCTTCTTGTATCTGGATCCTTGTTCCCTAAGAAGTTCTCAACAACCAGAAGCTAATTGCCTGTTTTTCCCTTTTATTCAGTTTCCTAAAAAATCTCGATCCCTTGTCAGTTTTGGAAATTGGGGTCCAACAAAAATACCTTGTTTAGCTTCTCTTCTTGATTTTAAAGATAGTCGAAGCAGGGACCTTCCTGAGGTGCAGCTTTCAGAAACTGTTTCATCGAACCCAGTTTGATGTGCAACGGTGGAAGGAGGACAGTTTTGAGGTATACCCATTTTTTAATCCAGGTACAAACTGCACCTTTTGGCCAGACCTTGACATACATCCCAATGCTTACTCCTTGCATGACAGGCGCCTCCGTAGCCAGGTGGGAAGGAGCAGCAGTGTGTAACACGCGCTTCTTGATTAGACCGGGGTTCGATCCCGTCACCACCAAATACGGAGGATGCAGAAGGTCAGGGAATGACCACCGCATATTCCCGGAGAAATATGGCCTTAGTTGCTAATGTTCATAAAAACCAAATAACAAACTAACCTTGCATGGCTGTCCCACTCACACAAAAAAGCAAGGTATTTTTGTGTAGCCAGATTGCTGTCCAAGCAACATACCTATCAATTTAAAGTCAGCACAGACCAACCAATTATGTTCTTCATACTTAATATGTCACAACTTCTTCAATTCTCATATGTTTCTTTCAAATGCACAGGATGAGCTACTGGAATTGACCCATATTTATTTCCATTGTGGAGCAACACACCTTTGAGGAGTCAATAAAAAGTTTCCACTGTGTAGGATTGTAACGAATTCCTAAATAGTTCATTGTCATATATATTACTACAAAAACCATAGAATTGTCCTCAGAAAAGTAGGGGACTAGTTCTTGTTCTCTGTGTCTCTACCATGAGGAAAAACATTCCATGTTTTTTTAAACTTAACTTAAGTCAAAAAATCATTTTTTTTAAGTTTAGAACCGAGTTCTATAGATCCCTTTGGTAAATTTAAACCTCTTACAAGATCATTGATCATGCTGTGAAAACAATTAAGGGCAGGACTCAGTGTTTCCAGGCATGTATATTTCAGTTTTATCTTTAGAAGTTTCATTTTCAGCACTTTCTGCAACAACTACTTTCTCCAATATAAGTGGAGGGCATGGAATTGGCAGGTTCCTAAGTGAGATAGGTCTAATGGAAACTGGAATATTCGGATACATACCCTCCTTACTCTTTGCATTGTATCCCTCTGTTAACTAAGCATATGTTATTCTTTTTTCTTTTTCTTTTTTTGTACCATTTTTCCACAATCTCAGTGCTTCAACACAGGTTCGGAAAATTTTATCTGAAGCCCATTGTTTATCTCGGTCTCAGAGTTTCAGTCCAAAATCAGCACAGTAACATTTTTTACATTATTCTGTTATAGCTTGTCTTTGCTTGAGGACTACATAACTTCCACAAATATAACAAAATAAGTTTGGATTGTTCAAACACTTATATGAAGACATTTAATCACTTTTCAGCAAAAATTTGATATAAGCTCAAAAATAAACTGAGCCCACACCGATAAACACTGTAGTATAGTACCCTCAAGGCCAAGAACAAATTATTGAAGCTAGTGTTGCCAACGTATGCAGATTTAGTTTACAAATTCCCAGCATTTACTGGTAGTTTAATACATTCATAATACGAAGGGGTTCTCTTACCAAGAAAGGTTTAAATTCTGCAAATTGCAGCAGCTGGAGACTGATTGAGGTGCGAGGTGAACTGATTGAGGTGTATAAGGCCTTGAATGGGTTGAGAACGCAGAATTTTGATGAGATTCTTTCGCTTGCTCAGATTATGAACCTGAGGTGGCATAAATTGAAATTGAGGAAAGACAGTTGTAGAATAAACTTGCAGTAATTTGCCTTTAGCCAGCGGGTGGTTCATCATCATCAGCCATTTTTAATCCACTGCAGGATGAAGGCCTCTCCAGCAACTTTCCAGTTCCTTCTGTTTTGTGCAATGGCTATCCATTTACTACCCACAAACTCATGAATTTCATCTGTCCATCTCCATTGTCTTCCAGTTTTTCTTCTAGTTCCTTTTGGGTACCATTCTGTTATTTTCTTAGTCCATCTGTCATCATGTCTTCGAGCTATGTGTCCTGCCCAAGACCATCTTAGTTCTTTAGTTTTGATAAGAATGTCCCTTACTTAAGTTTGCTCCCTAATCCATGTGTTTCTCTTCTTATCTAACAGTCTGATTTCCAATATAATTCATTCCATTCTTTGCTGTGTAGTTCTCAGCTTCTCCTCTGTTCTTTTGGTGAGTGCCCAAGTTTCATTTTCATAAATCATAACTTCCTCATTCACAAACATTTACTTCTAAGGGAAGATCCCCCATTCTGCTCTGTCTGTCAGATACAACTTACAGTAAGGCACATCCTGATTGATTGTCCATCCTATTCAGCTGTTCGAACCACATCCTTCCAATCATTTGCAAACTTTCAAGCTCCTCCATATACTTGGTAACAAAGCAAACCTAAGTGAGCTATTTATATATATTAAACATCTTGGAATAATAAATACTTTGATATATCCATAAATCATTAAAATGAACATAGTGACTCTGACAGACACCTATTGGCCATAGTTGCCCTTGTGTCGTGAAATTTGCATAATAATAAGAACCGTAAGTCATGGTGGGGAGTATACATTGGTTCATTATTTTACGTTTCAGACAAATTGGGATATTGCTCCTCAGTATGTGACTATATTTCCTGAATGCTATCCATCCAGAATTTATTCTTCTCTTGACTTCCAGCCATTTATCATTATTACAGCTAATGACTTGTCCCAGATAAGTATATGACTCCACCTTTTCAATTACTGCTCCTTCAATCATCATATCCCTTTCTGTGGCATACTTGTTCATCATTACTTTTGTTTTAGCCATATTCATCTTTAGTTCAAAATCTTTACTAACTCTACATAACTGATTAAGATTTTCCTCTAATTCTTTGGGATCGTTGCTTATGACCACAATGTCATCTGCGAATCGTAAATGGTTTAGGTACTCTCCATTCACATTGACTCCTTTCTGCGACCAATCTAATCTTCTGAAAGCTTCAAGGGCAGCAGTAAACAACTTCAGAGATATTGTGTCTCCTTGTCAAACTCCTTTCTCAGTTTTAAATTTGTTATTGTCTTTGTCTAGTCTAATAAAGGAGGTAGCATTCTCATATATTTTCTTCAAAATCATATATGCGGTATTTATGCCTTGTCTTTTCAGTGCCCGAAACATTGCATGCTGTATGGAGTCAAATGCCTTTTCATAATCCACAAAAGCCAGGCATAACGGCATTTTAAATTCATTTGCTTGCTCTTTTGGTTGATTCTCATCAAGTATTCTTTCTAATCTGTTAGTAATGACCCTTGTGAACAACTTGTAGATGTGAGATAACAAGCTAATTGGTCTATAATTTCCAATTTCTGATTTATCTCCTTTCTTATGCAGCAAAACTATGATTGCATTATTCCACTCCTTAGGCGTCACACCTCTTCTAATGCATTTTGTGAAGACTCTTGCTAGTTTTTGTGCTATGTCTTTTCCTCCCAATTTTAACAACTCTACAGTAACTTTGTCTTCTCCCCATTGCTTTCTGATTCTTCATTTTATTCACCGCATGTTCTACCTCATCAGGAAAGATATCGGGTATGTTGTATATGTTACTAATTTGCGATCCATCTTCTCCACTGCTGGCATCAAAATGTGACTCCTGGAATAACTTAGCCTCAACTATTAACAAAAATACTGACACTCAGATTATCTGAAAAAAAAATACAGGCTTTCAAGGTAAACTTTCTACCATTACAATCTCCAATAAATACAATGGAATGTGCAGGATCTATCCTCTCCTACTGACGCAAATGCTTTAGCAGAATCTTTCTATAATATTTCCACCTCTTCCTCTTAAGTAATCTTCTTTCGACGAATTGAAACTAATGAAGAATGTCAAAAATTGAATTTTTCAACTAATCCCTCACTTCTGTATAACCAGCCTTTTACTCTAGCTGAGCTCAAGGAATAGTGCAGCAGGACCTGACAGCATTCACTACAGTATGCTGAGACATCTGTGTGAAGCTGATTTATACATACTATTGCTATTTTATAACTGGATCTTCTCACAAAACACATACCCTCTCTCTCATGGCGTCATTCGTATATTTTTGCTATACCAAAACTGCGCAAAGATCCCTCTCTAGTTCGGAATTACAAACCAATATTATTGACAAGCAAGCTGTTTAGGCAAAATCTTCGAAAGGATGGTGTCTTTCAAAGATTTTGAAAATCTTATTTTTGATCACCAGTAGATTGTAACTATCACCACTCTAGATTTACTTTTCAAAATTGAATCCAACATACATAACGCCTTCATCAGGTGACAACATCTAGTGATGGTCAACCTAGATATTCAGAAAACGTTCATCACCACTTGGCATCATGGTATTATCAAAGATATGCATCAGTTAGGGCTGAGAGGATACCCCACTCCATATTTTTTTTAAAGTTATGTACCTTTCAAGTCCGATATCAGAACATCTTATCAGCATCTCACATTCAAGAAGAGGGTGCCCTACAGGATTCCATACTGAGTCCAACCCTATTCGCGATTAGGGTCAACAATATATTGGAAGATCTTCCAAAAACTATTGAGGTATATATGTATGCAGATGACCTCACCAATCCTGCCAATCACAAAATATGAATACTATTGAAAGATAGTTACATATTGCTCTAAACAGAATAGAATCCTGCTTCATACAATGGATACCATCTTGCTGAACAGAAATCCACAATCACTCATTTCTGCCAACTATGGCCACTTTATCCTGATTCTGGGCTAAAGGTAAAATATGTGCCAGTTCCTCTTGCTTACACTGTCCATTTTCTTGGCCTGATACTAGATAGAAATCTGAACTTTCAAGCACATGTGGCCTATCTTCGAACCATCTGCTTGAAAAACTTGAATATCCTCCGGTGTGTGTCATCCATGTCATAGGGCACTGATCGACATCTTTATAGAGTTTGGACTACAATTCTCCAGTGTATGACTCTGCAAGGAAGAGTACTTTAGAGCGATTAAACACCATCCAACACCGTGCTCTGAGAGTTTCTCTAGGGGCTTTCAGAACCTCCCCAGTTCAGAGCCTTTACATAGAGGCCCATGAACCACCCTTACATCTTCACAGTAAAACATTACTTCTGCTGTATGTTGCAAAAATCTGCTGTCTTCCCTCTCATCCTTGTTGGAGATGAATGTACAATACCGAATGGCAGTCACTTTACAATAGTAAACCAAATGGAACCTGACCTACTCCACTCAGGCAATGTACTTGCTCAATCGTGGAACATAGAAATCGGCAATATATTTCAGGACATGACACCATCAGATCCACCTTGGACAAATCTGTGCAATTTACGACTATTATTTTCAACAGTGGGGAAAGAACATCTTGTCCCCCTCCAACATCGCACAGTTACCGTATTTCTCCATGTATAAGACGCACCTTTTTTCGAAAAATTTGGGGTATAAAAACTGGGTGCATCTTATACAGTGGTTGAATATTTTTTTTTTTACTTGCATTTCCCGCTTTTTCGTGCTTGTTGTCTTTGCACTCATTGCTTTGCACTTGTTACCGGTATATTAGGTTACTTTTTGCCACGTTCTGCCCAGAAATGGCTGAGAAAATATTTTCGTACAGTGCTGAATTCAAGTTAGAATGATCCAGTTTGCAAAAGTGAATGGAAATCGTGCTGCTGAACGTAAGTTTGGTCCTCCTCCAACTGAGAAAACAATCCGAGACTGGCTACGGGAAGAAGAAACCCTACTGAAAACTCCAACGCAGAAGAAGGCCATTAGAGGCAAGTCAGCAAAATGGCCTGATTTAGAGAGGGAATTGAAGATATGGATTGAGGAGCAAAGGGCAATTGGAATTCCTGTGTCCACAAAGATGGTTCAGCAGGAGGCAAGAAGAATTGCTGATGAAAAAGAACTTACTGATTTCAAAGGAGGACACAATTGGTGCTTCAGGTTCATGAAACGGAATGGACTAAGCATGTGTACATGCACCAGACTTGCCCAAAAGATGCCTGAAAGCTATGAGAAGAAGGTCCTTGAATTTCATCGTTTTGTCATTCAATGTTGGAAGACACACCAGTTTGAGTTGAGACAGATTGCAAATATTGACGAAGTCCCCCTTCAATTTGATGTCCCAAGTAACAGAACTGTTGATAAGAAGGGGCGAAAACTGTAACTGTGAAGACAAGTGGACATGAAAAGAGCCATTATACAGTTGTTCTAGCTTGTTGTGCAGACGGAACCAAGCTGCCTCCTATGCTGATTTTCAAACGCAAAACAATGCCAAAAGAAGACATTCCTCGAGGAGTGATTCTCCACGTTCATGACAAGGGTTGGATGGATCAGGATGGGATGAAGATCTGGTTTGAGAAAGTTTGGAGCAGGAGACCAGGTGGGCTCTTACGCAAACCTGCCCTATTGGTGCTTGATCAATTCAGGGCACACATAACAAAAAATACAAAGAAGATTACTGCAGAGCAAAAAACAAAACTTGCCGTCATACCTGGAGGCTTGACATCCCAGCTCCAACCACTTGATGCCAGCATTAACAAACCCTTCAAAGCTGCCATGAGAGACGAATTGGACCAATGGATGAAGTCTTCTGGGGGACAATTTGACACCAGCAGGAAGAGTGAAGAAACCAACTATAGGAGAAGTTTGTACCTGGGTGAAAAGATCTTGGGATAATATCAAGTTTGAGGTCGTTGTCAAGTCATTTAAGAAGTTTGGCATTTCGAATGCCATAGATGGAACTGAGGATGAGGCAATATATGAAGACACAGATGAGGACAAGCTAATGAATGGGAGTTTTGACAGTGATGAGGAGTTGTATGAATTTTATGATGAATAAAACTTGAGTTCAATAACTTTATGTAATACATTTTTTTTTTTTTTTTTCAAATTTCGGGCCCCAAAATTAAGGTGCATCTTATACATGGGGAAATACAGTACATTAAACATACTCTGCTTCTAACTCACAGGCCTGAAAAATCTATACAGTTGGATCAAAAACTGAGACCCAAGAAGGTGCTGTGGCAACCGTCCCATCATTCCCTACTTCTGTGTCATTATCGCGGGTTCGATTCCCACCTCGGGCTTGGATCAAAGTACTGCAAAAACCTTGGGAGGTGCAATATGGCCACAGAAGCCGATGTGCCAACAACTACCAAATCAAAAAAATCAATCTGTGTCATTACCATTAGAATGTAGTATATTCACTCCTGAACTTTATGCTATAAACTTAGCCCTGGAAAAGCTTACTGAACTTTTAATTATTCCTGCTTTAATATACACTGACTCGCTTAGTGCTGTCTCCGCCATAAGTAGTAATACCAACTCCTCTCACTCTGTAATAAAACGGAATCATTCTCAATTACTTTCTTGTAAGGAATCGAACCAAACTGTGATATTCTGCTGGATCCCTAGGCATTCTGGTATAGCAGGAAATGAAAGCATTAGCATTAGTTGAGGCATATGACGCAAGAAAACTAGCTTATACAGCATCAGCCAAAAAAAGGGAAAAAACCCTTCCCATTTCACCCATCTGGTCACTCCAAATGTTGTCTAGTTCAGCCTTAAATTTATGTAAGCTATCAACTTCCACAACACCAGTTGGAAGTCTGCTCCAGCAATCAACTACCCTCTGGATAAAGGCAAACTTCTGCACATCTATTCTACAGCTGTCTGTAGAATAGATGTGCAGAACTATTCAACCATCCCTTTGTTCAATTTGAATCTATGCCCCCCCTCAGGTTCTTAATCTGAGCAAGCAGAAGTATCCCATCAGCCTTGAGCCTCCTCAAACCATTCAAGGCCTTATACACCACAATCAGACCACCTCACAGGTGCCTAGTCTCCAGATGCTGCAACTTGCTCCTTTCTTAATAAGAGCACCACTTAGTTACTCTCACCAATCTTGTTGCCCTTTTCTGTACTCGTTCTAGCAACTCTACATCCTTCCTAAAATAAGGCTTCTAGACCTGTATGCAGTACTCAAGGTGTGGCCTGACCATTGCATTATACAAAGGGATAATCACATCCTTGTCTCTGCTATCAAAATTACTATATATCATTGACAAAACTCCATGACCTGCTCTGGCAGCCCATCTGCACTGCACAGAGAACTTCATATCTGACTGAATGTTTCATTCTCCACCTCCCTGAGTGTAGTACAACCAGTTGGTACATTTCTCTTGGATTACTGCTACCCATAGGCAGTACTTTCATATGTCAATGTTAAACTTCAGTTGCCACTTCTCAGCCCTTCTGCCTAACTTTTCTAGATCCCATTGCAGTAGCATACTGTCTTTACTGTCAATAACAACCCTTCCAACCTTTGTATCATTTGCAGACTTGGATATTAAGCCTGATATACCTTCATCGATATCATTGATAAATACACAAAACAATGGGCATAGCACTGAACCATGGGGATTCCACTAATAACATTAGTCCACATAGAGCATTGTCTGTTTGTTACCACACTCTGCCATCTCCCACTCAACCATCCCTTTATTCATTGTAGCAACTTGCCCTTAATGCCATTAGAATTAGTAGAGGCATATGATGCAAGAAAGCAAGCTTATGCAGCATCAGCCAAAAAAAAAATTTTTTTGGCTGATGCTGCATTTTTTTTGGCTGATGCTCCCATTTCACCCCTCCGTTCATTCCAAATACCTACCCAGTTCACCCTTAAATTTATTTAGGCTATCAACTTCCACAACAAAGGATGGAAGTCTTTTCCACCAATCAACTACCTGCTGGCTAAAGCCCAACTTCTGCACATCTTTCCTGCATCTGTCTTTTCTTAATTTGAATTTATGCTGTCTCAGGTGATTATTCTGAGCAAGAGGAAGAATCCCATCAGCATTGAGCATGCTCAAACCATTCAAGGCTTTATACACCTCAATCAGATCACCTCACATGTGCCTAGTCTCCAAACACACTGTAATTTGCAAAACTTAAGCTTTTCTTCGTAAGAGCAATCCTTTGCTCCATTCACTAATCTTGTTGCCCTTCTCTGTACTCGTTCCAACAGCTCTAAATCCTTCTCCAGACCTGTATACAGTACTCAAGGTGTGGCCTGACCATTGCCTTATACAAGGGGATAAACACCTCCTTATCCCTGCTAGAAAAATTCCTGTATATCATTGACAAGACACCATGATCTACTCTTGCAGACTGTCTTCACTGCTCAGAAAACTTCATACCTGCCTGCACAGTTACCCCCAGGTCCTTTTCATTCACTACCCCTGTCAGTGTAGTACCACAGAGTTAATACTTTACTATGGGGTTACTGCTTCCCATATGTAGCACTTTATATTTATCAATGTTAAACTTCATTTGCCACCTCTCAGCCCATCTGTTCAACTTTTCTAGATCCTGTTTCAGCAGTGTACTGTCATTAGTGTCTTTAACAACCCTGCCAACCTTTGTATCGTCTGCAAACTTGGACATTAAGCTTGATGTACCATCATCAATATTATTTATAAATACAGAAAACAACAATGGACCCAACACTGAACCCTGAAGGACTCCACTAATAACATTAGTCCACGAAGAGCAGTGTCCATTGATTACCACTCTGTCTTCTCCCACTCAACCATCCCTTTATCCATAGCAGCAATTTGCCTCCAATCCCACACTGCTCCAATTTGTGCAGCAGTTTTACATGTGCAACAGTATCAAAAGCCTTTCTAAGATCCAAATATATGATATCAAAGTTATTCCCTGCATCCAGTTGCTTTGTGACCACATCATAGTATCCAATCAAATTGGTCAGGCAAGACTTTGCCTCAACAAAATCATGCTCTGTCCGAACTATAACTGAAGTCTTGTCTAGATGATCCTGCTGTGATTCTTTAACCAGTGCCTCCATTAATTTTCATGGAATGGAAGTTAAACTAACAGGTCTATAATTACTTTTGTCGCCCTTTGATCCTCCTTTGTGAATTGGGGTCACATTTTCACATCTCCAGTCCATGGGTATCTCCCCTGAGTTCAAAGAAACTCTCATAATTATGGCTAATGGTTTGCTTACTTCCTTTGCTGCCTCCTTTAATATAACTGGATAGATCTCATCCACCCCCAGGCGCCTTTTTTATGTTTATCTTCAACAATTTCTCCTCCACTTTCCTCTCAGTTATTACAAAATTATCTAGCTCACTGCCAGAGTTTAACTCAACTCTGGCATTCTCCTCCCTGAATAACTCCTCATGTGTGAATGTAGATGCAAAATACTCATTTCGTTTGTTAGCCACCTGAGCAGGATCATCAACAGTTGAACCATCAATATTCAGTGGACCAATCTGATTCACCCCTTTCCTTCTACAGTTTACATAGGTAAAGAATGCTGTTGTTTTTCTTTGCATCCTTTGCCAAAGATTTCTCATAATCTACCCTTCCCTGCCTAATCTCCTTTGTGATGTGGTTACAGACCAGCTTCATCTATCATAGGAATCCATGTGACCCATTAATTTATGTGTCCCATGCATTTTTCTTCTCTGCCATATGTCTCATTAGTTCATCTAACATCCAATTAGGCCTAAACCTTGAACAATATTTCTTATTTGGTATGTAAAGCCTATTAGCTTCCAAGATAAATTCTTTGAATGCTTCCCATTTTGAATTGCTGTTAGTAACATCATCAGTTGGTCCCACTGTATAGAATTTAAATACTGTCTCAGACCACTGTAGTCACCTTTACGAAAGCAAAAACCCTTCCCTTTACCCCTGATGGTAGTTACCTCTTTGAGTAAATCCCAGTTGAGCACACGGTGATCACTGCCACCTAGTGGTTCCTTTATCTGCATGAAGAATCACTACTGATAATCAGAAGTGGTTCTTTAATGCATGAAGAATCACTACTGATAATCAAATCAAGAGTGTTACCCCCTCTATTTGCTTCGCGAACATGCTGATGTAGAAAACGATAATCCAATAAATCCACAAAAGCCTTGCTAGTGTGTGAGTAATTCAACACACAAATTCCAGTCAATATCTGGGAAATTAAAATCCCTCATTATAAGACATCTCTGATGTATTGGCCCACTATTTCCCCGTACAGTTTCTTATTATACTCATCAGTGAATAGGCCTATAACACACTCCTACTCTTAATTTTCATCTCCCGATGTTTATGTCACACCAAACTGACTTGACACTGCACTGTCCAGTGATTTCGATTGGCTTCACTTCCTTGAATTTTGTGTTTCTTAACTAATAGCATAACCCCTCCTCCCTTCCTTTCCTGTCTATCCTTCCTGTACACATTGCACTGCCCAAATTCCAGTTCTGGATTGCTTATATCTGTGTGACACCACGTCTCTTATATCCCAACAATATATGCCTTTGATGTTTTGAGCAATACCTCAAAGTCATCAAATTTATTTACCAAACTCCTAGCATTGGTGTATACACAAGTATACATGCACCTGTTCCTATTCTTAGCTACCCTAACACAACCCATGTGTTTACTTGTACCGCAGTGAACTCCCAGCAGTCTGTGAAATACCCAGCATCTTGTTTTCCAGGCTGCTGCTCATTCCAATAGAAGCAGTGCAAGAATCACTTTCACCTCTGCCAGAGGCTACTGTTAATCTATTAGTCTTTGTATCGCCCCCCCCAAGCTAGCAGTTTTTTTCCAACCAACCTAACACTGCCTCAAAAGCATCAGCCAAATATTCTTGCACTCTTTCTATTTAGTGTATCATATCCCTGTAGAAGCAATCTGTCCTGTTAACAAGTACGGACCAGGCTGAAAAAATTTGTACCCCTTGAGCCTTGCACAATCTTTCTAGGGCCAAATTGATTGACAAGGATCTCCTCATATACTCCCTCCTTTCATTTCTGGGCGGAATTGCATACACTTTCAAATTCAACCCTAATTCACGGCTTTTTTTCTACAGTGACTTGTACTTGTTAAGTAATTCCACCGGTCTCTTACTCTTAATATCATTAGGGCCAACGTGTACAACAATATCACCTTTTGTGCCCTTAAATCCATAGAGTAGTGTCCACATAGAGCAGTGTCCCTTTGTTACCACTCTCTGCCATCTCACATGCAACCATCCCTTTATCCAATATAGCAACTTGCCCTTAATGCCTTACCCCTCCAATTTGTACAGCAGTCTTCCATGTGCAACAGTTTCAGAAACCTTTCCTGAAATCCAAGTTTATGGTATCAAAATTATTTTTTGCATGCAATTCCTTTGTGGCTACCTCATAGTATCCAATCAAATTGGTTCAAATCAAGAGAAGACTTCCCCTTAACAAACCTATCTGTGTCTGAACTCTTACTGCGTTCTGTCTACGTATTGTGTATCTAGTCTTTAAGTAGTGAGTCCATTATTTTCCCTGCAGCAGAAGTTTAAGTAACAGGTCTATAATTATTTGTGTCACCCCCCCCCCCCCCACCCTTTTGAGAATTGGGGATACATTTTATTATAAAGTCATTCACCTCCCTTACATAAATAACACAATTCCTGTAATGACCAATTTAGAATTAACATTTTTGGTAAAAAATACTTGATCATAAAAAATAGGCAGTGCAATTACATGGCAAAAGTAAGAAACTTACTTTTTCCATGCATTTTGCATGTGATCTTCACATGGAAATATAGTGTGCTGATCACTGTAGTGAGTTACCTTTAGCTGACGTTAGTGGCTACTCACATTTTTTAAATAACAGAAAGAATAAAAGAGTGAGATACTTCTATTTCTCTAATAAAAAATAGCATTAAGATTAATAAAAGGTCCTACTCCATGTCCAATTATTTTCTGTCCTTAGTGATAGCATGTTCCCTTCAAAAAGTTCATTGTAAGATTAGCATTAGTACAGGCATATGATGCAAGAAAGCAAGCTTATGTAGCATCAACCAAAAAAAAAAAAAAATCCCTCTTGTTTCACCCATCCATTCACTCCAAACGTTTCTCTAGTTTAGCCTTGAATTTATTTAAGCTGTCAACTTCCACAATGACAAATGGAAGTTTGGAAAACAGGCCTTGAGCTTGGGGTTCCGTATCATACAATTTTCTAGCGATGACCGACTAATTGAGTTAAAATAAATTTATTGAAATAAATAAATAATATATACATAAAGCACTAAAAGAGAGATAAAATAAAAGAATATAAATACACAATAGCTTTCGAGGCGATGAAGTGCCTCTTCATCAGCCGAGTTGGTGAATGGGGTGCTCCAGTATGTGTTGTTGGTTACAATAGCAAAAGTCAACTGAGCATGATCATGCATGAAGTCTGGTGTTGGTAGAACAGAATTACATACACGTCATTATCAACAGTGCTCATTGTGCTGCAAAATAGTACATTCCATAATGGGGTGTAAGTTCACCCCACTACGGAGTGCACTTGCACCCCATTATGGAATGTACTGTTTTGCAGTGTGATGAGTGCTGGTGATGACGTATATGTAATTCTGTTCTACCAACACCAGGCTCGTGATACATGATCATGCTCAGCTGACTTTTGCTATTGTAACGAACAATGTATACACATTGTAACACACCTCCAGTCCATGCCATGGAGACCTCCCGTGAATCCAAGGAAGATCTCATAATTGTGGCTAAGGGTTCTTACTTCCTTTGCTGCCTCCTTTAATATAACTGGATAGATTCCATCCACCCCAGGTGCCTTCTTTATGTTTAACTTCAACAATTTCTCCTCCACTTTGCTCTGAGTTATTACAAAATCACTTAGTCCCCTATTAAACATTCGATAAACTTCTAGCAAACTCGTCATTGAATAACTCCACATGTGTGAATGTAGATGAAAAATACTGTTTCTGTTTATCAGCTACCTGAGCATAATCATCAATAGTCAAGCCAAGCCATCTATGTTAAGTGGTCCAATCTGATTCATCCCTTTCCTTCTAGAGTTTACACAAGTAACGAACTCTTTGCTGCTTTTCTTTGCATCCTTTGCCAAACATTTCTTGCAATCTACCTTCGCCTGCCTGACCTTCTTTGTGACTTGATTACAGACTAGTTTATATCTTCCATAAATGAGGCAACTAAGATATTATATAAACTTTACAAAGATGAAATGTTGGCAGATTTTGAAACTTTGTCGAGCCTTTCACTGTGTAGAAAATGTTCTAAAATATAATGGCATACAGGCACTAATTAAAAAACGAAAAAAAAAAACTGTATTACTAATCTCCAAAATACTAGGGCGAATCAAGGATGATTGCTAAAGAACATGATGTGGAAACTATAAAGATCAGTTGTTTGTTGGGGCCACGATGGGAAGCTTGTAGCTTGTGGACGGCAATTGCAGATGAGAGGAATTATCCCGCTTTCTGCAAACATTTTGAATCATAAGTTAAATATTTCAGATTATTAAATCGACTTTTAAATTTGGAATTCCTTAAAAATTTAGCACTAATGATCGACATCCTGCAGGAGTTCTCTTACCTTTCAGAAGATTTACAGAGTCACAATGGTAAAAAGCATATAAATTAATAATTTGAACTATCAATGCTAATTTGAAAAATTTTGAAGGAAATTATGAAGCTAAAATTGCAAGCCTGTTGAAGTGGAAAGAATTTGAAGGAATCAAAATTGAAAATAAGAACAGTAAAATTACCTCATGACAAGTTATTAAATGCATTGTTTTATCCTTAAAGGATAAGTTATTAATGCAACAGAGTGATTTTAAATTAAATAAAGAAAATGATGATACCATTGAAATAAATTTTAAACATATGCTACCCAAAATCGTGGAATGTGAAAGAACTTTCGTCTCGGTGGCAATATGGTGAAAACCGAATAAAAAATTAGTTTTCTGATAAAATATGAAATAAAAATTAATGATTTTAGAGATTTTGTCAAAGACAGTTTATCTTTAAAATCAAGTGAAATTCCCTTTTCAATTAAGAAAACCAGAAAATTTCTTTGAAACCATTGCGATTAGCAGTGCTGAAGCTGAGTGAGCTTTTCAGCATAATGAATAATATTGTGACAATTAAACCTGTTGCAAATTATGATGACTATACATCTGTATGGAAAACCATTGCTTCAATTTGATCCAGATTGTTACTTCAAATCATTCCTCTGTAATCATCGCTCAGCTATTGAGCAAAGCAGAAGATTGACAACAGATATTAATAAAGAAGTAAATTGGCAATTTTTCTTGAATATTTGGGAAATAATTTTTTTTTTCATGTAATCTGTGATTTTTTTGTGTACCTTTTCTAGAAAGTGTCTTTTATGTAATATTTGTTTTTATATTGTGGAATATTTTGTGATAGTTTGATGTTATTTGTGATATAGGAAATATTTCATGTTATTTTTTATCAGCAATATTAAAATTTTATCATGAAAAAAATGTATCCATTATATTTCCCTACTTAAAAAAAACAAAAAAAAAAAACAAGACTAATAAAAAAGTTGCGCGTGTGCCGAGCATGTGCGGTATTATGCGACATATCCTTCGCATTTCTTTTAGGTTTTTTGATTTGTATATATTAATTATGAAATAAAAGAGCTTTTTTATTGTAAATATTTTATTGATCATTCACAGAATTTTATAATTTCTAGAAGACAAGATACAATGGATTTATGATAACTAAAGTAAGAGATGTATACTTGCGAGTGCAATGTATCTAAATATCTCTGTAAAATAGCACTGATCTTGTAGTTGAAGCGACATATGCAGCTGTTAGGGACACCTAACAATGGAATGTTATGAAAATGCGAGACAAAAAAAGAAATTGCTGACAAATATTTTAACATACTTACTGCATTAGTAACTTCAGGAAGCATGATTGTGACGTCATACTATTTAAAAATTTGTCTTGTCTGACCAATTTGATTGGATAATATGTGGTCACAAAGGAATTCGATGCAAAAAATAATTTTGATTTTAGGAAAGCTTTTGACACTTTTGCACATGGAAGACTACTGTACAAATTGGAGCAGTATGGCATTAAGGGCAAGTTTCTGCTATGGATAAAGGGATGTTCGAGTGGGAGAAGACAGTGTGGTGCTTCATGGTCTAGTGTTATTAGCAGAGTCCCCCAAGGTTTGGTGTTGGCTCCCCTGTTGTTTTGTATATTTATCAATGATATTGATGAAGTTATATCAGGCTTAATGTCCAAGTTTGCAGAAGATACAAAAGTTGGTAGTGTTGTTAATGATGGTATTCTACACTAACATGATCTAGAAAAGTTCATCAGATGGGTTGAGAAGTGGCAACTAAAGTTTAACATTGACAAATGCAAAGTACTGCATATGCCTAGCAGTAACCCCAGAGTGTAGTACCAACTGTCTGGTACTACACTCAGAGTAGTGGAGAATGAACACATGGAGATAATTGTGCAGTCAGATATGAAGTTTTCTGAGCAGTGCCAGTTGGCTGCAAGAGTAGCTCATGGGGTCTTGTCTATATACAGGAAGTTTGCTTACAGGATAAGGAAGTGATTATCCCCTTGTATAAGGGGATAATCACTTCCTCATTGGTCAGATTACACCTTGAGTGAAGCATACAGGTCTGAAGACTTCATTTTAGGAAGGATGTAGAGTTGCTAGAACAAGTACACAGAATTGCAATAAGACTGGTGAATGGAACAAAGGGGTGCTCTTACCAAGAAAGGCTTAAGTTTTGCAAATTGCAGGCCTTGAATGGTTTGAGCAAGCTCAATGCTGATGTGATTTTTGCTCTTGCTCAGATTATGCACCATCAGTTCAAATTGAGGAAAGACAGTTGTAGAATAGATGTGTGGAAATTTGCCTTCAGTCCGTGGGTGGTTGATTGCTGAAACAAACGTCCCTCTGTCGTGGTAGTTGACAGCTTAAATAAATTCAAGGCAAAACTAGACAAACATTTTGGAGTAAATGGCTGGGTGAAACAGAAAGGTTTTTTTTTTTTGCTGATGCTTTATTAGCTTGCTTTTTTGGTATGCCTTTGCTAGTGCTAATATTATTCTCAATTAAATTGAACTTCAACTGAAATCGTTGCTCTAGAGCAGCTAAAAGGCTCAAAAGGCTACAAGCCACAGCAGTTGTCCTCCAAATTATGGCCTCATGAAATGTACTGCTTGTTTCATATTTCCAGTCTGTCTGAAATGGGTCATGTACAGCCAGAGGGGATGCCATTGTGTGTGTTTTGATGTAAAGAGTTGTGGATTAACACAGCATTCTGGTGGGCATTTATGAAAGATTGAACATTGTTTATGCCCTTGATTGAATGAAGCTGGGGACTATCAAGCTCTCAAGAGCTCCTCTATGCCGTAGCTTGTATTTGTACTTGTACTTCTGCAGCAGGCAGCACAGCAGCAACCCCCAAAAGGCAGAATGTGCTGGTTCCACAGGAGTTAGCTGTTGGCAGAGAAACTGAAATGTATTGTGCAAAAAGGATACGTGGAATAGCACTAGGATATATATACAGGGGAAGAAGGTGAAATTATTGCACACATTGAGAATAATGCACCAAGAGTAGAATATCTGTGGACTTGGGTCCTTGAGGTTGTCACAGACATTCTCTCAGATATGCCAGACAAGCTGTACTCGCTACCTGGGAGTCTAAAACGCTGATCGAACTGATATTCAGGTACCACTCAAGTCAAATGGACCCAATTTCGGCGAAGTCCGGATGGTCCGTGATAGCCAAATCCTCTGCTTGCACCTTCACGATGGTGGGACTGTTAGTAATCCTGGGTATAACCTCCACGCACAAGTAGGTGGTGGGTGACCACCCAGGTGGGAACCAACATAAGCAGAGGTCAAGGTGTGGTGCTCCCACCACATGGAGGAATGCCACCCCTCTATGTTACCAGGCAGTACTAGGTGGTAGATGACTGACATCAACCGGTGAAATACCACCACTTTGCTTATTGGAGGCTTGAAGTGGTGGAACCCATGTTTAGTCTCTAGAGCTAAGTTCCGGTCAACCCTTCCCTATCTCTTCCATCATGCAGTATGATTGATGGCTTTTGAGGTTATGATGAACATTGTGGCGAGATTCAATATTGTAGGCCGGCCGCTAGTTAGTACACTGGACCGTACCTATTGGTAACTCTCTAGGAGGCTTCTGGATCAGCTAGTGTATAATCTTGCTACTTCTACTCTGCCAGATAGTGACTGGAGGGAGTCCGAGTAGTGTGTATGCGGGGAGGATTGTCGAGGCCACGTTATGTCAAGGATCTGGGTATATTCTTACCATATGTATGCCATATCCAAATTTTTTCATTACTTCATACAGCATGTCCTACTCACTTTTTCTTACTATTGAATACACCATGAATTGTCAAACTAATAAAGCAAGCTTATCTTTATTTATCTGCAAGTTTATCTGCGAAAAGATCTAAACCTCCCAAGCACTTCCTAATTCATTTCAAAAATATACAAGGTCTCAATTCTAATCTCAACGATGTCCATTTTCACTTGCAGTCAAACCCCATGTATTTTTTCTGACAGAATCTCAGTTATCGGTAGATTCAACTACTGCTTATCTCACATACCCAAATTATTTACTGTATGATTCCTTTTGCCTCAAAGGTGGTATTTGTGCATATGTCCATTCTGATATTCCCTGTCAGAGACTTGGCAGTTTGAAATCTCCTCTCTTTGATCTTTTCTGGCTTAAAATCTCTCTACCTCATTGTGTCAAATTCAACTGTTGTCTCTATCATTCTCCCAACTCTACTAATCACTTGGAGCTCTTTGACTTCCTCTCTTTGCAACTTTACTTTCTCCAGTCCAACTTTCCTAACAGTGAGGTGGTGCCTCCGTAGCCAGGTGGGAAGGAGCAACAGTGCGTAGCACACGCTTCTTGATTAGACCGGGGTTCAAGCCCGTCACCACCAAATACGGAGGATGCGGAAAGGTCAGGGAATGACCACCGCATATTCCCGGAGCAATATGGCCTTAGTTGCTAATGCTCCTAAAAAACCAAAAAAAAAAAAAAAAAAAAAAATAACAGTGAGGTAATTTTCCTTGGTGATTTTAATGTTCACAACTCCAGCTGGCTTCCGTTTTCTAGTCACACCGACCCATTAGGTCGAGATGCTGAGGCTTTTGCAATTACTAATGACCTAGTACAGATTGTTTATTTATCTACGAGAATACTGGACAATCCTAATCATACAGCCAATACGCTTGATCTTTTTCTCACAAACAACCCTTCTAAGTACACGGTCGAAGTGAGAGGTCCTTTAGGCACTTCAGATCACAACTTGGTGATTGTCTCTTCTCCAATGGAACCTTTATCTCATGGCTATTCCCAACCTCGTGTTGTTTGGCATTACAAGAATGCAAAATGGGATGACCTGCGAGACTTCTTTTCTTCTTTTCCTTGGTCTGATTACTGTTTCAAAACTTCTGATGTCAACATTTGTTCAGATCATGTCAGTGAAATTATTCTTGCAAGAATGGAATCCTTTATCACAAACTCGACTTTAAAATCTCGTCCTTTATCTAAACCTTGGTTTTCCAATAAATGTGCTAAGGCTGTTCAAGAAAAGAATGTTGCATATCGTAATTGGCTTGTTTCTAATTCTTCAGTTTCATTTTCTGCCTACACCAAAGCTTGCAACAATTGTAAAGAAGTTATTAATCAGTCCAAACTAGAGTTTGAACAGGCTAAGAGTAGAAAACTTGCTTCTTGCCCTAATGGTAGCCGAGCATTCTGATCTCTTGCCAAAGCTATTGGCCTCAATCTTTGCCCATCTCTGTTCCCACCTCTATCCAAACCAGATGGTTCTGTTGTCACTTCAGCCAAGGATAAAGCTGACCTACTAGCATTACATTTTTCTTCCAACTCATGTATTAATGATCTTGGTAAAACACCTCCCACCATTCCCAACATGCTCCATTCAATGCCTCCTGTGGTCTTCCGTCAAAAGGATGTCAAAAGGATTTTGACGAATCTTGATGCTAAGAAAGATCCAGGTCCTGATGGTATTTCTCCACTTGTTCTCAAAACCTGTGCTCCTGAAATTACTCCTATTCTTTGCCACCTTTTTTCACTTTCTTATTCCAAAGGTGTTTTTCCTTCTGCTTGAAAATTTACTCATATCCAGCCAGTTCCTAAAAAGGGTGACAAATCCCTCCCATCCAATTATCATCCCATTGCAATTACTTATACTCTTTCTAAAGTAATGGAGAAATCAATTAACTGCCAACTCTTAAACCACCTAGAAACCTTCCATCTGATCAACGATCGTCAGTATGGATTCCGTCAGTGTCGATCCACTGTTGATATTCTGGCTTATGTTACCCATTTATGGACTAATTCAATGGAAAGGTTCGGTGAAACACAAGTAATTGCTCTTGACATCTCAAAGGCTTTTGATCGTGTTTGGCATAAAGGTCTTCTAAACAAGCTTCCATCTTATGGTTTGCCAACTGTTTTTAGTAATTGGTTATCCAGTTTTCTCTCTGATCGCTCACTGAGGTTGATGGTAGATGGCTCTTTGTAACTTCTCCTCTAATGCCGGTGTTCTCCAAGGTTCAGTTCTTTCCCCCACTCTTTTCCTCTTGTATATTAATGACCTTCTTCCATTGACTGGAAATCCTATCCATAGTTTTGCTGATGATAGCACATTGCATTCCACTTTCCATTTTGAAAGAAAACTTGTCCTGCTCAATCAGCTTCAATTTCTCTAAAATCTGCTACCAATTCCTTAAACGCTGATCTTCGGGTAATTCTCCAGTGGGGCAAAGACAATTTAGTTGATTTCAGCCCTTCTAAAACTCAGTCTTGTCTTATATCTTGCAAAAAGGTTTCTTCTGCTCATCTTTGGTGGCACTCTGATTTCTAGGCAAAATGATATACAGTAAACCCCCGCTATTCGCGGTATCCGTATTCGCGTATTCGCGATCGCCGATTTAATATAAAATGAAACCTAAAAAAATGTGAATTTTAAAACGCCGTGAATATTTTCCGCCATAAAAAACATGGGCGTGGCTAAAATTATCTTTCCCGGTCAAAACAGCGCTCAATGGGTGGGGGAGAGGGGTGAAAAAATCGGGAGCGTGGATGTTTCTCGCTAATCCTTGTTCAGTATGTGTTAGTCATGGAAGGTTTCGTCGTTTGATTTTAATTTATATGTTTATAAATTGAATAAATTTATCAATTTATAAATTGATATGCTTACAAAAATGATAACTCTACCGTTTTGCAGTGTAAAACAGACTTTTTCGAGTGCGTTAACGGAAGAAAGTGACTTTATTGTGGTCAAGTTCTTTCTAACCCCTACAAAAATATGGCTACGAATAAAAAGAGAAATGTGAAAATATCAAAGAAGGTGATGACACTAGCGAATAAAATTGAGTTATTAGACGAAATTTCTAATGGTGAAAGTGTCTCCTCAGTGGCAAAACATAAAATCAATGAGTCAACAGTACGATCAATCAAGAAATCGGAAGAAAAAATCTGCCGTAGTGTCCGTGAAACCGCGCTAATTGCTTCAAAAATTTGCTCTGTAACTCGTGATGTTAAATTTAAAAAAAATGGAAAAGCTTTAAATCTGTGGATAGAAGACCGAATTCAAAATAAAATTCCGTTAAGTTCACCCATCATTCGTGAAAAGGCAAAACTTCTTTATCAACACTTTAGCGAAACTGGTGATAGCACTGGCGGGATGTTTTTTTTTTTTGCTAGCAAAGGCGCTGATTTGAAAGATTTGTTTGAAATTTCTAATAAATATTACATTTAATATTAAATTGTTTCTTATTTTCATTTCGATGCCATATGCTTGCATTTCACTATGTACTGTCATGTACAGTCATATTATGAAGGTACATATAATACATAGACAAAATTTTAGACTAGTTTTTCTTATATATTTCATACTTTGGAACGGAACCCCTTTATTACTATGGGAGCCATAACTCAGTATTCGCGTTTTCGGTATTCGTGACATTTCTCAGGAACGTAACCCCCGCGAATAGCGAGGGTTTACTGTATTTCTTTTGGGGATTACCCTGACTTCTAATCTCTCTTGGCACAAGCACTTTACAAATATTGCTTCCTCTGCATCTAAAAAACTTGGTTTTCTCTTTCGCTCTCTACGTTACTTTTCTTCCAAACAGCTGCTCACTCTGTATAAATCGCAAATCTGCCCTGCCATGGAATAGTGTTCCCACATCTGGGGTGGTGCCCCCAAAACCTCTCTCAGGCTTCTTGATTCCATTCAGAAGAGGGCAGTTAGGTTAATTAATGATTCATCTCTAACAGAGTCTCTCCACTCGCTTTCTCATAGATGTACTGTTTCTGCTGCATGCTTCTTCTACAGATACTTCCATGGGCACTGTTCTTCTGAATTGGCTTCTATAATTCCCGCTCTCTTTCAAAACAGTCCGAAAACGTGCTGCCACCAGCCAGCATCCATTTACTATCCAACTTCAAACTCACAGAACCAACTTTTCATCTTCCTCGTTTATTCATTCAACTGCCGTTTTCTGGAACAACCTTCCTTCATACGTATTTCCTGAAAATTACAGTCTACAGAAGTTCAAGTCCAATGTCAACAAATATCTTCTTTTGTCTTTTCAACCTCCACCCAAGCACGGTACTAAGTACTATATGTTTTAATGTCTCTCGAGTTTTGGGGTTTACATTAAAAAAAAAAAAAAAAAAATACTTGCTTAATTAGTACAGAGCAATGATGAGAAAAAGCCATTAGGGTTAAAACTGAAAGCTGCTGCAATTCTGCCCAGATACGATAGGAGGGGGTGCATAAGCAGAACTTTGATCGATTTGGCCCCTTGAGAGATTGTGCAAGGCTCATGGGTAGAATTTTTCTTGACTTGGTCTGTGCTTGTTAATGTGCAAGACTGCTTCTACAGGAATGGGATACACCTAAATAGAAAGGATGCAAAATATTTGCTGATACTATTAAAGCAGTGTTATTTGGGTTGGAAAACTGCTACCTTGGGTGATACAAAGGCTAATGGATTAACAGTAATCACAGGCAGAAGTGGAAGTGCTTCTTTTCGAACATGCAGCAGCCGGGAAAGCATGGTACTTTCAAAGCACTATGCTTTCCGGGAGATTTCAAAGCCGTGCTGAGGCTCATCATAGAACAAGGAAATACATGAGGTGTGTTAGTGTAACTAATAGTAAGAATGTATGTATACTTACATTCTTATACAGGTAGCCCTCGTTTTGCGCTGGTCCGATTTTTGCCAATTCAGATTAGCGCTGATCACTAAACACAAAGCTGCTTTTATTTATTTATTTATTTATTTTTGCAATGTTTTTATAAATTGAAAGTTTAAAATTGTCAGACAAAATGTTTTGGCATCATATTATGCTATGTATCATGCACTGTTCTTGTGATTTAGGACAATCAAACAAGATCCAGGGGCATTTTCCAAAAGAAGAATAGCCTTGTTTGGTTAATTTTTATCATTGCAGAATTTGAGAACAGTAAGGCAAAAACAGTTGGTTTACCAATCCAAGAAGACATCTTGTGTCACCCAGCTCTTTTTGTTTGACTTCCAGTACACAGGCAGCATGGCTTTGTTGAAGCCTTTCATAACGTGATGTTTCTGAGTGGTACACCAACATTGGCTTCAATTTTAAATTGCGTGACACATTTGCTTCCACCAAAAGTGTCAGCCTGTCTTTTGATGCTTTAAACCCAGGAGCTGACTTTTCTTCATAGGCAATGAAGATTCCCCAGGGCAACTTTTTCCAATAAAGGCCTGTTTCATCAACAAATTGACTTAGCCTTTACAGTTATAAATAAATCTTTATTTGTCCTACCAAATTTAAAATATAGGTGTACATTGGTAAGAGACAAATTCCCTTCACGGCAGAAAATGCCAGGGGATTACCATAAAATGTGAATAAAAGAATGTCTAAAATATACAAGAAAGGTTAAACGTACACGAAAAGATGAAATATAAACTGCATTTCTGTCTAGAGTCCTGGCAATTGTAATACAAAAGTTCATCTCAACATCACATCCACTGAATCAACTTGTGCGAGATATACATTATTCAATTGCGTACACAGTTCTTGACAGAAATTCACACAACTACTAGGCAACAGTAGCCTCAGCGAACCACACTGTGGCTTGTTTCCTATATTTCGAATCTTCTATGAGCCTTAGTAGGTCAATTCTGATATGTGTTAGGAACTGAATTGATTCTAATGCACTGGTGGGTATAAACCTGTCGGCCATCTTCAGTCTGTTGGCCTTCATTCTCAAGGATTTTGTGCCTCTTATTACAGATTGGATCAAGGGAATGTTTTTTTTTTTTAATTCAAATTATTGACCCAAAGTGTCAGCAGTTGCTCCATTTTTTTCTGAAAGCTTACTTCTGCTGTTTGTTTGTTGTTATTTGGTTTTTAGGAGCATTAGCAACTAAGGCCATATTGCTCCGGGATATGCGGTGGTCATTCCCTGACCTTTTCGCATCCTCCGTACTTGGTGGTGACGGGCTTGAACCCCGGTCTAATCAAGAAGCGTGTGCTAAGCACTGCAGCTCCTTCCCACCTGGCTACGGAGGCGCCTACTTCTGCTGTAACCAACTCTCGTAGCACTTTGCATCAATTGTTTTATTTTATCAGCATTCTTCATAATTGTAGTAATAGTCAATGTAAGTATATTCATAGCCCTACACACATTAGGGAGGCTTTTACCAGCTTTCGTCCTCTGAATAACCTCCATCTTATTTTCAATGTGATAGATTGGCATGCTTTTTTCAAGCTTTCATTTTCACTAGGATTTATTGAACTTCTTTTACTAGACATGGCGTCTCTTTATTCTATTAAATTAAAAACTTTATAACACATTTGGCAACAACTGCACATGGCTGTCACTGTTATTAATTATTATTTAATTTATTAATAGCACAATTAATAAATGTTCGCGTAATAAATTTCCAACATGTGTAAATGGGATAAACAACCACCAACTGAATGCTTCACATGCATCCACGAGTGGCTACTTTGACAGCGGGAACTTTCTTATCTTTGATGGTCTATGATATGGATGCGCTAATTGCTGAAGATTGTTCTTGATCATGTGAACAGTACATGATACCTAGTACAGTACGATGCTGTTAAATTTTGTCTGACGATTTTAAGCTTTCAATATATAAAAAAAATTAAAAAATTGCAAAAATAAATAAATAGATAAAAATAAAAATGGCCTTGTAGTTAGTGACTTGCGCAAAACAAGGACTACCTGTACATACTTATCTACATTTCCCCTCAACATGGGCACCTATATGTGGTGAGAGGATCCCCCTGTAATGCTGCTGGCCTTCCAGATTAGCATCACTGGGATCTAACACCCATAACTTGGTTCCAGGGTTACATCATTGGGAATCTAGCGTGTGCATCCATGTGCTGCGACCTGTGGAAACTCGGAAAGGGGGATCCTGGTTGAGGGCCCCAGTTTTAATACACCACTTCGGTCCCCCACTTTGATAAAACGGGTGGTCCCAGACTGGCCCAACTGGGATAAATTATCGAGTGGTTCTTACTACCAGGGTCAACTGCATTCCAATAAGTCTCCCTCCCTTTGGTCATGGGACGGGATCAAGGTTTATTGGAAACATGGGTATTGTGCTCCTGAGTGAACTTGGTGCCCCATTTTTGTACGCAGTACCTGCTAGTTCACGACTGAGCATCTCCCCATAGGGCTCCGTGGTGGGTGAGGTACTTAGAGCATCTGAAATTATTTCTCTACTCCTATAAGTAATTTAAATCCTCTTTCTTTTGGAGGCCCCAACAAGGCCTCAACCTAAACGAAATGATAGTATGGAAAAAACCTCCGTTGAAAAGACCAGAACTGAGGACACACAACCATCAGTGACACCACTCTTCCTCATTCTCCATTCCACCGGAGAGCAGTCAGTCGGGAACATGTCACCCTTCTTTATCCAGAAAGGATTAGAAGGGTTGGCAGGATCACCAAAATCCGTGAAACAACTGTGTTCTGGCAACCTTCTGGTCAAAGCTTCAAACACAAATAAGGCCAAAAAAATCCTACATCCATAGGGGGAAATACCTATCACTGTAACCCACCACAAAACTCTGAATTCTTCACAAGGTGTCATATCAGAGTGGGATCTTCATCTACTCTGTCTGAATTGGAAGACCAAGGAGTGACAGCTGTCGAGAGAATAACGATACAAAAGGATGGGAATCTCCTCCCTACCCAAATTCTCATCCTGACATTCAATGCCCCACGGCCTCCTAGTTCCATCAAGGCAGGCTACTCAAACTGCCCAGTAAGGATTTACATTCCAAACCCACTTAGGTGTTTTAGATGCAAAAAAAATGCGGCCACTCACAAACAGCTTGTCGTGGTAACCCTGCCTGTGCTCGATGTGGTGCTAAAGACCACAAGAGCAAGGAATATTATTCTTCAAAACCAACCTGTGTAAGTTGCCAAGGAGAGCACCCTGCCTACTGTAGAGCATGCCAGCAGTGGAAGGATGAAAAATAAATCCAAAAATTATAAGCAGAACTGAATATCTCCTACCCAGAGGCCAGGAAACACATCCAACCAGTAAATAGTGGGAAGCCTTCATGCACCCAGAATGTTTCTGCGAAATGCAATATTGATACACAAACTTAGATGACTATACCACCAAAAGAGTCATTCACTCCGATTGCACGTTGTTTATTGAGTTCACAAAAGCCCACCCAAAAAACAAAGTCAGCTGCCACTCCAATTTCCGTACCTCCTAATACAAAAACCAAGTGGTAAAGAAAAGCCAAAAAGATTGGAAGAGCCACCCATAATGCTAGAAACAATATATGTAGAGGATAAGGAGGTACTGGAGGAAGAAATGGACATCCATACTTCTCCAAAAAAGATAAATCCAAGACTGACAAAAGCTATGCACCTCGGAAGCCATTCAATGTACTCACCAAGCCAAAAAATGGCTAAATTCCTACAATGGAATTGTTGTGGATTCTGGCAAAGTGCTGATGACATCCAGACCCTCCTGCAAAACCACAAGCCGGTCTGCTTTTGCTTGCAGGAGACTTACTTAAAGGCAAATGATGACCCCACCATGCATAGCATCACAATAGTTTGTAAAGATAGAATTGTGGATGGTCCTGCTCATGGAGGAGTAGCTATCCTTGTGGGCAACCAGATCCCAGTTCAGCCTGTGCTACTTACAACCAGCATAGAGGCCACTGCGATTCATCTTACAGTGGGTTTTATTGTTAACCATCTGTTCTATATGTTTACCATCTGGGACTGACATTTCCCAGGAAGACCTTGATGATCTTGTAACACAGTTGCCTCCCCTTTTTTACTTCTCAGGGATTTTAATGGACATAACACCCTGTGGGGTAGTGCTATTGACAATGGAAGGGGATGAACCATAGAGCATATGCTAAATGACAATGACCTCTCCCTTCTAAATGTGGGAACAAACAAACACATTCTTCTACATGTATGTCTGCCCGTTCATTTTCTGCCATTGATATTTTTATCTACTCCCCCTCTCTCCTCCTTTCTCTTACCTGGAGGAGGCGGAGGAAAACTTGTATGGAAGCGATCACTTCCCTGTGATAACCTGCTCACACAGTGGGAGAATGTGTCTTCCTTTTAGGTTACTGTGGTGGAAGATTGATCCGCTGACTGGAATCCCTTCCAAGGTTTGGAAAATTTTTACATCACTACAGTCAGGCAGGAGCCTATCCATGATGCAGTCACATGAAGTATAGTCCAAACAGCTGCAATTGCAATTCCAAAAACATCTTCCCAGTTTCCATCATTTCCCAAACCATGGTGGAATACACAGTGCACAGCAGCAAAAAAAAAAAGGTGTAAAACAAAGCATGAGGGATATGTTGCTGATATCCCACTACAGCCAATTTAATAGCTTTTAAACGTTCACACGCCAAAGCACGTTTTATCCAATGTCAGAGCAAAAAAGAATCCTGGATCTGTAGGGGAAACATTTGCTACCATCTCAACAACCTCATCTTACTTCCCTGAGTTTCTGGTCCCTAAACAAAAGCTGAAAAAAGGCCCTTAAATTTACATCAAAGGGCTCCCATCCATATAATGTGCCTTTTACCATCTATGATCTATAAACAGCACATTTCACTCACAAAAGCTACCACTGTTGGACCGGATGACATCTATTATGAAATGATCAGACACCTGTCACCAAAATCCATGGACCGCTTTTTCTTCCTATACAACAATATCTTCCTTGAAGAGCAGTTTCCAGACAACTGGCGTAAGGCAATTATTCTTGCTTTTGTTAAGCCAGGCAAGGATCCTAAATTTCCTACAGATTATCACCCTATCGCTCTGACTACTTGAGTAAATTATTGGAGAGAATGGTCAATGCTTGGCTTTTATGGTATTTAGAATCAAATGATCTTCTCTCCAGATATCAGTGCAACTTCCAAAAGAATAAGCCCACTTTGGAACATTTAATTAGAATGGCAATTCGAGATGCTTTCCTTAAAAGAGAGTACCTGGTATCAATCTTCTTTGATATGGTATTTTAAAGATATTTACAACCTTGGTCTTAGAGGCCACATTCCTGTTTTTATTAAAAAATTTTATCATTTTGTTTTTTTTTTTTTTTTCCAAGTTCAAGTAGGATCCACCCTCTCTCAACCTTTTAGCCAAGAGGAGGAAGTTCTGCAAGGATCTGTTGTTTTAAGTGTTACACTTTTTGCCATTAAAGTTAATTCTATTACCGAACAACTTCCTCCAGCCATAAAGAGTGCACTGTACGTTGATGATTTCAACATTTTTTCCCAGTCATGCAACATGAGAGTTATAGAGAGGCAACTACAACAAGCCGTTGATCGTCTTAATTCCTGGGTAAAGGCCAGTGGTTTCAGGTTCTCATCAGAGAAGACCGTTTGCCACAAGCGTAAACTTCACCCCGAACCTGAATTAAGACTTGGACAAACTACCATTCCAGTAGTAGCAGAAACAAAGTTCTTGGGGCTCATTTTTGACAAAAAGCTGACATTTCTCCGTCATATCCGTCAGCTATGCACGAGAGGGCTGAACCTTCTCTGTGCTCTCTCTTCTGCTTCTGGGGTGCAGACCTGTGCATGTTACTCCGTTTGTATTGTGCGGTCAAAATTAGATTCTGGTTGTCAAGTGTATGCGTCTGCGAGGAATAGCGTCGTCCTTCGGTGGCTTGACCCTATCCACGACAAGGCTATCTGCATCGCTACTGGTGCATTTAGAACATCTCTTGTCCAAAGTCTTTATGTTGAAGCTAATGAACTGTCTTTGTCCCTTCGCCGAAAACAGTTGTCTCTGATGTACGCTGTCAAGCTGAAATCCCTGCCACACCCATCCCACATGGACATTTGTTTTTGAGCCAGGCTGGAAAAATCTGTACAACACTTGTAAGACAGCCAATCATCCATTTGGTATTTGTATCCACGGCCTATTCAGAAATTTGGACATCACAGTAGACAACATTGCCCCATCACCTACACAATCCCTTCCACCCTTGCATGCTCATGTTCCCACCTGCAACTTCTCTCTTAGCAGCTGGGGGAAGGATAATACTCCATCTGATGTCTACCTGCATCTCTTTTCAGCCCACCGATTTGAACATTCTGACTTCTTGCCAGTCTTCACAGACGGTTCTAAGTCAGAGGTGTCTGTTGGATCTGCAGCTTCCCAGATGCTACCTTATCTGAGCAGATCTCTGCTGAATGCAGCATATTCACTGCAGAGCTGCACACAATTGAACTAGCCTTGGATCATACAAATACACCACCACCAAAAATGTGTTATATATACCAATTCTCTTAATTCACTACAGGCTTTGTCATCGATGAGGTGCAATCCTCATCCAGTCTTGAATTGGAATTTGATATTCTCTTCTGCTGGATTTCCAGCCACATTGGGATTCTGGGAAATGATTTGGTGGACTCTGCAGCCAAATCAGTGACCCATTATAACTCTTGTCTGTTAGTACCCTATACAGGCAAGTAATTAGAAAGAAACTGGTTTTCCAATGGCAACCTCTTGGCATGGCAAGCTGAAAATAAGCTATACGAGATTAAGCCTGTAATCAAACATTGGCCGTCTAGCCTTCGCAGGGACCATAAAAAGGAAGTTATTCTAGTGTGGCTCTGCATAGGACACAGTCATCTGAACGAATGCTTTTCTGCTGAGGACTGATGACTGTCCTATGTGCGAGCATTGTGACACCATTTTAGCATTGAAACATATCATTATTGACTGTCCGAGATTTTTAAATGCATGCCGTTTATGTTTTAGCGCTTTTAACCATACACTCAGTCAGATTTTAACTGACAAAGACTATGTCCACAATTTTTAACTTTTTAAAAACTACAAACCTCTATACACGTATATAAATGTTTTTTAATACACATTATGTATATTTCTTTTATCAGATATTTTACTTGCCTTTTAACCATTTATACATATCGATATATTGCTGTTTATTTAACTTGTCTTATTTAAATATTGGACTTCGCACATCATGGCCTTAGTCGCCCATGAGCCATAAAAACCAAAACTTATCTACATTCACTCACATATATTCATGCATTTACTCATACATTTGCATACATACTAACACACATGCACAAACACCAGTATAGCACAGAAGATGCTTGTTAACTCAAATACATTTATATGATATCACATTTCGACCTAGTTGTGCACATATATTCATACCCATACATTCATTTATATTTATAATTTGTATATTAATGGTTAGATATTAAAAATAAATAATTATAGATACGTATAACCAGTGGTGGATTCAACCAATTTGCATGAACCTGTTCATAGAATTTCCTGAGTTTGCCGAACTGGTCCCTAAAGGCCATTTCACACCGAATGCTATGTGAGCTACACTACCTTTTGGTCTATGTCTGGTTTTTCTTTTTTAACTTGAAAAGGGGGAGTAAGGTGATAGAGAATCAGTTTTAAAATTTTTTTATTCCCACCACTGCATATAATGTATATATTTATATCTGGAAATATATGTTATATACAGGCATTCCCCAACTTAAGTAATACTTGACTTTCGGAAATTCGACTTTATGTAAGTTTTTGCTGACCGGTACAAACTTAAAAAAATCGTGAAAACATATTTTGCATCCCATAGGAATAAATGGAGGTACAGTCAATTCCGGTTATTTGGGACACACCGGGACTAGTGCATTTTGGTCCGATTAAGCGGCTGCCCCAATTATTCAAAGTTTCACATAAATAGTTAAAAATACAATGGAACCCCGCTTTACAATAGGTTCACTCTACAATCAAATCACATTACGATGGGTTCACCATAGTAAAGTACCGTTCACTATACGATGTGTAGTAAGCGGCAGTCATTGTGATCACGTTTGTGAATCGAATTTTAATTCTATTAAACAGCGATTCAAATTAGCAAAAATAGGAAGAATATTATTCACAGGCTGTAAAAGTAAAGATATATTAAGCACAAATTTATCCTTTATTATCTTACCAATTAAAAAATTAAATGATACGTGAAAATCGGAAGAATATACGTGATAATCGGAATAATTAATACCTACTGTAATATGTACATACTAACTAATTGACATTTCTGGGTGGGAGTTAAAATTTAAAACAGTAAAAAGATAAGGCAATCAATAACAAAGAACACGGCACACACAAATTGCAAGTAACACGATACGCGCAAGTGAGAACGGAGCAACAAGTTACAAAGTTTTAAAAATAGGAATGAAGAGAAGATTCTGAAAATTAATTTTTTTTATAGGATCGAAAAATTCCATGGAAGCGTAAACACATTTCACCATAATAACCGATAGAATTCCAGCTGTCGGTATTAACGCAAATTCAATAAGATTAAGTTTACTGTCCGTTTCTGATAGATTACACTAACAGAAAAGCCCAATAAACAGGTGACTGCTATTTTTGTTTTATGGTTGTGACCTCCAGAAATTCAACAGAACCACATGGTACGGTCAGAGACAATCATAGGGTAATCTGTAGTGCTGGGGTCTCCTGCCCTGATTAAACGGCATATTGTCCCAATTAAACAAAGTAAACCCTGGCTATTTTCTCAATTTGGTTCTGTTTTTTTAAGATTTGCCCGAAATAACTGGCTGCCCCAATTAACTGATGGCCAAATAACCGGAATCCTCTGTATTGTGAAAATATCGTAATGTGAACCCAATAACACTTTTTTTTTGTAATTTGTTCCTTCCAAGAACTTGGAGGTTGAAATTTTCACTATAAAACTAAGCTATTTATCTCTAAAAAGTCCTTTTTATAATGGAGCACTACCCTTTCATCATTATAAGAATCAGTTTTGAATGCCTTTGTGATGTTTTTCTAAAACACATTTCTGGAGGTTACTACCATAAACAATAAAAACAATATGCACTTTCTGGTTTATTGGGCTTTTCTGTTAGCACAATCTATTATAAATGGGTAGTAAACTCGATCTTATTGCATTTACGATAACACCAATAACTAGAATTCTGTGGGTTTTAATGTTACGGTATTATGGTGAAATGTGTCCCTTCACTGAAATCTTCAATCATATAAAAAACGTAAATAGATTTTCAGAATCTTCTCTTCATTCCTATTTACTTATTACAATAGTGAAAGGTAAGCGACCAACAGAAAGTGCAAGTGGTGGCAGGGCTAGGAAACAAAGCAAAATTGTTTTAGAAATGAAGATGATTAATTAAAAAGAAGCAGGACAAAGTTTGTCATCTATTGCACGGGAATTGGGTCTCGCTTCTTCAACACTGAATGCTGTTTTAAAGATCATGTTAAAGGATCAAAGCATTTAAGGTCAACAGTGTTCAGATGCTATATTGAAGGTGGAAAAGTTGTTAATAATATGGATGGAAAATCAGATTCAGAAACAAGTGCCCCTGAGTCTAATGGCCATTCAAGGAAAAACAAGATGTATTAATGAAGACATTAAGGATAAGTACGGCAAACCCCGAGCCAAGTTTGTGGCAAGCAACGGGTGGTTTAATAGCTTTCCAAGCATTGCTCTGGTTTACAAAACAAAGTATGCAGTGAAGTCGCTAGTGTCGATTCTGCAGCTGCAGAGAAATTTTGTGATGTGTTGGAAAATAACCCCTTCTAAATCTCCAGCCCTCAATTTCCGCAGTGGCATACTTACTTATCAGCTGCAGAATTAATTCTGACAACAATGCTCGAAAGGTAAAACTTGCTGGTATTATGCCTGTCTCCTCTGTCTTTTTATAATTTTGAAATTTTTGTTATTTTGTACACTTTTTGCAATTTTTCCTGCACGAGATAAAAAAAATTGAATAAATAATTCTATTTACATGTTCATTGAGCATTTCTTTTTTGCTTCAATCAAATTCAGCGTGCATAGTTGCGAGTGCTGCATAAGCATTTAGAGAAGTTCCTACTTACGTAGAGTTCCGCCAAACACAACCCTTATGTAAGTTGGGGAGTGGCTGTATAATATTATTATATACAGTCGAACTTCCCTATACCGAATTCGATAAATCCAGTGAAAAAATTCATTATACAGGGTGTCTCAAAAATATTGGTACAAACGTTTAGGGGAGGTAGGTAACATCTAAAGGAATGTGAATCGCATAGGAACCCATAACTGGAAATGTCACGGGGAAAGTAGTAGCAGAGGCACAAGAAGCAGAAATGACACAAGACAGTAATTAGTGGCAAACATTTATTTGACATAATATTAACAATGGAGTACGAGATGGATGTATTTCATGATGTTACAACAGATGCTCGAAGGTTCCACCATGAGATGCGATGCATGCGTGACACCAGCACAGCATGGATTAGCAGACACGGTCGAACACACCTGGAGTTTCTTTGACAGTAGCAGCAGCGCAGACGAGTCTCGCCACGAGATCCATTTCCATCTCCACAGGCAATTCATACATGATAGATTTGAGAGCCCCCCACAGAAAGAAATCAAGGCTTGATAAATCAGGTGAGATGGGGGCCAGGCAACGGGTCCACCATGGCCAATCCATCAACTCCCAAAACGCCTGTTCAAATGATCACGAACACACCTTCCATAATGGGCAGGTGCCCTGTCATGTTGAAACGAAATGTTGTCTCACATTTGCTGGAACATCGTCAAGTAACCCTGGTAGAACTTGTTCAAGAAAGATCCGATATTTAGCAGAGTTCTTGTGGGATGGTAACAGGTATGGGCTGACTAAGTAGTCACCGACCATACCTGCCCACACATTTATTGCGAAGCAATGTTGTGCGACATGGGGGCACACACCGTGTGGGCCCTCTGCTAATCCATACGCTAGGTGCATGTCTGCCAGCTCACAGTTCATATATTGATGCATGCTCTTCGTGCGGCGACTACTGCTTGAATGAGTAAACCAGAAATTTTACTCCCGAACTGATGAACAGCGCCATGTACCGACTTACAGTGACATTTCCGGTTATGGGTTCACATTCCTAAATGTTTGTACCAATATTTTTGAGACACCCTGTAGAGAAATTTTTTTATACAGAGAATATCTTTTTTATTAGAAATTGTTATTTAATTAGAAAATGAAAATGAATCTACATTTATTTTTAATGTATTTTATTTCAAAAACACTCATAAGTTTTTGAAATAATGAAATAATAACCGTTGAAAATTTTGTAAACGTAATTTAAAAATTACATTTACACAATTTTTACCAGTAAGTATCACAAAGTACCGACTTACAGTGACATTTCCGGTTATGGGTTCACATTCCTAAACGTTTGTACCAATATTTTTGAGACACCCTGTAGAGAAATTTTTTTATACAGAGAATATCTTTTTTATTAGAAATTGTTATTTAATTAGAAAATGAAAATGAATCTACATTTATTTTTAATGTATTTTATTTCAAAAACACTCATAAGTTTTTGAAATAATGAAATAATAACCGTTGAAAATTTTGTAAACGTAATTTAAAAATTACATTTACACAATTTTCACCAGTAAGTATCACAAATTTAAAAAAATCTGTAATTTTTGTTTGCACAGTACAATTAAAAAATGTCTGATTCTCAAAGAAAATCTCACATTTGTTCAGAGCATTAAAAACATTATCAGGAACATTTTCACAAAACTAAACCCATACAAACTGTTTTAAAAGTTTTAACCATTTCTTCTTGAGTTGGCTTTTCTACGGGTTGTTCTGATGTGTCTTCAGCGGCATCATTAATTTCTTTGTGATCGTGGTTGCGTCTAACACTGTTCAGCAGTATTTCATCTTCATTTGGATGTTCTGTTGTAGTCAGATCTTGATCTACATAAACATAACTATCCAGTGTTATTTAATTTTCGATGTTTCCGGACGATTCTAATGCTGTCCAAATGTTTTTCAGTTGTGAAAGAGGCAGTTCATCTTGTTCGTCCAGTTGTTGTTCGACTTCTGTATTCAATGCAAATCCCACTTTCAAAAAACAATTTTCAATAGTATATTCAGTGACATTGTTTGTCCAAACTTTTGCCAGTTCAGAAATGCAATCTCTAAGGTTAATTGTAACCTCCAAGTTTCTATTTTCTGATAGCACATTGACAATCTTCATTATTATTCTCTTTTGATAATGAAATTTAAAATTTTTAATAATGCCTTGGTCCATTGGCTGGAGTTTGACGTCACATTTGGTGGTAAAAACAACAACTTGACACATTTAAGTTTGGCAGGAAGTGCCGGACAGTTGTCAGTTACCAACACGATTTTCCTTTTTTCTTTTGTTATACGCCTGTCTAGTTTTAATATCCAGTCTTCAGAGATATCACTTGTCATCCATGCTTTTTTATTAAAGGTGTAGTCAATTTCCAAAGATTTTGTGCCTCTAAAACATCTTCGGTTTTTTGATTTTCTGATGACTAAAAGTCTTAATTTTTCACTTCCTGTCATATTTGCTCCAACTAGCACAGTGATTCTTTCTTTCTTTGCTTTGTTTTCCGCCAAAACATTTATCATTCTTAAAAGCAAGTGTTCTATTCGGTAAACATTTAAAGAATAAACCCATTTCGTCAGCATTAAAAACATCCTTAAGTTCATATTCTTCCAAAATCTTCTTTAAGGTATTGTTCCTCCAACTTTTGCAATCTTCTCCGCTTACATTAACAGTTTCTCCACAAATAACCTTTTCCACAATTCTGTGATGCTTCTTAAATTTATCTAGGACTGTGCAAATTTCAGAGCTTGTTGCTTAATTATTGGACTCAATATTGGTATATTCTTTTCACGTATCATTTGTACCCATTTTAGAACAGCTTTATCAACATCTTCGTATATATGCAAGTTAATTCACTTCTTGTCTGCTCCTTCTTCAATTGCATTTAAAATTGATTCTCTATTTTTTAAAATTGTAGATAAGCTGCTTGCAAGTATGTCATATTTCTCCGCAATATCTTTTTTCTTAAAACCCTGGTCAATATATCATGAAGAATCTTTACTTTATCATTAATACTTAAACATTTTCTCTTCGACATTGTTTCCACAATTGTAAAAATTACTGGACTGCAACCCTTGCTGATACATACACCGCAAACTTCACTGCGCCGGCCATATAGTGAACTGTTAGTACCGCCTACTCAATGACATTCGCTTGCCAATTCAACAGTATCACGTGACCTTTCCTATCAATCACTTTGAAGAAATATACGACTTTGTGAATTTCTTTTATTCTGCTTTCATTCATATATACACGGAAGAAAATTTACGGTTAATGTATGCTGTATGTTACTTTTCAGAAAAAAATTAAATAAAATACAAGAGCATATAGCCTATGTGATTGATGATAAATTGTTCTAAAAGAATGAAATTAAAAAAAATAAAATAAAATAAATTCTTGAAAACCATCTACTGGGAGTCCAGTTAGATGAGAATAGACATAACATATAATGATTGACAGGAAGGTCACAATGTACGGTTGAGGTGAGAAGCAAATGTCACTCAGTAGACATTACTAAAACCCGACTATGGTAGCATTCTATATATTGCCACTGCAGCATGCTAAAGGTTTACCTCAGCGAATTTTGTTTTCCCCTGAGCCAACATCAATTTGCAAATCTACCTTATTTATTGTAAAGTTTATGACCACTTTTAAGAAAACTCATTTGGTTTTATAACTGTAACAAAAATGAAACAAAGACCCTCCTACGAGCATCAATGGCCACAAGTGTTCACTAAAAGGATGATTAATTCCAGATGCTAATGGCCAATTCGGAGGGAAGGAGGCCGTGTATTTGAGCTGCTGTTTAGCAGTAAATGGTTTTACTAATTTTTTTAAAAATTCGTTATAGAGAGACTAACACTTGGCCATATGGGGTTAATTTTACATGTAATTTCATTTCAAGGTGCAATGTTTTGTGAAAAAATTCGTAATATAGACAAAATTCATTAAATAGAAGTTCATAATAGAGAAGTTCCACAGTATTTGTATATTATATTATATTATATACAGAAAGAACAGTGGATGAGGATGGGAGGGTTATGTCCTTAGTTAAGAAGCACATAAAATCTAAGGCAAAGCATCCAGTTGACATGGGTGGACAGTGCAATGTTGAGTCAGTGAGTTTGTTGTTACGTAAGCACTGGGAAAACAAAAATGAGAGCAGGAGTATGTTTATAGGCCTTAATGGCTGATGAGTACAACAAATAACTACAGAGAAATAGTGTTCCAGACATTGACTGGAACTTTTGGGTTAGCCACTCTCACACTAGCAAGACTTTTGTGAATTAGTATTAGTAGAGGCATATTATGCAAGAAAGCAAACTTATATAGCATCAGCCAAAAAAAAAAAAAATATATATATATATATATATATATATTGAATGACTGTTTTCTACAGCAGAGAGGCAACAAGAGAGAGAGCAAAACTTTTGATCTGTTTATCAGCAGTGATTCTTCATGCAAAGAATCGATACATTATAGAGAATCACAATGTATTGATGTGAGATTTACTTAAAGATGTAACTACTATCAAGGATAAAGGGAAGTGTTTTTGCTTTTTAAATTCCATGCAGTGGGACCAACTAATGATGCTACCAAATGCAATTTCTAAATGGAAAAAATTCAGGAAAATAATCAAAGAAGCTACTGGGCTTTTCATACCAATTAAGAAAGTATGCTCACGGCTTAGACCTAAATGAATGTCAGATGCATGAACTATTGAGACACGTGGCAGAGAAGAAAAATGAATGGGATGCATATAAATTATCAGATGATGCAGAAGCCTATGGTAGATATAAATTAGTGTGCAGTCAAGTCAAAAAGGACGTTACGCAAGGCAATGCAGATTAGGAGAACTCTCTGCCAAAGAGAAGCAGAAGAGACTTCTATACTTGTATTAACAGTAGGAGTTGAATCATATTGGTCCATTTGATGTTGATGGTTTAACTGTTGATGATCTTGCTCGGATTGCTGACAAACTGAATAGGTATTTTGCATCTACTTTCATACATGAGAAATTCTTTAGGGAGCTGAGTGATTTTGTGATAATTGAGAAGAAAGTGGAAAAGAAAATTATTACACTTAAACATAAAAAATGTATAATGTCTGTATGGATCTAGTATTAGTAATGGCCGCATAGTGCAAGAAAGCCTATGGCTTATGCTGCACCAGCCAAAAAAAAAAAAAAAAAAAACCGAATAAAACAATGATAAAAAAATAAATAAATAATAATAATTAATAAAAGAAAAGTAAATTAAACCTATCATCCTATGCGCTTCCCTGACCCGAAGGTACTATCCAGATGACCCTTGAATTTCCCCAAACTCTCCACCACCCATGTGGGCAACTTATTCCAGTAATTTATAACTCGCTGGCTAAAATAAAACTTCCTGCAGTCCAATCTAAACATTTCCCCCGTAACTTGAATTTATGTCCAATTATATTAAAAAAGGCATTATATATCTTTCCAATATATATCTTCCAATTCAAAATAAAAAAGGCAGCAAAGGCGGTAAGAAAACACTTAACTATAATTATGATAGCATTTTTAGATTCAGGGGAGGCCTCTATCTTCTGGAGATGTGCAAATATATTCACAAAGAGGGATTAAAGGGTGACATGAGTAATTATAGACCTGTTAGTTTAACATCTGTTCCAGGAAAAATAATGGAGTTATTGGTTAAAGAAGTAATGCAGGACCATCTGAATAAAGGGGTCGTTGAGTGGGAGAAGACAGAGTGGTTTTCAACGGACACTGCTCTTTGTGGACTAATGCTATTAGTGGATTGCCACAGGATTCAGTGCCAGGCCCATTGTTGTTTTTTGTATTTATTAATTATAACTCCGGTGAGTAACTTATTATTAATTATAACTCCGGTAACATCTGGTGAGTATGGGCTTGGCACACCCAGGGTCCTGAGCTGGATATCATCATTCTGCTCTTTTTTGGTGATTCCCTTCTACTTCTCTCTCTCTCCCAGTTAACTCAGGATTTTTTTTTTTTTTTTTTTTTTGGCTGGTGCAGCATAAGCCTTAGGCTTCCTTGCACCATATGGCTAATAATAATAGTATTGATGAGGGTGTATCAGGCTTGATGTCTAAGGTTGCAGATATTATCAAGGTTAGCAGAATAGTTAATCACAGTAATCAAGGAATGCCACTGCAACCCGATCTAGACAAATTGGGTAGATAGGCTGTGAAGTGGTAGTTAAAGTTTAATATTGACTAATGCATGTTACTTCATATTGGGAGCAGTAATCTTAGATTAATGTACCAGCTGTGTGGTACCATAATTAGGGCATTGAAGAGTGAAAAAGGTGAGGGGGTTTGTAGTCAGTTATTTGTTTGTTTGGTGCCTCCATAGCCAGGTGGGCAGGAGCAGCAGTGCAGAACACACGCTTCTTGATTAGACTGGGGTTCGAGCCCGTGACATCCAAATACGGAGGATCCGGAAAGGTCAGGAAATGACCACCGCATATCCCCGGAGCAATATGGCCTTAGTTGCTAATGCTCCTAAAACCCAAATAACAAACAACTGTTTTGTTTGGTTTTTAGGAGCATTAGCAACTAAGGCCATATTGCTCCGGGGATATGCGGTGGTCATTTCCTGACCTTTCCACATCCTCCTTGTTTGGTGGTCACGGGCTTGAACCCCGGTCTAATCAAGAAGCGTGTGTTCTGCACTGCTGCTCCTGCCCACCTGGCTACGGAGGTGCCCTTTGTCGTCAGAAATGAAACTCCTCTAAACAGTGCTGACAGGCTGCAGTACAGCTCATGTGGTTTTGTCTACAATATACAAATTTTTTTTTTTTTTTTTTTTTTAGCGTGGAGAGGTGATTATCACATTGTACAGGGCAATGGTTTTGTAACATGTTGAGTACTGCTTACAGGTCTGATGAGCCTAATTTTATGATGGACGTGGACATGTTGGAACAGATAAAGCAAACAGTAACAAGATTGGTGAGGGAAGAAAAAGGGTGCTCTTATCAGAAAAGCTGCCGCAAACTGCAGCATCTGGTGACTAGGCATCTGCATGGAAATGTGATTGAAATGTTTAAAGCTTTGAATTGGTTGATAAGTTCACTGCTGATGTAATCTTTCATCTTGCTCAAAAAACTACACACACATAAACAGAAATTGGGTAGAATGGCTGCAGGTTAGATATGTGGATATTTTTCATGAAACTCCCCTACTCAGTTGTTGGAGAGTTAGAATAAATTCGAGGAAGAACTAGATGAACTGTCAGAGGAGATGGACAGGGAAGTGCTGGTTTTTTTTTTTTGCTAATGCTGTATAAACTTGCAATCACCACTGCTGCTACTACTAATAATGATAATAATATCTAGTAGACCAATCTGATTCATCCCTTTCCTTCTAGAGTTTACATAAGTAAACAGAAGTCTTTGTGGTTTTTCTTTGTCAGAGACTTCTCATGATCTGTCTTTGCTTGTTTAACCTGCTTTCTGACTAGTTTATATCTTCTGTAGGTTTCTGCATCACTTTATAATATATATGCATCCCATGTAATTTTAAACTTCTAAGAACTGAATAGTCTCTCTTATTGGCATAAAGGGCGTGGTATATTTTATGATTACTTCTCTGAATGCTTCCATATAGAATTTGCTTTTGGTTGCATCATCATTTGAGACCACTGTAATTTCATGATACCTAAATCTTTCTCATCCTAAACCGCCTTTAATTACAGCTCCACTCCCCCCCCCCATTACAGGTCTGATGAGCCTCATTTTATGATGGACGTGGTCTGTAGGAACAGATAAAGTAAACAGTAACAAGATTGGTGAGGGAAGCAAAAGGGTGCTCTTACCAGGAAAAGCTGCAGTTCTGCAAACTGCAGCATCTGGAGACTAGGCATCTTAATATCACCCCTGGATCCCCCTCCCCATAACCTAACATTTAACAGAATTAAATTTCAATGCCATCTTTCAGACCACATGTGTGATGGATCTAAGTCATTCTGAAGTAACATACCCTGGTCCTAATTGTTAAGCATCCTGCCTATATTTAAATCATTTTCACTCTGACAGCTCTTCCTATATCATTTAGAAAAATCAAAAACAAGAGGGAGATTCAACACTGGACTACACCAGCCCCTGAACTACTTGGAGATCTTCCCAGTAATTCTATTAAACATTTTTTCATGTACCATTTTTTCTCACCTAATTTTTAACACAGTCAATTGGTACAAACATAATTATAGCCGACTTGGATACATGTTTCAGTGTCATAGTTACACCTATATCTAATTACGGTTTAGGATTTCTCCATTAGAAAGTAAAAAAATAAAATATTATGATCATCAGGCCTTATTAAATTAGCTTAATAAATGTAGAGCAGCAGCTATTTTCATATTAATAAAGATGGTTAACTTCTTTTCCCCAGGATTTTCTTTTTAGATCAAATTAGGTTGTGCAGTTAACATAAAACAGGTTAGTATAATACCAAAAACTCGACAAAATCCTTATATTTCTAATGCATTTAGAAATATAAGGATACTCAGATGAAATCTGGAAAACAAAAAGAGATATGGCTCTGAGATTGAGCATTATGAATTGTATAAGTAGTGATTTTCTAAGCTGTATCAGCTATTGCTTACCATTTTATTTTGACACCATTAATTAAATAAATCATTAAGGTTTGTCAGTTAAGTTTCAGGACTAAGTCAAGGAAACCAGATGTTAAGATAAAAAAGCTTAATATTTTAGAAGTAGTTTCTTTGAACTGCCATACACTTGTCAGATTGTGTATATAACTGTTGGAAACATCTTAATGTCATCTATGCCATCAATTCATTCTTTCTACATGGGTTTAATTTTGAGGGACAAGAAATAGTCCTAGGGAGATTAATCATTGAATAAAGGTGTGGATTGGGTAGCTTCACAATTCCATAGTTTGCTAAAAAAAGCTTTGAAAACCAGTGCAGAACATGGCCAAGCAAATTGAACAAGTAAGGATCTTCAGCAACAACTTGAATGAGTTCTTAGCATACTTTGAGTTGGTGCAACTTTTGTTCATTGATCATTATTAATGTTAAGTTGTTCTTTCACCATCCGTAGAATCATTCACTTGTGAACTTTTTGATCATTTCTGGATCAAAGCATTGTTGAGTGTTTACAGCACTCACCATCTCTAGCTAAAGATGAGTGCTGTGAATTCATCATCTTTAAAAAAAAAAATTCAAAATCCTGCAACCCAATGAAAAGCACATAAGTGAAATAGAGCATCATTACCATATGAGGGAGGGGTTCAAAAATATTTGTGTTCACCCAGTAATAGAAGGTTAAAAAAAAAAAAAAACCTGTATTACACAAAAAGATACATTTTTGCCACCTCACAATATGCTTCCACAGGCCAGTTTTGTAGAAGTACTCTGACTTCCTTCAAACCACGACTTGGCAGCAAAACTCACCTTATCAGCAGCAAAGTGTTTTTCACAAAGGATGGACTTCAGGGTAGGAAAGAGGAAGAAAACCAAGGGTGCAAGATCAGGGGAATAAGCAGGATGCGGCAATATTTCAGACTCACATTTGTGGGCATACTTCACTGGAACATTATAGTGGAGCAGGCATGTACCTTTTGACAGCTTTCCCCATCTTTTTTTCTTTTATAGCAGCACATATCTTTATGAGGAGGTTGGAATAATATTTCACCATCAACAGAACAGTCCTTTTGAAGGTAATCTGTTAGAATAACATCATGCTGAAAAACTCCTTGCTTTTCCTGGCACATAAACAACATTTCATGTGCACATTGTGCCCTTTACTTCTGATAAGCGGTCAGAAATCATCTAGCAGACACTTTATTCATATGCAACTGTTGATGGATGATGTTCTCCACAGACCCTACACTAATTTGGAGCTGTGCAACTAGTTCTTTGATGCTAATACAGCAATCTTCCAAGATTAATGCCTCAATTTTTGGAACACTTTCTTCTGTTTCAGCAGTTGCTGGGTGTCCTGGAATTTCTTCATCGTGCACTACAGTTCCACCACATTTGAATTGTTTATACTGTTGTGTAGCAACTTCTCCATAAACAACAACTTTCTTAGCGGATTCTTTTGGGTGTTTTCCTTTGCAGAAAGAGGAATTAGAATCACTGATATGTATTCCACTTTATCCAATGTGACACTTTGCTGCATTCAGTACTGCAAAGAAAAAAATGAATTAGTAGGTGCAAACCAAAATTTGTTTGGTTGCTATAGAGATTTCAAGGTATCAAACAAAAAAAATTATCTTTTAAACCCTTCCCCTGTACACTAATTTTACCAGTGTTCTCCATGCCGAAAAAGTGCAACTGAAACCTTCTTCTTAGGTTTCCTAACTTTAAATAAAATGAAAAGTTTACCTTTGGTTCTATAACTTAACACAATTAGCACAGCTCAAAGTGTAGCTAACTTTTTTTTTCCATGAAGTTTTCAGAATTATTTAAAGTATTTTTAACATATTTTGTTGTAATATCACATAAATAAATCTTTAATTCCCTGTGGCAGTGATTATTTCAAGCCATAGGATAAAAATAACTTTTTCAATGAGGAACAAATTAAGTATGGTATAACCAACTAATGATATCTCAAATGAAACATTTTTATATCATGTATGCAGATTGTTTTCAAAAGCAACAAGTGATACTTGAAAAGTGTGAACTGCTACTTATAGTCAGATATTTAAAATAAATTTTCAAAATACAAACATATAAAAGAGTACAAGTGTTTAATTTTAGATATCAGTAGTTATTATTATTAATTTTTTTATTTATTTATTTTATAAATAAATAAATAACAAAAGGTACACGTTTTTATTTTATTTATTTATTTTTTTTTTGTTTTTTGATTTCTTAACATGAATTAAAACAGAATTGACGCTTCTTTCCTATGTTTTTTAATCCCTCAGTTGAAGCACTTCTGAATGAGACATCTTTGAGCATTGCTGTCTATAATGCACAGTTAGATCTTATTGTTGATACAATTGGTAAGTTTCTTTCTCACAATCAAATCCAAACTTTTCTAGATAAAACAAAAAAAGTTTATTGATTCTTATTATAGAATTGCACATGACACTTAATTTTCTAAGTATGTGTAAGAGTGATTCACGTACTGAAGAAATAGTAACTCCCCAGGTGCAAGCCCAAGATTTACTACAAGGTGGGGAATTAAGCTTTAATCATTATGTAACAGTTCAAAAAATTTACATTATTTGATCGTAGGGGATAGGACCTTAGCCTTTTTGATCATCATCATTAGAAAAGGCTATTGCCCCCTGGTAACTTCTACTTCTGCTGTTTACTCAGTTGTGTGCTGGGGTGGGGGGGGTTAAATCACATCAGTATGCCTTGATGGTTTTTTACTGATTTATTTATATCATAATTATACTAAACATCATAAATCAGTTCTTGTACTTCCAGTATTATTTGTGGTATAAGTTTATAAAATACAGTCAGTCCTCGTATAACACATGTTTACACTACACAAATTCGATCATACACGATTTATAAATAGGGGAACGATATCGTATATAACATGAACCAAATTCGCTTATGCACGATTCGCCTTTGTGTTTACAAGAAATGGCAGTCGAACGCGGAATCACCCCAACTGAACAGAACACAATAGGAATGAAGAGAAGATTCTGAAAATGTATTTGTTTTTTTATATCAGTGAAGGGGAAACACATTTCACCATAATAAGGTAAAAATCCACACAATTCCAGCTATCGGTATTATCGCAAAATCTAAACACACAAAATCTAAGGAAGTGCATCCAGTTGATGTTGGTGTGACATAAGCACTGGGAAAGGAAAAATGAGAGTAGGTGTGTGTGTTATAGGCCAAACGAATCTGATGAGTATAATGAGCAATTGGGCAGATAAATAGTGGGCCAGTAAATCAGTGTCTTATAATGGGGAAATTTTAATTTCCCAGAGATTGACTGGAATTTGTGGGTTGATCACTCACACACTAGCAAGGCTTTTGTGGATTTCTTGGATGATTGTTTTCTACTGCAGCATGTTTGGGAGGCAACAAGAGGGAGTAATACTCTTGATCTGATTATCAGTAGTGATTCTTCATGCATTAAGAATCTGCAGATAAGGGAACCATTAGGTGACAGTGATCAGTGTGCTGAAGTGGGATTTACTCAAAGAGGTAACTACAATCAGGGGTAAAGGGAAGGGTTTTTGCTTTCGTAAAGTTGACTACAGAGGTCTGAGACAGTATTTAAATTCTATATGGTAGGACAAACTGATAATTTTTACCAACAGCAAATTCAAAATGGACAGCATTCAAACAAATAATCTTGGAATCTACTAGGCTTTTCATACCAACTAAGAAATAATGTTCAAGATTTAGGCCTAAATGGATGTCAATGAACTAATTAAACATGTGACAGAGAAGAAAAATGCATGGGATACATATAATATTGACAGTTGATACAGAAGCCTATGATAGATATAAACTGGTCTGTAACCAAGTCACAACAGAGATTAGGCAGGTAAAGGCAAATTATGAGAAATCTTTGGCAAAGGATGCAAAGATAAACAGCAAAGAGTTCTTTACTTATGTAAACTCTAGAAGGAAGGGGTAGAATCAGATTGGTCCACTTGATATAGATGGTTCAACTGTTTATGATCCTGCTCAGGTAGCTAACAAACTAAATGAATATTTTGCATCTACGTTCACACATGAGCAGTTATTCAAGGAGGGGAATGCCAGAGTTGTATTAAACTCTGGCAATAAGCTAGATAATCTTGTTATAACTGAGAGTAAAGTGGAGGAGAAATTGTTGAAGATAAACATAAGAAAGGCACCAGGAGTGGATGGGATCTATCCAGTTATATTAAAGGAGGCAGCAAAGGAAGTAAGCAAACCTTAGCCATAATTATGAGAGCTTCCTTGGAGTCAGGGAAAGGTACCCATGGACTGGAAATGTGGCCCCAATCCACAAAGGCGGATCAAAGGGAGACATGGGTAATTACAGTTCTGTTAGTTTAACTTCTGTTCCAGGGAAATTAATGGAGGCACTGGTTAAAGAAGCATTGCAGGATCATCTAGACAAGACTTCAATAGCTTGGACACAGCATGGGTTTGTTAAGGGGAAGTCTTGTCTGACCACTTTGATTGGATACTATGATGTAGTCTGAAAGGAAATGGATGCAAAGAATAATTTTGATATTATATATTTGGATCTTAGAAAGGCTTTTAATACTGTTTCACATGGAAGACTGCTCCACAAATTGGAGCAGTGGGGCATTGGAGGCAAATTGCTGTTATGGATAAAGAGATTGTTGAGTGGGAGAAGACAGAGTGGTAATCAATGGACACTGCTCTTCACGGACTAATTTTATTAGTGGAGTCTCCCAGGGTTCAGTGTTGGGTCTGTATATCAGGCTTAATGTCCAAGTATGCAGACGATATGAAGGTTGGCAGGGTTGTTAATGACAGTACGCTGCTGCAATACGATCTAGAAAGTTGAGTAGATGGGCTGAGAGGTGGCAAGTGAAGTTGACTTGCCAATGTAACTTCATATGCAGTGAAGTTACATTGACAAATGTAACTTACTGCATATGGGAAGCAGTAACCCCAGAGTAACATATGAATTGTGTAGTACTACACTGACAGAGGTAGAGAGTGAAAAGGACATGGGGATAATTTGCAGATATGAAGTTTTCTGAGCAGTCCAGATGGTCTGCAAGAGTAGCTCAAGGTGTCTTGTCAATGATGTGCAGGAATTTTTCTAGCAGGGATAAGGAGGTTATTATCCCCTTGTATAAGGCAATGTTCAGGCGGCACCTTGAGTACTGCATACAGGTCTGGGAGCCTCATTTTAAGAAGGATATAGAGCTGTTGGAAGGAGTACACAGAAGGGCAACAAGATTAGTGAACGGAACAAAGGGTTGCTCTTATGAAGAAAGGCTTAAGTTTTGCAAATTAGTGTCTTGAGACTAGGCACCTGCGAGGTGATCTGATTGAGGTGTAAAACCTTGAATGGTTTGAGCAAGCTCAATGCTGATGGGATTTTTTTCTCTTGCTCAGAATAATTTCCTGAGAAGGCATAAATTCAAATTGAGGAAAGGCAGTTTTAGGATAGATGTGCAGAAGTTTGCCTTTAGTCAGCAGATGGTTTATTGCTGGAACAAACTTCCATCTGTCGTAGAAGTTGATAGCTTAAACATATTCAAGGCAGAACTTGACAAACATTTGGAGCGATTGGATGAGTGAAATGAGAAGGGGGGAGATGTTCTTTTTTTTTTTTTTTTGGCTGATGCTATATAAGTTTGCTTTCTTGTATCATGTGCCCTTGCTAATGTTAATACTAAACTATAGACAACACATGGTAAGTACATGGGCTGTGTTAGGTAACTAAAAGTAAGAACAGGTGCATGTATACTTGCATGTACACCAATTGTAGGAATATAGTAAATAAATTTCATGGATTTGAAGTGCTGTTCAAGGCATCAAAGGGAGATATTGTTGGGATATCAGAGACGTGGTGTCACAACTAAAAGCAATACGGAATTGAAATTTGGGGAGTATGGTGTGTACAAAAAAAGATAAACAGGATAGGAATAGAGGGGGAGCTATGTTGTTACTTAGGAAACACACAAAATCTCATGCAGTGCATCCAGTTGACATTGGTGGATGGTGCAAAGTTGGGTCGGTTTTGTGTTACATATGCATTGGGAAAGCAAAAAGAGGGTAGGGGTGTGGTATAGGCCTAATGACCCTGATGAGTACAATGACCAACTATACAAAGAAATAGAATGGGCAAGTTTTAACTGTCATCGGGGGTAAAGAGAAGAATTTTTGCTTTTGTAAATCTTGATTACAGTAGTCTCAGACATTTTTTAAATTCTATACAGTATGACCAACTGGTGGTATTACCCATGACAAATTCTAAATGGGAAGCATTCATGGAAGTAATTTTGGAAGCTACTGGGCTTTTCATCCCAACTAAGAAATTCTGTTCAAGGTTTAGGCCTAAATGTATGCCAGATGAACTAATGAGACTCATGGCAGAGAAGAAAAATACGTGGGATGCATACAAATTATTAGACAACACTTGAAGCCTATGGTAGATATAAACTAGTCTGTAATCAAGTCACAAAAAAGGTTGGGCAAGCGAGGGCAGATTATGAGAAATCTTTGGCGAAAGATGCAAAGAAAAACAGCAGGCTTCTTTACTTACGTAAACTCTAGAAGGAAAGGGATGAATCAGATTGGCTCACTTGATATCAATGGTTCGACTGTTGATGATCCTGCTCAGATAGCTGACAAACTCAATGAGTATTTTGCATCTACATTCACATAGTAGGAATTCTGTAGGGAAGTGGAGGCCAGAAGCTATCAAACTCTTAACATGGAGCTAAACGATTCTGTAATAACTGAGAGGAAAAGGAAGGATAAATTGTTGAAGTTAAACATAAGAAAGGCAGCAAAGAAAGTAAGCAAACCCCATAGCTATTATTATGAGAGCAACCTAGGACTCAGGGGTGTTCCCTACGGACTGCAGGTGTGTGAATATATTCCTAATTCACGGAGGGGATCAAAGGGTGACATGAGTAATTACAGACCTGTTAGTTGTGACTTCTGTTCTGGTGATATAATGGATCACTGATTAATAAAGAAGCACTGCAGGATCATGTAGACAAGATGCAGTTATAGTTCAGACACAGCATGGTGAAGTCTTGTCTGACCAGTCTGATTGGATACTAAGATGTGGTCACAAAGGAACTAGTTGCAAAAAATTATTTTGATATCATATACTTGTACTTCAGGAAAGCTTTTAATACTGTAGAGCATGGAATACTGCTGTACAAATTGGAGCAGTATGGCATTAAGGGCAAGTTCCTGCTGTGGATTAAAGGACGGTTCAGTGGGAGAAGACAGAATGGAAACAATGGACACTGCTCTTCATGGACTAATGTTATTAGTGGTGTTTTCCCGAGGGTTTAATGTTGGGCCCATTGTTGTTTTCTGTATTTATCAATGATATTGATGAAGGTATATCAGGCTTAATGTCCAAGTTTGCCGATGATGCAAAGGTTGGCATGCTTGTTAATGGCAGTAATAACAATATGCTACTGCAACAGGATCTAGAAAACGTGGGCTGATGATTTGAGAAGCAGCAACTAAAGTTTAACATTGACAAATGCAAAGTACTGCATATTGGTAGCAGTATCCCCAGAAAAAAGTACCAGCTGTGTGGTACTCAGGGTAGTGGAGAATGAAAAAGACCCGGGGCCTATTTTGCAGACATATGTTTTCTGAGCAGTGCAGACAGGCTGCCAGAGCAGGTCATGGGGTCCTGTCAATGATATGCAGGAATTTTGCTAGCAGGGATAAGGAGGTGATTATTCCCTTGTATAAGGCAATGGTCATACCACACCGTGAATACTGCGAACAGGTCTGGAGGACTCATTTTAAAAAGGATGTAGAGTTTCTAGAACGAATACAGAGAAAGGCAAGAAGACTAGTGAAGGGAACAAAGGGGTGCTCTTACCAAGAAAGACTTATGTTCTGCAAATTGCAGCATCTGGAGACTTGGCACCTGCAAGGTGATGTGATTGAGGTGTATAAGGCTTGAATGGTATAAGCAAGCTCAGTGCTGATTGGATTCTTCCTCTTGCTCAGATTTTTAAACCTGAGGGGGCGTAAACTTAGATCGAGGAATGAAAGTTGTAGAATAGATGGGTGGAAGTTTGCCTTTAGCCAGCAGGTAGTTGATTGCTGGAAAAGACATCTGTCGTTTGAAAACTGTTATCGTAAATTAATTCAAGGAAGAACTGGACAAACATTTGGAACAAATGGATGGGTGTGCTGGGATTTTTTTTTTTTTTTGGCAATGCTGTATAAACTTGCTTTCTTGCATCAATAGCCTGTACTAATGCCAAAAACATCCCCCCCCCCCAGAATACAGATGTACAGAATCTCTTCTGAAAGTATTCCAACACCACCAGCAATCTCATAAATTTTTAAAAATCTTGATGTAGAGTAGCAGTTCCCAACCTTTTTTTGGCTCGCTAACCCCTTTCAACAAATCATGAACCACTAAACCTATATTCTCTGAAATAATATATAATAGTTCCAAATTTTTATTATAAAATATTTCCAGTACTACAATTTTATAAGGGTAGTGGAATAATATTAAATTATTATTAAGTACCTATACAAAGGGTACTAGGAAAGTTTTGCAATACAGCTTTGTTTAATTAATTTTTTCAAAGTAATTTCCTCTACATTCAATACACCTCTCCATCCTCCGAAACCAATCTTTAAACCAGTTCTGCCAAGTTTCACTAGGGAGTAAAGCACACTCGTTGTCCCAAGCCCGTAGAAGGTCCTCATCACTGGAAAACCGCCTCCCTTTTAGCTTCATTTTCACATGCGGGAACAGTGCAAAGTCGCAGGGAGCAAGGTCTGGCTGTAGGGAGGGTACTCGAGAAGTTTCAGTCCTGTCGTGGTCAAATATTCGGTGCAGGCTTTGGCGCGGTGAGCTGCAGCATTATCGTGATGGAGGTACCAGGTGTCCATTCTTGACTTTGGCCGCAGGTTCTTCATAGATCCAATGACTTTAGGCAGGCATTGTTCAGTATACCACTTAGCTGTGACTGTCTTCTGCGTGTCCAAAACGACACGTTCCACAATTCCTCTCGATTTGAAAAATACAGCTATCATTTTCTTCTTTACAGATCGGGATTTTCTGACAATTACGGGTGTGTCGTCATCATCAAAGACCCAAACTTTGTTTTGAGCCTTGGTCGGCAGATCGTAATAGTACAGCCAAGTCTCGTCACCTGTCACGATGTTGTTCACATACCGAGATTGTCCCTTATCAAACTTTTTTAACATCTCCCGGCACCAAGTCACACGTCGTGTCGTCTGCTCTTCAGTCAGTTGATGCGGCACCCAGAGAGAACAAAGTTTCTTCACGTGCAAATGATCTTGCAGAATCGAACGAATTGCTGGTGCATTTAGGCCCAAAGTATCCTCTATCTGTTGGTAGGTCACTCGCCTGTTTTCGTCAAGCGTTTTCCTCACAGCAGTAACGTTTTCCTCCGTAACTGACGTTCGTGGCCTTACCGGCCTCTCAGAATCATCCAGAGTGAAATTTCCCCTTTGGAATTCTCTATACCACCTGAATATCGTTGTACGATGTGGACAATCATCATCTAGTGCAAGAGTCATTTCTTCTAAGCACCGGTCTATGGTTAAACCACGCACAAAATTATACCGCAAAACTGTCCTTATCTCATTTCGTGACCACGATGCCATCGCAAGCACTTTACACTCTCACTACTAATGAATAACTGAGCCCATCGACTTGGCACGGCGGCTACTATGCACGTATGAACATGTCTAAACATGCAGCAACAAGCAGCTTCCTGTGATTCATTGTTGCGTCATATTGCAAAACTTTCCTAGTACCCTTTGTACATAACAGTGGAGCGGTACCTCCATAGCCAGGTGGGCAGGAGCAGCAGTGCGTAGCACACGCTTCTTGATTAGATTTGGTGGTTACGGGCTCGAACCAGGGTTTGAGCCTGTAACCACCAAATACGTAGGATGCGAAAAGGTCAGGGAATGACCACCGCATATCCCCGGAGCAATATGGCCTTAGTTGCCAATGCTCCTAAAAACCAAATAATAACAACATAACAGTGGTCTTTGAGAATGTAAAAAAATTTAGTTTGGAAAACATATTTATTTAATGAATACAGCAAACCTCACACAGTGTGGCTTAAATCAGTATGGGATTCACTATAATGCGGTTTATAATCTGCGACTGTGATTGATTATAAATTAATTTCATTCTTAGTCTCCCTCATTACTATTTGTATTTATTATTGTTCTAACTAATCATGCATAATGTTTTCTAATATAAAAAAAATCCTTATGAAACAATGTATCATTATTTTTCTCATTGAAACTGTTCGCCGTTTAGTGCTGATTCAGTCAGTGTGGTAGTTTTTTACAATGCATTAACCACACTGTCCGAGGTATTCCTGTGTACTGTACGATAGTACACTAATTATAAGGAATAATACTGTATTGAACCTACCATGGCAAAGTTTTACTCCAAGTTGTGATCTTTACTTTAAGCAACGGGTGAAAACTGCACTAGCAAGCTTAAACATTGAACGGCTGCAACCTGTTTGTCAGAGTTCACATATTCTCAAATAAATACAGATGGCTCCCAGATCTGCCTATCACATGGAATAGGAACTGTCTATATATTGTGTCTGTGCAAATGTGTTCATGGACTGAAAAATCCAGAATACCTCATAAGGTAATAGGCTCAGTTGAAGCCTTTAGAAATACTTCCAATGAATGATAGGATTTCACCTGAACCTCTCCAGATGACTGCTGTACTGCAAATGTTATACTCTCACAGACGATTAATAAAATTAATATCTGATGATATTTTAAGGAGTCCTTATGTGTTGTGATGTAATGACAGCACATAATATAATTAATATCACATAATAAATATTATAATAAAATTATAAGAAAATAGTTTTCATGCAATAAGGCAGATTAACATTAATAATGAAAACAGTGTTAATAATGATCTATTATGCATTAAATTTAAATAATATATTACCTATAATATATATTATATGGTATTATATTTATCTTGTTTATTTAAAATGGGCACCAAGTCAAACTTTCCAGCCTGGCGGCTCGGTGGTGTCCCTCCACAGTCCTGACTCTAGAGGTCTAAGTCAAATGCCATATTCTACACTGATGTTCAGGACAATTCTTTTTACCCAGCATTCAAGAGTGTACAGCATGCATTCCTTGAGGGACAGGAGTTCAACACTGTGACTACTAAATACAATAAATATTTGTATTGACGATTTATTGTAAACTCTACTGACTTGGTTGTCATGCCAGAGTATAAACGGAAAATTTATTTATTGTATCAGTTTAATGGAAGTTGCCTCACACCTTCCAGCATAACATTGCTCCATGTCACAAAACAAAGAGTACACTGGTCAGCATCAGTTTGCTCCCTGAAATAATTTCGGCAATTACTTGTTGGAAATATGTTCCAAAACTCGATATCTATATATAAAAGAATATTTCAGAAAATAGTGCTTTTTCACGTGCACACTTTTCGCTTTCCTCAAGGTGGAGCTAATGGCTATTGCATCATACTACAACAAACAACCTAGGCACGTCACTCTTAAATTAAGCTGCATATACCACAGTGATGGCTCATTACCTGATAGCGTTTAGTAGTGTTATGATGTTACACATGTTGACAGTTCAGCCATTATTAATTAGCATTAGTAGAGGCATATGATGCAAGAAAGCAAGCTTATGCAGCATCGGCAAAAAAAAAAACCCTGCTCCCATTTCACCCTTCAATTCGTTCCAAATACCTGTCCAGCTCAGCCTTAAATTTATTTAGGCTATCAACTTCCACAACAAAGGATGGAAGTCTGTTCCACCAACCAACTACCCGCTGGCTGAAGGCAAATTTCCGCACATCTATCCTACATGTCTTTCCTCAATTTGAATTTATGCCCTCTCAGGTGATTATTCTGAGCAAGAGGAAGAATCCCATCAGCATTGAGCATGCTCAAACCATTCAAGGCTTTATACACCTCAATTAGATCACCTCGGAGGTGCCTAGTCTCCAGACACTGTAATTTGCAAAATTTAAGCCTTCTTCGTAAGAGCAACCCTTTGTTCCATTCACTAATCTTGTTCCCCTTTCTGTACTCTTTCCAACAGCTATACATCCTTCTTAAAGTGAGGCCTCAAGACCTGTATACAGTATTCAAGGTTTGGCCTAACCATAGCCTTATACAAGGGGATAATCACCTCCTTATCCCTGCTAGAAAAATTCCTGTATATCATTAGCATTAGTAGAGGCATATGATGCAAGAAAACAAGCTTATGCACATCTATCCATCAGCCAAAAAAAAAAAAAAAAAAAAAAAAAAACACTCCCATTTCACCCCTCTTCTCGTTCAAAATATATATGTCTAGCTGAGCCTTAAATTTAATTAGGCTATCAACTTCCACAACAAGGGATGGAAGTCTGTTCCATAACCAACTACCCGCTGGCTAAAGGCAAATTTCCGCACATCTATCCTACATGTGTCTTTCCTCAATTTGGATTTATGCCCTCTCAGGTGATTATTCTGAGCAAGAGGAAGAATCCCATCAGCATTATGCATGCTGAAACCATTCAAGGCTTTATACACCTCTGTCAGATCACCTCGCCGGTGTCTAGTCTCCAGACACTGTAATTTGCAAAACTTAAGCCTTTCTTCGTAAGAGCAACCCTTTATTCCATTCACTAATCTTGTTGCCCTTCTCTGTACTCGTTCCAGCAGCTCTACATCTATCTCGAAATAAATCCTCCAGACCTGTATACAATACTCAAGGTGTGGCCTGACCATTGCCTTATACAAGGGAATAATCACCTCCTTATCCCTGCTAGAAAAATTCCTGTATATCATTGACAAGACACCATGAGCTTCTGTTGCAGCCCGTCTGCACTGCTCAGAAAACTTCATATCTGCCTGCACAATTACTCCCCAGGTCCTTTTCCTTCTCTACCACAGAGTTGATACGTTGCTCTAGGGTTACTGTTTCCCATATGTAGTACTTTTCATTTGCCACCTCTCAGTCCATCTGCTCAACCTCTCCAGATCCTGTTGCAGCAGCATAGCATCAGTAGTGTCCTTAACAACCCTGCCAACCTTTGTATCATCTGTAAACTTGGACATTAAGCTTGATATACCATCATCAATATCATTTATAAATACAGAAAACAACAATGGACCCAACACTGAACCCTGAAGGACTCCACTGATAACATTAGTCCACGATGAGCAATGTCCATTGATTACCACTCTGTCTTCTCCCCCTCAACCATCCCTTTATCCATAGCAGCAATTTGCCTCCAATGCCACACTGCTCCAATTTGTGCAGCAGTCTTCCATGTGCAACAGTATCAAAAGCTAAGATCCAAATATATAATATCAGAATTATTCCCTGCATCCAGTTATTTTGTGACTGCATCATAGTATCCAATCAAATTGGTCAGGCAAGACTTTCCCTTAACAAAGCCATGCTGTGTCCAAGGTATAACTGAAGTCTTGTCTAGATGATCCTGCAGTGCCTCCATTAATTTTCCTGGAACAGAAGTTAAACTCATGGGTCTATAATTACTTGTGTCAGCCTTTGATCCTCGTTTGTGAATTGGGGTCACATTTGCACATCTCCAGTCTGTTTGTTTTTTTTTTTTTGTTTTTGTTTTTAGGTTCATTAGCAACTAAGCCATGGTGGTCATTCCCTAACCTTTCCGCATCCTCTGTATTTGGTGGCGACAGGCTCGAACCCCAGTCTAATCAAGAAGTGTGTGCTACGCACTGCCGCTCCTTCCCACCTGGCTACAGAGGCACCTGCTCCAGTCTATGGGTACCTCTCCAAATGCAGGGTTTAATTTTTCCTGTTTTTTATTTTAGAATTCTACATTTCTGAAGGCAATGATTCAATTTTTTGAAAAGTTTCTTCAGCTATTAACAATGTTGTTAATAATGGCAGTAATAGAAAAGAGAACGATCATATCAGAAAAGCTGAGAAGAAAAGAAAAGATCTTGAAGAGTATGAAGCAGCACTTAAAAATCCTGACATTGACAAAAACAAAGCGATTATAATAAGTTAAAGGCTTCACAATTAAGAAAGGAAAGATACAAAAAGAACAAAAAAAATTAATCACAAATTGTTGATACCTCTACTGAAACTCCAATCATTGATAAAAAAAAAAAAAAGAAAAAAATCGTAAACAATGATAAAGTGGCAAATGACAAAAATGATCAAATAGAGATTCCTGAAAATATTTGCAGTTCAGGAAATTTAATACATGGCATTTTTGGAAGTATCTAAACTCCTTTGGAAGAAAAGTTTTTAGCTGCAACAAATAATACTGTTCGCTGAATGAAAAAATTTTATCCAAAATTAAGATTCCAGGAGAATTGAAAATAGTTTATTCATCAGACCAAATTATGCCAGATAGTTGTAAAACTGAAGAATACAACTCTGTAATACCCGAAATACTTTATTCTCTGGAGCCTTCAGGTTTACCTCTGCATAAAATACTATTAAAGGTAAACACAATTGTTATGGTTTTAAAAATCTTAGATATATAAAGAATGACAACATGCAATGGGAATAAGGAAGAAATGTTTGGTTTGTGAACACCTCACAGGTGACAGATGGATCAAAATTATATATTCCATGGATTCGTATGTATTCAAACGAAGGGAAATATAACTTCATTTTACAACGAACACAGTTTCCTGTGAAATTGGCTTTTAATATGATAATGAACAAATGTCAAAGGTCAAATATTATCTATGGTGGATCAAAAGCATATATTCCATGGATTCATACGTATTCATATGAAGGGAATATAACTTCATTTGTCAACAAACATGTTTTCCTGTGAAATTGGCTTTTAGTATGACAGGCAAAAGTCGAAGGTCAAGCATTATCTAAGGTTGGTATTGACTTAACATCACTGTGTTTTTCATATGGACGATTGTACGTTACATTAAATAGAGTGAAGGCAGCTAAAAAATCTTTGTACTAACGGAAAATGGATCAAACAAACAAAAAAATTGGACAAAAAATGTTGTTTATAATCAAAAATGTATATAAATGATGTGATTTTGTTATTAATTTTTTTTAGATAATATAATATAATTTTTGTACATCTTTTGATTATTGGTGCCTCCGTAGCCAGGTGGGCAGGAGCAGCAGTGCATAGTACACGATTCTTGATTAGACTGGGGTTCAAGCCCGTGACCACCAAATACAGAGGATGCGGAAAGGTCAGGGAATGACCCTCATATCTCCAGAGCAATATGGCCTTAGTTGCTAATGCTCCTAAAAACCAAATAACAATAACTTTTGATTATTAGAAGGGTGTGTGTGGGGGTTACCCCACACTAAAAAAATTAAAATATAAAAACATATAATTCAGGTTAATGACTAACTTTAACAACTGCTTGGTCACTGGTGGCACCACTCCTATCTCGATGTTGTGGACCCAGAAACCTGGAAGAAGAAAACCATGCTCCCAGGACTAAAAGGACCAGCAGTGGATAACAACATACAGTTCTATGATGAATTTTTTGATTCAGGTCCTTCACATAAACAAGACAAACCAAATGTATCTAATGCAGAGACTACTAATTATCCACCTTCCGTGGAATTCCCACAAAGTTTCTTAGACACCTTTAAAGGGATTGTAGTAGAGTGGGATTTGCTCAATGTATCAGAGGAGGAAATTGTAGAAGAACTAAAAGATCAAAATGTAGAGAATGCTAAAAGAATGATTTTAAAAAAGACTGAGTGCTTGTTCCTACTTGCATGATCATCCTCACTTTCCAAATCACTGAATTTGCCAACAACTATAAAAGCTGGGTACGTAAGGTGCCAAGTCTGATCATACATTCTTAACCTGGTCTGATGTTTTTAGTGCAAAAAATTTGGTCACTCACAAACAGACTGCAGAGTGTAGTCCACCTGTGCTTCATGTAGGTCTAAAGAACACATCCATAAAAGTGTGTTTCGAAGCCAAAAAGTTGTTCAAACTGCCAAAGTAAACATAGTCTTTTCAAGGGACTGCACCCACTGGAAATGAGATGGGAAAAAAATTCAAAAATGAGCATAAAGTCTCATATCAAGAAGCAAAGATGCAGGTTCTCACTACCTGCTAAATCGTCAACATAAGCATCAATAGTTCAAAAGCTGTGTTTTATATCAATACAGACGGAGTACTCAGTGCCTCTTAATACTTCAATATCTGACTGGGAAGGCACATCTTAGAATCTTACCAGTAATCCCAACCTATTCAAGCTTGTATAATAACCTCTCATGAGGTTACTGTACAATTGTGTTAAATGATTTGATAAAATCCAAATAAACTGTTGAATAAACTACTTCTTTCAACTTCTCAACCTTCAACCCATTCAAGGTACTAAGGTACTGTAGGTTCTAATACATCTGGTGTTTGGAGTTTTCATTAAAAAAAAATTTTATATATATATATATATATATATATATATATAGATTGGTGGAAATGAACGTGTGATGGATTTTTTTTTTGCTGATTCTATATATGTTTGCTTTTTTTCATCATATTCTAATATCGCTACAACTGCAACAAAAAGCCTGTAAAAAGAAATGGATATTTATTTGAAAAGACCAAACAAACAATGAATTACTTGAGGTTAAAACTGATCCCAACTGACTGATAAATATTAGGAAGGAAAAAGTCTGTCACATTTCAGATTATGAATTGATCATACTCACCTGACACATGGTTACTTTCTTAATAAAGAGGACTAACCTTCACTCTGTCATAACTGTCAATTCCTATTAAAAGTTAAATATATCATCTTAGAATGTCCATTGTATGTATGGATCTGGAAAATAGCATTCTCTTCTTGCATAATCAGCTAAATTGCAACATGTACTAAGAGATCGAGAGGATAGTGAAGATCCTTTCATTTTTTAAAACTAATTGTGTGGATGTGTTTTGGTAAAGGTCAGTTCAACTCTGCCGCATATCTCTGTGAAGAATAGTACCACTGGAAAGGGGCGAGATATGTGGGTAATGTACGTTTGTGTGTGTGTTCTGTTCTGGCTACCCAGAAACATCAATCACCTGGAGAGGTGATTCTGGGTACTTGCCTACACCAGGGGAAGGCGGGCCAGTTCCAGTAGTGCTTGTACTGTCTCAATTCAAGATGCTGACCCACCTGATGTTGCCAAAAGGTGGGCGGGATCCCTCTGAAGGCCAACTCCAGAGGGGAAAAAAAATTGTTCAGTGATACATTATTTACAAAATTAAGACAATTGAGGTTACAATCAGTATCAAATGAGGTAGGGGACCTGGTGGTCTCAGATGATCCAGAAGAAAATGAAACTGTAGATAACAGCTGCCATCTTTTTTCCTCTCTGGCAAAAGTTTGAAATGACTGAAACATCTCAGCATTCTGAATAAGCAAAGATTTCTGGCCAGGCTGTAAAGCACAATTTGTGAGAGTTCTCTGATCCTTGTTAGCATGTGATCCCAACCCTCTGTCTCACTGCAAAGACATAAATCTGTGGTAGCCAAATTGAACCTGAAGAATCATTGATTTAATGATCCGTATCGTGTCCTGTGGTCAAGTAAGAAGTATATAGATCGATGAAAAGCCATGACTATTTTATCTTGAAGAAAAGTCACTTCCAGGAAGAAGCATCTTGTCACCAATCCTAAAGAGGTTGTGTCTCAATGGGTTTGCCAATGATTCAACAATTCATTCCAGATTTTGCCACTGATTCAACAATTCATTCTCTTTTTTTCATGCTTGATATCCTGCTGACAGTCAATAGTGATTTCCATAACCTCTGTTGGGATTTGCTTCTTTAACCTGTAAGACAATCCTTTAAAGATCAAATGTAGACATAAGAGAAAAACTCCAGGCAGGGGTCAACACTGAACAACCTGCTCTATGGGCAATTTTATTGTTCTCTGCAAAGAATATAACTTGTTCCTAATTCTAACAATTAATGCCCTGTGAAACCAGGTGCCAGCGGCATAGGTGGTCATTGGGATAAATACTGCATTATAATGAATTTTTAAAGTCCTTCTCGAGAGCCCCCACTCAGCTTTTGAAATTCTTAACTCTCTAACGATGTTGTTTATTTTAACTGTCAAGTTAGTAACATGTCATAAAATTTAACTTTCAGTCTATTGTTACTCGAAGGATTTTAGTTTCTGTGACAAGGAAGACGAACATTATTGATTTTAACTTTTTTTTTTTTTTTTTTTTTTTTTGATTTGGTAGTTGTTGGCGCATCGGCTTCTGTGGCCATATTGCACCTCCCAAGGTTTTTGCAGTACTTTGGTCCGAGGCGAGAATCGAACCCGCGACCTTTGGGTTGCCGGGCAGGTACTTTACCTACTCGGCTAGCCCGGTCGGCTGATTTTAACTTGAGGAAGAGAGAGAGAGAGAGAGATGTTTAAATCTGCTTCTAATACCATGATCTTTGACTTCTGAGGGCTAATCTTTACTTCTTAAAAGTCCATTCATATAGGTCCTGAAGTGTACTATTGGAACAGATTCCAACTCAGACTGAGTATTGCCACTGATGAGGATAGTCAAAACATCGATGTAGGCAATGCAGGTAACCCTTGTATAACACGGTAGTTTGGTTCCTACAAAATCTCATGCAATGCGAAACCGTGTTATACGGGACTAAGAACCAGTACAAAAAGGGGGATTATGTTCCAAAAGCTAACAAAAATACACCTTTTTTTTTTTTTTTTTATATATATATATAACTATCAGAAACTTAATTTTTATAGTAGTAATAACTGAATATTTTAACTTTATTTTTATAAAAGTAATAACTGAACAAATGTCTTACCTTACAAACTGTGATACTTATGTCAGATAATGTACGTTCATTTAATTTTCTTCTTCTTCATTGCTGCTAAGCACAATTGTTTCTGCAGCATCCAGATTTTGTGTACATTCTGCTCTCTTTAAAAGTCACGAACTGCACTTTTTGAAGCCACAATTTTTTATGGTCTCAAACAAGCACAAGTTCAATAGCACAGAACCTAACCCAGGGATCTTCTAACAAAATGCAGTGGGTCCCCGCTTTAAATGATATGTGAAAATGGGAAGAATATTTTCCAGTTAGCAAAATAAAAATAAATTTACACTTACATATATAGCTTAATTAATACATACTGTAATATACTAGTATATACTAATTGATATTTCTGTTCTGACTTTTTTTTGTTGTAAAATTTAAAACAGTAAAAATGATAAGCAATTAATAGCAAAGAACGCAGCACGTACAAGTGAGATATGAAATAATGATTTTCTGAAAATTTATTTGTTTTTTATATGATTAAATATTTCATGGAAGGGGAATAATAATGTGAAAACCCACAGAATACCAGCTATCGGTACTATAGCAAATGCAAGAAGATAGTTTACTACCTGTTTATAATTGATTACACTAACAGAAAAGACTACTAAAATGGAAACTGCAAATTGTTTTTGTTTTATGGTACTGATCTCCAGAAATGAGTTTTAGAAAAATACCATGAAGGCGATAATGGCTAGCGAGTCAACAGCAGGGGTTCACAAAAAGAAATGATAACATTGAAAATTACATCTAACATAAAAGCTCAAAAATGCTGTGTAATGTGAGATTTCTGGCAATTCTCAAACTGTTAGAGCGAAACTTTGTTGTAGAAGTGGGGCTCACATCTGGTGAGTATGGGCTTGGCTAACCTAGGGTCCTGAGCTGGATATCATCATTCTCTTTCTTGGTGATGCCTTTCTACTTCTCTCTCACGCAGGGGGGTAACTCGGGAATTTTTTTTTTTTTTTTGGCTGGTGCAGCATAAGCCTCAGGCTTCCTTGTACTATATAGCTAATAATAATAATAAGTACTGTGTTATATGGGGGTTGCTTGTACTTATAATCTTAACAGTTTCAAAGATTCTAGAAATCCACTGCTGCAGGACCATGTTCCAGACAAGGGATCCTAGGATAGATCCCTGAAGACGTCCTTGTGAGACTTGCCTAGAAACTTGATTGAACTTAGATTTTACAGTTATTGCTCTGTTATCAAAATAGCTGTGAAAAAGGAAGTATGGTTTCAGAGAAAACTTAGCAATACAAAGCCAGTCGAGGTATGGGGGGGTATTTTGTGGGCACTTTCCCACCAAAGGGAATCGAAAGCACCCTCAAAGTCAATATATATACAGCTAAAACCTATTTATAAGTTGAGTTTTCCAGATGAACAACCAGGTCTACCAGTGAATCCTCGTAGAACCTGCCAGGACAAAAACCGTATTGGTTTGTGGGTATTAAATCCTGTTGTTGTAATAGGTTGTGTAGACAAATAGCCATAAGATGCTCCATTAATTTTCCCAAATTGACCAGGAGTGCTATTGTTCTGCAAGACCTTGGATGAAATGATGGTTTACCAGGCTTTTTATGAGTTTGACCAGTATGATTTTCCAGACTTCTGGAAAAGTACCCGTCCGAAGGTATTCGTTAAACAAAAACAGAAGTATTTCAGGTGTCTTAATATGAAGGTACTTTCAACAAGATCCATGCCTGGACATTTGGCAATGTTAATTTTTTGGACAGCTGTTCAATTCAAGCAGATTAAAAGGCTCACTCTGGATGTAAACACTGTAACTGGCATTAGCAAGACGAGTCCGTGAGTGATCTAAAGGATCAGAGGTCACGCCACCCACCAGAAACAGACTATCTAGTATAGCATTAACACTATCTGTCCAAGTTAATGTCTCAGTTGAATTTATCAAAACAGATCCTTATATACCGGGTGGTTATAAAATAAGTTTCCATATTCAGGAGACCCTAGTGTCAAAACAGTTAGTGTTATTGGTGGGTATGTCATTTAGGGTATGGGGAAAGGATTTGTAGAATTAAAAAAAATTGTTAAAATTTCTGCCACCAGGGGGAAAACGGTGCTGCACATATGTAAAAGTTATCATTTACTTCAAGACACTGCTTATGCAAATAACATCCTGTTAGATAAAAGGAAAAAGGCCAATTCCACCGTCAATAATGATTATGGCTCTTACAAAAAAGGAATGTGCTCTTTTAGTAAAACTGTTCTACCAGAATAATAGTACAAAGGGTACTAGGAAAGTTTTGCAATACAGCTTTGTTTATTTAATTTTTTCAAAGTAATTTCCTCTACATTCAATACACCTCTCCATCCTCCGAAACCAATCTTTAAACCAGTTCTGCCAAGTTTCACTAGGGAGTAAAGCACACTCGTTTTCCCAAGCCCGTAGAAGGTCCTCATCACTGGAAAACCGCCTCCCTTTTAGCTTCATTTTCACATGCGGGAACAGTGCAAAGTCGCAGGGAGCAAGGTCTGGACTGTAGGGAGGGCGCTCGAGAAGTTCCAGTCCTGTCGTGGTCAAATATTCGGTGCAGGCTTTGGCGCGGTGAGCTCTAGCATTATCGTGATGGAGGTACCAGGTGTCCATTCTTGACTTTGGCCGCAGGTTCTTCATAGATCCAATGACTTTAGGCAGGCATTGTTCAGTATACCACTTAGCTGTGACTGTCTTCTGCGTGTCCAAAACGACACGTTCCACAATTCCTCTCGATTTGAAAAATACAGCTATCATTTTCTTCTTTACAGATCGGGATTTTCTGACAATTACGGGTGTGTCGTCATCATCAAAGACCCAAACTTTGTTTTGAGCCTTGGTCGGCAGATCGTAATAGTACAGCCAAGTCTCGTCACCTGTCACGATGTTGTTCACATACCGAGATTGTCCCTTATCAAACTTTTTTAACATCTCCCGGCACCAAGTCACACGTCGTGTCATCTGCTCTTCAGTCAGTTGATGCGGCACCCAGAGAGAACAAAGTTTCTTCACGTGCAAATGATCTTGCAGAATCGAACGAATTGCTGGTGCATTTAGGCCCAAAGTATCCTCTATCTGTTGGTAGGTCACTCGCCTGTTTTCGTAAAGCATTTTCCTCACAGCAGTAACGTTTTCCTCCGTAACTGACGTTCGTGGCCTTCCCAGCCTCTCATAATCCTCTGGAGTGAAATTTCCCCTTTGGAATTCTCTATACCACCTGAATATCGTTGTACGATGTGGACAATCATCATCTAGTGCAAGAGTCATTTCTTCTAAGCACTGGTCTATAGTTAAACCACGCACGGAATTATACTGCAAAACTGTCCCTATCTCATTTCGTGACCACGATGCCATCGCAAGCACTTTACACTTTCACTACTAATGAATAACTGAGCCCATCGACTTGGCGCGGCGGCTACTATACACGTATGAACATGTCTCAACATGCAGCAACAAGCAGCTTCCTGTGATTCATTGTTGCGTCATATTGCAAAACTTTCCTAGTACCCTTTGTAATGCTAATGTAGCACTGTGAATATCGGAAACTTAAATGTTTGCGTAAAGGACCTTTGATGTCAGTAGGGTTTCGAAAACTAATAAAGAAATTTGAAGCGACCAGTCAGTTAGGTGTAATTCCAGGCAGAGGACGGCCATGTATCGGAATGGAGGTAGTGGATGAAGTGGTGGTTGCAGTGGTCAGAATGCAAAACACTACCACTCAGTAGTGCCAGAGGTGTGTCAAGAGACTTGAACTTTTCTTGGTCTACTGTACGTAAAGTGCTTCGAATAATTTTCTGCTGGTTTCCGTATAAGATTCACATAGTGCAAGGACTAGTCTTGTGATCAGCAACAACGAATAGACTTTGCTCTACAATTTCTACGTTCGTATGGAACTTAATGATACATGGGCTCGAATGATTTTGTAGTAGTAGTAGTAGTAGTAGTAGTGGCACTTGATGCAAGAAAGCAAGTGTAGGAGCTTATGCAGCATCAGCCAAAAAAAAAAAAAAAAAAAAAATCACACCATACCCTCCAAATGCCTGTCCAGTTCCTCCTTAAATTTATTTAACCTATCAACTTCCACAACGACAGATGGAAGTTTGTTCCAGCAATTAACCACCCGCTGGCTAAAGGCAAATTTCCACACATCTATTCTACATCTGTCCTTTCTTAATTTGAACTTATGTCCCCGTAGGTTCGTATTCTGAACAAGTGGGAGGATCCCATCAAAATTCAGCGTGCTCAACCCATTCAAGGCCTTATAGACCTCAATCAGATCACCGCGCAGGTGCCTAGTCTCCAGCCACTGCAATTTGCAGAACTTAAGCCTCTCTTGGTAAGAGGATCCCTTCATTCCCCTCACCAATCGTGTTGCTCTTCTCTGTACATGCTCAAGCAAATCTACATCCTTCCTAAAATGAGGCCTCCAGACCTGTACGCAGTACTCAAGGCGTGGCCTGACCATTGCCTTATACAGAGGGACAATCACCTCCTTTTCCCTGCTAGCAAAATTCCTATATATCATTGACAAAACCCCATGACCTGCCCTAGCAGCCTGTCTACATTGCTCAGAAAACTTCATATCTGACTGCACAATTACTCCCAGGTCTTTTTCTTTTTCTACCACCTTAAGTGTAGTACCACACAGTTGGTACGTTTCTCTGGGGTTACTTCTACCCATATGCAGTACTTTGCATTTGTCAAGGTTAAACTTCAGTTGCCACTTCTTAGCCCATCTGCCCAAATTATCTAGATCCTGTTGCAGTAGCACACTGCCATTACTGTCATTAACAACCCTGCCAACCTTCGTGTCATCTGCAAACTTCGACATTAAGCCTGATATACCTTCATCAATATCATTGATAAATATACAAAACAACAGTGGACCCAACACCGAACCCTGTGGGACTCCACTAATAACATTAGTCCACGAAGAGCAGCACCCATTGATTACCACCCTCTGTCTTCTCCCACTTAACCATCCTTTTATCCATTGTAGCAACTTACCCTTAATACCATTCTGCTCCAATTTGTACAGTAGTCTTCCATGCGCAACAGTGTCAAAAGCTTTCCTGAAATCCAAGTATATGATATCAAAATTATTTTTTGCATCCAGTTCCTTTGTGACCACATCATAATAACCAATCAAATTTGTCAGACAAGACTTTCCCTTAACAAACCCATGCTGTGTCTGAATTATTGCTGCAGTCTTGTCTAGATGATCCTGCAATGCATCTTTAACCAGTGACTCCATTATTTTACCCGGAACAGAAGTTAAACTAACTGGTCTGTAATTACTCGTGTCACCCTTCGAACCTCCTTTGTGAATTGGGGATACATTTGCACATCTCCAGTCCGTGGGAACCTCCCCTGAATCCAAGGATGCTCTCATAATTATGGCTAAGGGTTTGCTTAGTTGCTTTGCCGCCTCCTTTAATATAACTGGATAGATCCCATCCACCCCAGGTGCCTTTCTTATGTTTAACTTCAGCAATTTCTCCTCCACTTTGCTCTTAGTTATTACAAAATCATTAAGCACACTGCTACAATTTGATAACCTTCTTCCATTTTCAAACTGTAATAATTCCTCACGTGTGAATGTAGATGCAAAATACTCATTCAGTTTGTTTGCTATCTGAGCAGGATCATCAACAGTCGAACCATCGATGTCAAGTGGACCAATCATATTCATTCCCTTCCTTTTAGAGTTTATATAAGTAAAGAAATCCTTGCTGTTTTTCTTAGCATCTTTTGCCAAAGATTTCTCGTAATCCGCCTTTGCCTGCCGAACCTCCTTTGTGACCTGATTACAGACTAGCTTATATCTGCTACAGGCTTCTGCGTCGCCTGATAATTTATATGCATCCCATGCATTTTTCTTCTCTGACACGAGTCTCATTAGTTCATTTCATAACCATTTAGGCCTAAACCTTGAACAATATTTCTTCATCGGTATGAAAAGTCTAGTAGCTTCCACGATTAATTCCTTGAATGCTTCCCACTTAGAATTTACTGTTTGTAACATCGTCAGTTGATCCCACTGTACAGAATTTAAAAACTGTCTGAGAGCACTGTACTCCCCTTTACGGAAGCAAAAACCCTTTCCTTTACCCCTGACGGTAGTTACCTCTTTGAGTAAATCCCACTTCAGCACACTGTGATCACTGCCACCTAGTGGTTCCTTTATCTGCAAATTCTTAATACACGAATGATCACTGCTGATAACCAGATCAAGAGTATTACTTTCTCTGGTTGCCTCTCGAACATGCTGCTGCAGAAAACAATCATCCAATAAATCCACAAAATCTGACTTGTGTGTGAGTGACCAACCCACAAGTTCCAGTCAATATCTGGGAAGTTAAAATCCCCCATTATAAGACATTCTGATTTACTGACCCACTGTATTTCTCTGTACAATTGTTCATTGTACTCATTCGAGTCATTAGGCCTATAACACACTCCTACTCTTATTTTTGCTTTCGCAGTGCTTATGTCACACCAAACTGACTCAACAGTCAGTTTGGTGTGACACATTGGTCTGATGAGGCACATTTCACTCTTCGTGGGGCTGTAAATGCATAAAACTACCGAATATGGGGAATTTCTCGTCCATCTGCTGTGCATGAAAGACCACTACAAAGTCTGTACATTACAGTATGGTGTAGATTCATAGCAGAGTTTATAATCGAACCATTTTTCTTTGAAGAGTCTCTACGTCATGGCCCCGTAAGGTGTACGGTAACTAGTGCATGGTACTGTGCTCTTCTAAGAGATCACATTATTCCCGCTCTGCAAGAAAGGCAATGCTTGGAGACCATAGTGTTCATGGAAGATGGCGCCCCTCCCCACGTTGGTTGACAAGTGAAGGAACTACTCTGTTCAACATTCGTAAGTCATTTCTAGAGACTTTCTAGAGTTCTGACCAACCCGATACCAGATCTCAATCCCTGTTATTTCTGGCTATGGAGATCCCTTAAAGACAGAGTTTACCATGGTGGCATACAGACGCTTGTTGATTTTTAAAAGCAAGCATTAAACAGCATATAGCCCCAATGAGATGCTATGCAAAACTGTCACATGCAGTCTTCCATTTTCAACAATGTCATCTCAAGTGAAGGAAAGCACATAGAACAATATCTGTAGATTTCTAAGTTCTGATATTAAAATCTAATCCTAAGTTAAGTATTCATCCCATGTTTACAGTGCCGATTTCTCCCCTGGTGGCAGAAATTTGAACTTTTCTTCTACAAATTTCTTCCCCATACCCTATATGACATATCAGCTGATTTTCACAGTACTATCTCTACCCGTTTTGACATTAGGGTCTCCTGAATAGGGAAACTTATTTTATAACCACCCAGTATTTGGGTAAAAATTTTCCCACGCAAAAGCTTATATAGCAAGCCCCAAGGATTAGCATTCCCAGAGCATTGCACAAAACCCATCCAGGCATCCTGTTTCTGAGTTGCAATAGCCTTAATGTATTTCTTTTTTAAATCTGTATACTGTTGGTAGAATACTCTTACATCATCCTGAAGCCAATCTCGATGTCTCTGATAAAAACGGCATGCACTATGAATTTGCTTTCTTAATTGGGATAGCCCCTAGGTCCACCATGGGCAAATCAAAGAGGTTTTTTTCTTGAAGATCGATAAGAAGCTTTAATTATCGAATTTTGAATTTTGTCGAGTTCAAGAATTGAAAGGGATGTCAATGATTTAGGCAATGTAGCCGAGATGTCCCAAAGAAGAGAAGAATCAAAGGCAGGACAGTATGTTTTTTAAAGAGAATCTTACTAGTTCGGCTGCAGAGGCAAGGAGTTAGAAAGTAACATAGGTTTCGATAAAACTGTGAAAAAAGTCACACAATGATCACTTATACACCAGTCAGCCATGATGCTCCAATCAGAAACTGTCAGATTAAAATGTAAATTTGTGAGAGTTAAGAGAGTTAAGTCAATATTTGAATTACCAGTGAAACTGGAATAATTAGTGAAATTGTGGCCTATTTAAAATAGTGAGCTTGTAGATAATTATGAACTCCTCAAGGAGATGGCCACAAAAATCATTGTAGGAGCTAAACCAGAAATGTGATTTCTGGCATTCATGTCAAATGAGATTAAAATATTGCAGGAAGATTAAAAGCATTCTCCGGATAAACCACAAATTGATCAAAATCAGCTGACGGTGGGCAGCATAAAGATATAAGGTAGAATTCAATATTAGAACAGGAGACAAGACCATAACACAGGTAGAAAATTGGGTACACAGGCTATTAATGACTGTAATGTCTAGATTCTCATTAAAAACAACCACACAAGATTTAGGATCCATATCCATTTGCTGGATAACCCTAGTCCTCAAGGAAAAAACCTCAAAATTTTAGAAGAGTGCCCTTCGTGTAGACACCCACAAAAAAGGCACTTGAATAGCAGCTATGTCCACAGAATGAGTCTCTGCAGAAATCCTTAACTCATTAACTCTTCTAAAACTAATCAGAAAATATAACTTTATTTGAAGCCTCATACCAAATACTATAAATGCGCTCCACCTTATACCATAATAGGTACGTTATAGCTGACAGTGGCCGACCGGGCTAGCCGGGTGGGTAAAGTGCCTGCCTAGCAACCCAAAGGTCGTGGGTTCGAATCCCGCCTCGGGCTTGGATCACAGTACTGCAAAAACCTTGGGAGGTGTATTATGGACACAGAGGCCGATGCGCCAACAACTAACTAAAACAAAAAACAAAGCTGACAGTGCACCAACACATGAATCAAACAGTGACAATACAATAAGGGGTTATCAACTTAAACTGAAGAAGGTAATTATTGACATGCCAATAAACCACAATTACAGGAGTGTTGTAATTGTGGTTTAATGATTATTTGTTATCGTTGAAGTTGTCACATTCATTTCAAATGAACAACACATTCCCAAAGAGAAATGCCTTGCTGTTTATTTAAAATTGCCGCAGTCCTAATATCTGTTTCAGTGCTGCTTCTATCTTATTAGAGTGTAAGTTGACACCACTACTTCACTTAGATGGAACTAACAAAACAGTTTTTAAGCTCAATCAGCTTCAGATACCTTATGGTGCTCTGAATTTGCAGTTGCAAAAATTAACAATAGGTCAGCATCAGGCTAAGTGAAATGGTCTGATGTTCACCTACCATTTAATGGAAATGTGTACAATAGAGGAACTAAATAATTTCTTTTAAAAGTTGAAAGTAAAGAAATATCCCACTAAATCTTTGAAACATACTAAAATCAATGAAATAACATGCAAAAATGTGCAGTGTAAAATGTACCAAATAAATGGAATTGATTATGTAGGGGTTGGAACCTGCGGCTCCTTAACTTTTAGCCCACATGAAGCACAATTTGAAATGGAGTTAGAGGACTTAAAAATCAAGGACACGTGGAGTGCAAGGCTAAAATGCCTTAAAACTGAAATTTAGGATTTGGAGAGGCAAAAGGCTACCTCTGCAATTCTACACAAATGGATGGTGGTAGATGAGTTGAAAAAGCAAGACCAAATACAAGACTTCATTTCAAATTGCTTCATGTGGGCTAAAAGTTAGAGCTGAGTTACATGCTCAAAGGAAAAAGCAACACATAGCTAAATTTGAAAATTTTGCTTTTGGGCCTCTCTCAGTTTTTGGTTCGATGAATTTCTGCAGGCAAATATTTTCGAGCATGAACTATATTAAAAATAAATCATGAAACCATCTGAACGATGTGAGTTCTTTACATGTTTAAAGATAAATTACGGCATACTCGCCTGATGGTGAGAGACTCGCTCAAAAAGTTCAGCAGCAAAAGTCACATTAATTCGTACCTAATTTGTTGTGTTCCATTTATGTGGTACAATTGGATGTGTGTTACGTTTTTTCATTATTAATAAGTAATATTTCAAAATATATATTTTTTTTAATAAAACACCTTCCCATTCTATTCCATTTCTTAAAAAACTCTCCTCCCAGCTTGAGCTTGTGGCATGGCTTTTCAGATTCTCTCTTTTTTTTTAATTAGATCAAAAATGGCTGCCGACCCATGGATTACGTCAAAAATGGTAAACAGGCATTTCAACCATTTTGGTAGCTAACAACATACTTTGCACAGTTGATATTTGAAGTATTGAATAGTTAGCAGGCCTTCCCTCTGGAATCATTTAAAAAATTAGAGCTACGTGTGAGGTATAATGTGTGTAGATGGGGATTATCCTATTGTTTTGGGAGCTACCTTGTTCCCTTCTTTTGATGCTGTAATTTAAAATGTTTAAATAATAAATTAATGGGAGGATCAGTAATTTTACAACTCCAGAAGGAGAGTGCAGAGTAGCTCTTGAAATGTCAGGCTAATCACAACTTCTTCCTATTATACCTTATGTATAACTCTTTAATTTCTCAAACAAATTTCACACATGATAAATATTTTCTGTGATTTGTACTCATCTGTAACAAAAATGTGCCCTTCTTACAGTACATATTAAATAAGCTATTAATTGATCATGCTTTGAACAGATTAAAGAGAAAAATTATTTTAAATAATCTTCTGTGACTACAAAAGGAGTAGATGACAATAAATCTGTAATATTCCTTCAGGTAGGACTAAAAATTGGAATTCTAATTTGAACAAAATTTAGTAAGCACATATGCACTAACTGCTGGGTTACCTTGAATTAGCTTCTTTTAAAGAAGTCACTTATTAATATTAGCAATGGCCGTGGCTGGTGCAGCATTAGCTGTGGCTTATGCTGCACCAGCCAAAAAAATAATAATAAATAAATAATAATAAGAAGAAAGTTAATAAATAATTAATAAGAGAAAAAGAAATAGACAACCTATGCATTTCCCTCCTCCCTTAGGTAATAATCAGCTGACATTTGAATTTCCCCAAGCTGTCAGTCTCTACCACCCAGTAGGTAACTTATTCCAGTAATTTATAACTCATTGGCTAAAATAGAACTTCCTGCAATCCAGTCTAAACATTCCCCCCCCCCCTGTAACTTGAAATTATGGCCCCTAGTTCTAGAATCGTTTATAATTGTGAAAATTTAATTCTTATTAATTTTCTTATGCGTCTCAGAGCCTTAAGCACCTCAATCAAGTCTCCTCTAAGGTGCCTAGTCTCCAAGCTCTGCAACCCATATATTCAAAGTCTTCCCTCATATGGATGTCCTTTTGCCTATCTCATCAGGTGAATTACCAGTCTTTGGACCCTTTCAAAAAGCACAATCTTTCTTTAGGTGTGGTCTCCATACTTGAATACAATATTCCAAGTGTGGTCTAATGATAGCCTTATATAATGGGATTATGACATCCTTATCTCTATTAGCAAATGTTCGATGAGTCATTGATAGGACACTATGGGCCTTCCTTACAACCTGTCTACAATACTCTGAGAATTCTTCCATTCCTGTCAGAGATGTGAGCAGTAATAATCTAATCGATTAATTTTTCAGTTTTATCAAGTAGATCTCATTAGGAAAAATTGTTATTAAGTTTAAATTTTTTAAAATAAATAAGATCTTTATTGTAAAGTTCACTGGTACACACAGGTACCACAACCCTACAATACCCTTCACGGCACCATGCCAGGGGTTAACAAGCGGCAGAGATAACCTCGCCAGGGTTATAAAGATTAATTATAGGCAGATTATAAAAAAAAAAAAAAAAAAGTACTCATAGCAGATAACATTGACTTGGAAGGAAAACTAATACAAAATAACAAAAATAATACAAATTGTGATAACAAAAGATATTTTTCTCGAGTCCAGTTTTTTGAGAGTTTCTTGCCTAGCCATAACAATCTGAGATCAGTTGGAAGTTGTGGAGACCACATGCAGATCTAGGATGAGCCGTCTATACTTTTTATCATCTATGATTTTAAATAAGTCAGCATGCAGGGATTGAACCAGATGGAGCTTCTGATAAGGGAGGAACCGATCTTTCAAATGTAGCCTCGAAGGAAGAGCAAGAAGCTTGGGAGTGGAACGGAGAGCTGGTTGGGGAATCCGCCAGCACACGGTATTCCAAACGTTGGGTGCTGAGACTCTCCAGACAATCATTTTTACAGTGAAGATGAGTCTTCTCTCATGCATTAATTCTGAAAACCTGGTTAAATTAAGCGCTTTGGCCATCGGTGTTGTGCACTGCTGTGGTGGGAGATGACACTTCCAGGTTGCCCACTTCAGGAGCCAGTATTCAGTGGCTTTTAATGGTTTAATTGTGGTGTCTGCAGCTGAACCCCACAACTCTACTCCATACAGTACACCTCCGAAAATCAATATCCTGATATACATTTTTATCAGGTTTCTGTTGTGAATGTGTAGCAAGTGCTGCTTGCTACACATTCACATTGCTTTACTAATGTTACTAAGTTTAATTTGACAAAGTTTTATTTTGTTTTCACAATGAGTAAATGCTTTTTTTTTTTCTTGTTTTTTTTTAATACAAACATGAAAATAAAAGGAACATTAAACTGGATTCAAAGATTGAAATGGGCGGGCCTTAAAAATTTCAATAAAGCACCAAGAACACCTATGGCATTTCCTGGAAATCGAACAAGTGGTTTTGTGAAATCATTTAAGAATTTCAGTTTATACTGGATATTGAAAGCTGGCCACATGGTAAGTATCTAATATATATTTTAATGAATTATTCTTTGTACAGCTCAAATTGTCGTTTGATATGTATTTTGTTTCATAACTGTTAGTTCTATGGAATAAGTGGAAATTAATGTCATAAAATAGCATTTAATATCCTAATTTATTAAAAAAAAGGATATGGAAATTCAAGTAGAATACTGAATATGACCATCCAGGTGTGAACCAATATAAGCATAGGTTAAAGTGAGCTATCCTCATCACACAGAGAAAATGGTGATTTGCTGGCAATACCAAGTGGTAGATGACTGAGTGCAATACCTCCACTCTGGTTTTTGGATGTTTGAAGCGATGAAAACCATGTTTAGTCTTAAGAGCAAAGCTGTAGCATCTTCCCATCTGTTCTATTATGCATGTAAGCTGTCTTTTCCTGTTATATTGGGCATCATGCTGAGATGCAACAATACTTATGTTTCAAAAGTACAGCTTTTAATTTTTTTTTTTTTTTTTTTTTTTTTTTTTGCAGGGCTGCTAGATAATCCTGGGATGAAACTTTTGGTAACTCTCTAGGAGGCCTCTAGATCAGCTAGTAACTTAAGGGAATTCTTTTTGCAAAAACAATTATTCTTTGTCTTTTTCATTTTCACAAAAAAAATGATAAAACTATATTAAAATTGCATTTTTTTTAAAAACTTTTGTGAATTACTGATTAATTTTGTTAACGAATTGGCTGTGGTCTGCATTTCAAAATATAAACATGTAATAATTTAACCCCAGAGGCTCACATCTGGTGAGTATGGGCTTGGCACACCCAGGGTCCTGAGCTGGATATCATCATTCTTCTCTTTCTTGGTGACTCGGGAATTTTTTTTTTTTTTTTTTTTTTTGGCTGGTGCAGCATAGCAATAATATCGTCTACCTGAAATCCAAGTATACATCAAAATAATTTTTGCATCCAGTTCCTTGGTCACTGCATCATAATAACCTATTAGATTGGTTAGACCTCAGGCTTTCATGCATCATATGGCTGATAATAATAATATATGGTGATACAGAAAATCCAGTAGCTGCTAAGTTAGAAAATTTTCCTAAAATTGTCGTTTGGCACTGTTTAAATCATCAATTGCAATTATAACTCGACAATGCAATATCTGAAATAAAACAAGTTAATCATTTTAAAATACTTTTAGATAAAATTTATTTGGTTTATCACCAATCTAATAAAAATCAAACCGAGCTAAATCAAACCAAAATCGGATGTATTTTGGGGTTGGGTGTGAAATTCTTAAACCATTGATTCTGTAGCTTGAAATTTAAATTAGTAAAATTGGCCGAGTACTGGGACCATGATGGGTGGCATGTAATTTACAAGCTGCTACTGCTGTTTGGTGCCCATATCATACATATATGCATTTTTCAAGTTCTTATTCTGGTCTGGCAAAGAGATTAGCCAACATTAATTTTTTGTAACACCTTGCTTTAATGATAGACATTCTTGAAGAATTTTCATTACTTTCAACTGCACTTCAGTCAAGATCAACTAACATTCAAAAAAGCACAAATATTAATCAAACACACAATAAGGGTCTTGAAAAATTTAAAGGTTGTTACTGGAAAACATGAATCTCAAGTTGAAGATTTGATGAAATCAGATATTCAAGATATCCGATGTAATAAAAGTAATAAATTCAATGCTCTTCCTAGGAATATGTTACTAGAAAATATAATTCAACATGTGAATTTAGAGTTGTATAAAACTATACTTGCTAACAAAAGTAATACGGTAAAAAAATATTATTTTATTTCCTTTCCGTATAACAATGGTATAGCCATTTGAATACTCTTTTTAAAGACACAGAGTTCAAGATAGTTTCAAAACCCACGAGGAAATTATATGCAGTTCTAAACAATCACTCATTTCACTCTTCCTTTGTGTTCCAAACAAATGACTTGGTTTATAATATATCTTGTAAAGACTATGATTCCTCATATCGAGGCTTCACGTTATGTAATTTAGACGTGAGGGTTAAAGCACTCGGCTTCTGTCCTTGTCTCTCATTTGTCTGATCTGAATTAGCTTTCCATGCTGTTAACAGAGGTTACATATTCTTGTTCAATGAGGCCAGGGTTCTGAACATCCAACATAATTACACAAAATTATTAATAGCTGAAACTCTTGAAATTAAATTGCACCAAAATTTGATTAATGTATGTCTCCCCTATCTAATTACAGATTTTTGGTCCTATGTATGTATGCATGCATGCACCAAGATAACAACTAATCTCTGTTTTAAATTCTGCCATTCATTTTACACATTATTATCCTGTGATCAAGACTGATGTCAAAGTCTTGTTAGCTTCAGAAAAGTAAAAAATTTTATATAATTTTTGCATTTGTTTTTATTTGTGGGTATTTCATATTGGTTTTAATCATAACAGTGTCTTTTAACTTTCAACTGCTTTTAACTCTTCTCTCTCTCTCTCACTCTCTCTTGCTTACAGATGCATAACCTTACATTTAGAATCATTAAACTTTAGTTGCCATTTTTGGTCCATATATCCAATTGATCCAAGTGTTTCTGAAGCAACATGGCTTAGATTGTTAACTATGCTTCCCACCTTTAAATCATCAGCAAACTGTGACAGCTGACCTTGGATGCCCTCATCGATATCATTTACGAAGATTTGATGTTGGAAGGGACCCGACACTGATCCCAGAGGGATGCCACTTGTTACCCTTGTTCATCCATCCTCAAGACTGACCATTTATGACAACTCTGTTGCCTATTAGCCAGCCTGCGATGTAGCATAGGATCTTATCAGTAAACCCAACTTCTTCAGTTTATATAGCAGCCTTCCAAGGGGGATCATATCAAAATCTTTACTAAAGTTTAATTATATAATGTCAAAATTGTTACCTGCACCTAACTGCTTGATGACATCACAGTAATTTACCAAATTTGGTCAGGTATGAACCTCCCTTAATAAACCCATGCTGGAACCTAATCAAGATGTCATTCTTCTCAAGCTGGTCCTAATGGCATCCTTAACCATAGACTCCACAATATTCCCCTACTTCACAAATCAAACTTACTGGCTTATAGTTACCTACCTCCTCTTTGGCACTGCCTTTGTGGATTGGGGAGACATTGGCTCTTCTCCAGTCCAAGAAAATTTTGTTGGAATCTAATAACATGCTCATTAACGTTCCCAACAGATTGACACACTAACATGCAGCCTTTTTAATTCTCCCCTAGAGTTTTGTCCTCCATTAAACTCAAATGCTTCTCTGAGATCATTATATGACTTATTTTACAGATATCTGACCGCAGATTTCTCACTGCCATTTCTGCTGGTCTATGGACCTTCTTCTTTCCGCAGCCAGTCCAAAGGAATCTTCTCAAAGTTCAATGAAGCTCTCATTGACTTACCCAAGTTCAACACACTCGTATGCATCCTTTTTAATTACAACTGAATATACACCACTCCTGGAGCCTTTCCCTCCTTTAATTTCAATAGCTTTACTAAGAAACACTGTCTGAGATCATTATTCACTTTTTTTACAGCAGTCGGTAACCTTAACACTTCCTAGAGTTTTGAGTTGCTTTCAACTGTAGATATCATTTAAAAGTATCTGGTCAACCAATCTGTCATTTCTGCTGCACTTTCTGTGGACATTTCATTACAACCAATTAAGCGACCTATTGGATTTGATTTACTCTCTTCATTCTCATATTCACATATGAGAAGAACTTATCTCCCTGTTCTTAGCTCTCTTTGCTAGTGCTTTCTCATAATCAGTTTCAGTGACTTTGTTACATATTCTCTTATACTATAATAATAATAATATAAATGCACAAAGCATAATATGATACGAGCATGAAATAACTGTATAATGTCCGTGTAAATACACCATAATTAGCTCATAAAAATAAACTGTAATTGTAGTGTAAAGGCATCGATTAAAATGCATCTCATATTGTGACTACCTTCACAATGAGTTACCATGTATTGCACTACCTCGAATAAGTAACACTTCACTAATAGAGAAGACTATTGTTGTGAAGGTAGTCACAATATGAGATACAATTAAATTGATGCCTTTACATTTAATAAGAAATATCTCATTCTTTCATTATAGTCCACTCTTCCAATTCAATCTTTCACCTTTATCTTTAACTATTTAGATTTCTTTAGATACAGTCCATTTTAGGATACTGTGGTCACTACTTTCTGTTGGTTGCAACCACTGTAAAGTTTTTTTATACAGTAAGATTCTTTAGTGAGAACTAGATCTAGGATATTAGAACTCCTTGTACTTGAGCATGCTGCAATACATAGTAATCATCCAGTTTGTTCAAAAACCTTTTACCATATAGTTTATTTCCAGTCCATGTATTCCAGTTTATGAGAAGTTGGTTGAGGTCACTCATTATAAAACAGTCACACTTGCTGGCCCATTCAGATGCCTAAAGAGATTTTTTTGTCATACTCATCAGAGCTGTTTGGCCTATAACATACATACTATCTCTTCCCTTTAATGCAAGTTTTGTTTAACACCACAGTAATTCAACAGCCTAATTGCCTTGATTGGACTCAGAAGATTCTTCTGACCTTCAAGCAGATTCTAATCAGAAGCATCAGCTCCCCACCCTCTATTCCTTCCCTATCTCTCCTTAACACACACTACTCACAAAAATGAAATTCTTCATCTTATGTCTCTGAGTAGCACCATGTCTCAATAAGCCCAGCCACATCAGCATTACTTGACCTGATAAAAAAATCAAATCATTGATTTCTTTAAAATACAGTTGGCATCACTGTATAGACAAATTAATTTTTTTACTTTATTGCTTTGACAATTTTGATGCACTCCTCACAGTTACTTAATGTTTTTCCATGTGGTTTTTGAGTGCTGAAAGATTTTGCTTATATTTCACTTTCCTTTTATTGTTATTAATGCACAAATGCACCTGTTGTGGTAAGCCTAAAAATTGGAGTAACACAGGTATTTAAAGATTAGATTGACCACTTGGCTGTAATAGGCCATCTTGTCATCTTATTAATTTGTACTGAAATGAAAACTGCATGCCTTCCTCTGAAAATGTATAAATACTTGGTGGAAATTTCTACTTCTAGAAACAAGTTTAAATTGTTTAAAAATAAATGTTTAAATCAGTCTTTTCTTTTAGAAAAGATAGATTTAAACAATTTCAACTGATGCATGCCACCCCACCATTTTTTATTGAAATAAAGATTTTGAAGCATGCATGTACACAGTGGCAATCTTTGACAAGTCTCTGTTTAAAGAAGTTGGAGGTTTCGTGAAAAGCAATATCAGCACTTTTCAGAGTTACAAAATTGAAAAATATAGCAAGCAATTACTAGTGAGTGCCACTTCCAATCAAATCCATTTCATGATCCAAAAGTCTTGAAAGAAGGCAAATTGATGAACTCAAGAAAAAGAACTGCTGAATTTCAAAATTCTGGTAAAATCAATCCTAAACAGGATTGCTTTTACCAGAAGGAAGCAAATAATTCTAGGTGTGTTGTGTTATCTTTACTCATATAGAAAGTCTTCTGTTCATGTTTCTTTCCCTTCTGTCTTGAATAAGCATTATGCTTGTTTCTTTTAAATGTTATGCCAACATTTGAAAATCTGACCATAGCTATTCAATCCAGTCTATCTCATGTCCATGTACTGAGGTCATTACTCCTAAATATGCTGAAGAATGTTATGTGCAAATTTATTTTACCAGCAGTTTTCAAATCTTTCATTCCCTTTTGAAAGTTAATTCCCAAACAAGAACTAGTATTCTGACTTAGTCATAGGCATTTCTACTGTCATAGTTGTGGAGAGTCTAAAACAAGAGGAGATTCTGTTCTTTAGCTCAGTGAACAAGTACATTATGGCTGCATGTGACTACAGTGGTGTATACGTTTCCATTGAAAAATGTTTTTATAGGTGCAGCAGTAGTAGCACAAATCAGTTGACAGTGGATCATTTTCAAATTTTAAGTTGCATGTGGACAAGTTTCCAATACCCCTTACTGTCGATCAAATCAGAGCAAAGAAGCAGTTGATGAAGCATCCAGACAAAATGCACAAGCAAGATTGGCATTTTAACAGTTTCTCATACAACTGTGAGTATGGGAGAATATTTAGCCAGGTTAGAAAAATAACTAAGTTTGGATGGCTTTCTGATAAAGCTTTGGAAATATGACTGTCAGCCAAGTCTAGACGGCAGGTCCATTGTTATGAAAAAACTTTAATTCAGCATTTCGGAAGCAGCAAAGTCTCTAACAGTATCATTCTTAAAGCTGTCAAATTAGTTGATATCAATAGATTATCTAAACAGAAATCCACAGCAAAAGTTGGGTAACCTAATGTGTAAAAGCTAAATGGTGATGTCTCGATTAAAAAAAAAAAAACCTGATGTGTTGGGGCTTTTTTTTTTTTTCTGCTTTCAACAGTATCAATAATTCATCTTTTCTCAATGGAGTGTAGTGCTTATTTTGGAAACCTTTCAAATTTTAAAACAGTATTAAAATTTTAAAAATAAATTAAGTGTTTTATATCTTTTATTTTCAAAGAAACAAAAATAAAAAAAATATTAATTCTGCTGAAAATTGCAAAAAAAGGGCTGTGAAAGTGTGAAATTTCAAACTGCTCTTATGTGTATTATTAAAAAAAATTACTTCCAATATTAGTTCTGAATTTTTCAAATTTGGTGTCCCCTCCCAGCATGCAAAATTTGAAATTATGTATGTTGCTTTCCACAGAAGTAGCTGCCATTTTATGCAAATATTTGGTTTCATGTTATTGCTTTAAAAAAAAATAAAATAAAATAATCTTGTTTATACTCTAGCACAGTGGTTCAACCTTTTTTTAATAATGGCACCCCTAAATAATTTATTTTATTTTGCGGCACCCCTACTCAATTTTCTGCCCATTAGATCCGATTTCTCTCTCTCTCTCTCTCTCTCTATATATATATATATATATATATATATGTTATATGATAGTTATTACAATAATATAATTATGAAAATTACATTTCATAATACAAATTATATATATATACAGTATATAATTTTATTCTTTATATAAAGGTACTAAGTAAACATCAATTATAGATCACCACAAAATTAAAAAGAAACTGTACATTTTTTATAATGAAATAAACATATAAATTAAAAAATAATAATAAGTTTAAGTAACTTAAACCCAAATTACGTGGCACCCCTGGAATGTTGTTACGGCACCCCGGTTGAAAACCACTGCTCTAGCATGATCACTAGTTCAGAGGAATTTACATTAATTATTTTGACAATGTACACAACATTAACTCTATTTTCCATCATGTGGGCTTGTGCCACAGTCCACTCAGAGCATATGTGCTTCCACATCCCTGCACCTTATTGCTCGGATATGTAAACAGTGGGTGGCCAGGGTAATGTCCACTGTGGACTCCCACGTAGTACTACTGAAAGTCGGTAAATTGCCTGGTTGGTTTATGACTGTTAGTCTACTGTTTGCCAGAAATTACTCTAATCTTTGCCAATTTCGGGAGCCTCTACCTTCTGGAGTCTCACTGCAACCTTCACTCTGTGTTGGGCAAATTCTGTAAATATCATCCTAGACAGTATTATTCACACAACCTCGGGATCATTCCCCCACCCAGCTAGACATAAAAGTAAACTGAATATAACAATGCCAATCTTGAACCTCTGTTTACTATACAAGACCTAGAAATAGCACTGTCCAAACCAAAAACAATAAATTCCCAGGTTTTGACCTCTTAGAGGCTGAGATTATCAAAAAATTAGCAGAAATAGCATTAAATTAATAACACTATAACAAAAATCAATAACAAAAACATGGCACACACAAATTGCAAGTAACACAATATGCGCAAGTGAGAACGGAGTAATGAGTTACAAAGCTTTAAAAATAGGAATGAAGAGAAGATCTGAAAATTAATTTTTTTATATGATTGAAGATTTCATGGAAGTGTAAACACATTTCACCATAATAACCTGCAGAATTCCAGCTGTCGGTGTTATCGCAAATTCAGTAAGATCAAGTTTACTGTCTATTTATGATAGATTTCGCTAACAGAAAAGCCCAATAAACAGGTGACTGCTAATTGTTTTTATTGTTTTATGGTTGTAACCTACAGAATTTCATCCGAACCATGTGGTACTGTCGGAGACAATCATAGAGTAATCTTCAGTGCTGCAGTCTCCTGCCCCGATTAAACGGCATGCTGTCCCAATTAAGCGAAGTAAACCCTGGCTATTTTCTCGATTGGTTTCTGTTTTTTAAGATTTGCCCCAAATAAACAGCTGCCCCGATTAACTGGTGGCCCAAATAACCAGAATCCACTGTACTTCTAAAAGGCAATTTCGACATAACACGCCCACAAATCAAAATTAACACAACCACTATAAAAATGGTAACAGAATTAAAATATCTTGGAGTAGTTTTCAATTCAAAATTAACTTTTTACCCTCATTTGACCTACTTGGCGAAAAAAGTGAGAAATTATGCAGGTGTGATTGCCATGATCAGTCGAGCAGACTGGAGGCTCAGAAGAAAGACCCAAGACCCTGGCAATCATATAACATGCAATGTTCCTCCATGTTATCATCTATGGAGCTGGTGCATGGTTTACCTGCTTGGCCCTAGTAAGAAACAAATAAATTAGAATCAATACAAAGGACAATACTTCTCACTATTACCAGAGCATGTTAGCACACCTGCGCTACAGGTGCTGGCCGGAGCTCTCCCACTTTACTTGGAAGTAGCCAAAAGAGGCTTGTATTATAGACTTAAAAGGGCATACCCACAGATGTTCTGGGGATAGCCCTTGACACAGTCAACACCATCAAGGCTGAAAGAAAAAGAACAGCCACAAAGCTCCATGAGCTATGCAAACAAATTGGGATCAGGAAACCAGAGGTCTGGTTACCAAAAGGTTTTTGCCGTGGGTGGCAATTATTAGCCCGAAGCCACCTAAGTGGTATGCCCCTGGACTTTTTACAACATTTGTATTGACAGGTCACTGCTCCCTAAAGGCAAAACTAACCTCCTTGGAGTTGACTGATGACCCAAACTGCATTGTGGTAAGAGTGAAGACTGAGCACACATTCTGTATGAATGTATAATTTATGACATCCCCAGAACACAGCTAATAACACAGATTGACCCCTTCCCAGGGGAGAACAACATATATTCATCACAGAAAAGGAAAATTATAAAGCCTTTACACAGAAAGTATTCAAAATGAGCAGAACTATCCAGAGAAGGGCAATTCAGCCCCCCAGCAATTAAACAATAATCAATAGTTAAAACTGCCCACTTCTCCCACCACACCCAGACAAGGACTTAAAAACTGTCAGGATAGCAGTGCTCTGTGCCATGACAGAAACGTGACATGGCAAAACTGGACTGACCCGAGGCCCCACATCAAATAACCATGTGAGGGGTGGAGATGTACAGGCAGCCAGGGAAGCAGATTAACTGAAAAATAATAGTAAGCTAGTAGCAAGGGGATGCAATGTAGAATGAAAGAGGAGAGTGAATGGGCTGGGCACTAAGTGAAAGAGTGAATTAGGAATTGTGGTAAAAGGGAATAAATGTCAATTTTGGTGAAAGAGAGTGACCGAGCATGAGGGAAAGAGAGTGAGTGAATGAGTGTTATGGTGAATAGGAATGAGTGAAAGAGCAAATATGAATGGCCAAAAGAATAGTTGTCTGCCTTTGTCAATATAAAGTAATGTAATAACTTACATTACTTTATATATACTAATAACACAAACACTATCACTGCATTCTCCCCTGGTTTGCAAAAACTAGAATGAAAAGGACCTGGGGTAATTGTGCAGGCAGATATGAAGTATTCTGAGCAGTACAGACAGTCTGCAAGAGTAACTCATGGTGTCTTGTCAATAATATACAGGAATTTTTCTAGCAGTGATAAGGAGGTGATTATGCCCTTGTATAAAGCAATGGTCAGGCCACACCTTAAGTACTGTATACAGGTCTGGAGGCCTCATTTTAAGAAGGATGTAGATCTGTTGGAACGAGTACAGAAAGGGGAACAAAGAGTTGCTCTTACGAAGAAAGGCTTAAATTTTGCAAATTACGGTGTCTAGAGACTAGGCACCTGCGAGGTGATCTGATTGAGGTGTATAAAGCCTTGAATAGTTTGAGCATGCTCAATGCTGATGGGATTCTTCCTCTTGCTCAGAATAATCACCTGAGAGGGCATAAATTCAAATTGAGGAAAGACAGTTGTAGGTTAGATGTGCGGAAGTTTGCCTTTAGCCATCACTTTTGTTTTTAAAATCCTCTTGGGTAGCTTGCTATTTTATTTCTTTTTATTTAATCTTATCCTAATTTGTAATTTTTATTTTTTACTTTAGTTTTGCTGTGGTTTTCATTCCTTTCCTTGTTGGTTTCTGTTGATGAAATATACATCAGCCTACTTTATCTCTTGCTACGTATATTTCCTATCAGAAACAGAGGCCTTGCTTCTTGCTATATTTCCATATTCCATATTCTCCCTCCTCTACCTGACATCATGCAGCTGTGCTGCGTGGTACCTTCATTCTCCTTCCTTCTCCGACCCCTTCTTACCCCCAGTGGGACTTATCCCCACTGATATTTCTTGGGTCGCCTTCCCTATCATCCCCTACTTCTGTCTGTTCCCCCCCCAAGCCTTCAGTGTTTTTCCCCACTCCAGCTCTCCCATACATCGCGCTTACGCTTAATATAAATTAAACTTAACTTGGCATCTAAATTTAAGTTAGAGTTAACTTAAAGAGTTAGAGTTAGAGTTAGGGTAGAGTTAACTCCCGTTAACTCTACCCTAACTTTAAACTCCAGTTCGGCCGTAACTTAATTTCCAGCTCTTAATTTTTATATATATATATATATATATATATATATATATATATACCAAATATACTAGTGTTAAATTGTTATATATATATATATATATACCTACACATACACACAGTGGACTCCCGCTAATCCGAACACATTTCGGTCGGCGGAGAGGGAATTTTTTAGTTCGCAAAATATACGTTTTTTGTATTTTCAAGTTAAATTTAAATGGCATTAATGGTACAAAAACATTTAGAATTCCACAAAACAATTGTATTTTATTGTATTATTGTACTAATACAAAATTAATAAATCAGTGTTTGACATGGCCTATTAAAATTACAGATCTATACTTACACACCAAAACAGGAACAAAAGTAATTTTTCAGAAGTAACAAACTCTGTTAGTTTCTTTTGACGTAACGATGAAAATCGGATAGATGATGCTATGTTTCGCCACTGCTTCATAAACATGTAGTCTGCCGGTGTAGCGCTGGGATGTTGTTCTAAGTAGCGTAAAGCGAGGTCAAGGGCCGCTGTCGCGTCTGTGTGCGACACAAGTTATTCCGCAGAAACACCGGGCTCTTCATCACTCCCGTCATCATTCTGCTTGGAGTCTTCTTGGGTGACAGCTGCCACGATGTCCTCATCCGACAGGTTTCATGACCTATTCCATCCACTGCAATCCACTCGTTAACATCAGAATCTATTGCTTCCTCGCACCCTGGAATTTCCTGAATGAGCTGAATTAATTGTTCTATGTCATTGTTTTCGTCAGAGCTATTGACAAAGCTGAGAGAGGGCCATAATTTCTTCCATGATCGTTGTATGGACTGCTTGGTTACACCCTCCCACGATTCAGCAACCCAATATACAACATCTTTTAAGTTCACTTGTTTCATTTTCTCATGTAAAGAAAGTGAATTGGTGTTATCTTCTATCAAGGACCTAAGATATTTCTTTCTGTATGCAAGCTTGATAGACTGTAACACCCCCTGGTCCATGGGCTGTAATAACGGTGTTACATTAGCCTGTAAAAAAGCTGCCTTTATATCCCCTAATGTCAACTCGGAAACATCTGGGTGGGACGGCGCATTGTCTATGAGGAGAATGGCACGAGGTGGCAAATCATTTTCATTGCTGAAACGTTTCACTGCTGGGACAAATTGATTACGAAACCACTCAATGAAAAGCTGTCTGTTCATCCAAGCTTTTTTTTGACTTTTATAATGAACTGGAAGATTGTTAATGTTCATATTTTTAAAAGCTCTCGGCTTCGCTGATTTACTGATCATCATCAAAGGTAGCTTGTGATTTCCTGAAGCATTACTACAAGCTATCAATGTCACTCGCTCCTTATTCATTTTAAAACCTGGGGCACGCATTTCTTGTTGAGATGCTAGACTTTTTGTGGGCAAAGCCTTAAAATTTAAACTTGTCTCATCAGCGTTATATATCTGCTGAGGTGAATAATGTGATATCAAATCAGCGAACTCACCCAAATATTTCTCTGCTGCAGCATGATCAGCTGATAATTGCTCCCCGGTGATCGTTAGGTGGCGAATCCCATGGCGCTTCTTCCAGCGATCAAACCAACCGGTACTTGCACTAAATGATTCATCACCATTCATTAGTTTGTTGAGATGAATGGCCTTTTCTCTAACAAGAGGTTCACTTAGGGGTGTTCCCCTTCCTCTTTCCTGAGTGAACCACGTGAATAAGGCTTCATCAAGCTTGTCAAACGTTGAGGGCCTTACTGTTTGTCGATTTTCAACTGATTTTTTGAAGTAGAGGTACAAAACTGCTCGATCTTTGCGCGGTTTTCTTTCCAGTCAGTTACTGTGGCCTTGCCCACTCCAAACTCTATTGCTAATTTCGTTGCACTTTCCCCCTTGTCCAGCCTTTTCAAAACTTCCAGCTTATCTTTCAACGTACACGTTGTGTGTTTCCGTTTCGTGGCCATTGTGGCAGCAGACTGAACTAAACTAAACTATAAAATGTAATATAGAGCAAAGATATAAACATTCACGTTTAATGCACAATGTCACGTGCAATTAGTCATAGCGTTGGGGGGGGGGGGTTTGCTTCCAGTGTGTTACGCTCGCGTACAAACGTTAGTAGGCTTACTATACATTCATTCCTTAATAAACCAGACCTGTTTTACTGCTTGCTTCTGCATTATTGCAGTTATTCGGCTAATCCGAACAGGGCTCGGTCCCAATTAGTTCGGACTAGCGGGAGTCTAGTGTATATATATATATATATATATATATATAGGCTGTAGCTACTGAAATCTTAGGAAACTAGGTGGTAGGGCCTGCCAACGTACTATTAAAAATCTACTGAGTGCCTGACCTGCCTCCCTGAGGTAAAGCATGGACAACATTGAGTCTCCTAGGGACCCAACGGCTAAATGGTCAGAGATACAACGGTACACAACATTCCCCTCCCCATACACCTTTAAATCTCTGACCTTCACATAGTTCTGTGTCACGTGTGCAAAGAATACAATGCGGAGATGGCGGAAACTGCAGGTGTTGTCAGACAATTAACAAATCCCACCTTACGGTGGGATTTTTATTCACTGTCTGCTCTATATATTTGTTACCTGGGACTGACATCTCCCAGGAAGACCTTGATGATCTTGTAACGCAGTTGCCTCCCCCTTTCTTACTTCTTGTGGATTTTAATGGACATACTACCCTGTGGGGGTAGTGCTAGAAACAATGGAAGGGGAGGAGTCATAGAGCATATGCTCAATGACCATGACCTTTCCCTTCTAAATGTGGGAACACAAACACCTTCTTCCACATGCCTATCCATGCGTTTTCTGCCATTGATCTCTCTCTATCTGCTCCCCTTCTCTACTCACTTGAGAAGTGCAGGCAAATGCATACGGAAGTGATCACTTCCCTGTGATAGCCTCGTTACACAGTGGGAGACCGTCTCTTCCTTTCAGGTTACCACGGTGGGAGACTGATCGGGCTGACTGGACAACATTGTTGCTGGATGCTGCCTTCCAACATCAGGCAAATTTTGACCTCAGTGCCATCAGTCAGAAGCTCATCAATGATGCAGTCACGTACATCACAGAAAATATCGTCCAAGCAGCTGTGAATGCCGTTCCAAAAACATCTGCCCGGTTTCCACCATTTCCCACAATACACAGCGTGGAATTCACAATACACAGCGGCAAAAAAAGGCTCAAAACAAAGCCTGGGGTATATTCCGACTATATCCTATCACAACCAACCTTATGGGGCCTCCGTAGCCAGGTGGCCAGGAGTGGCAGTGAGTAGCACACGCTTCTTGATTAGACTGGGGTTCGAGCCCATGACCACCAAATACGGAGGATGCAGAAAGGTCAGGGGATGACCACCGCATATCCCCGGAGCAATATGGCCTTAGTTGGTAATGCTCCTAAAAAAAAACACCAAATAACAACAACAACCAACCTTATAGCCTTTAAACGTGCACAAGCCAAAGCATGCTACATCTGCCTTCAGAGTCAAAAGGAATTGTGGATCCGTTTTACTTCATCAGTTACTCAGTCCACTAGTACTGACTTGGTCTGGGTTAAAATCTGGAAAATGAAGGGAAAATATACCTCCCACACTTCTTCAATCCTAGATTATATTGGCTATTGCAGTTGCAGAACCAACTGCAATAGCCAATTCTCTTGGGGAAACATTCTCTAACATCTCTGACATCTTCGTATTCCCCAGAGTTCCTGGTCCTGAAACAAAATTGAAAAACAGGCACTTAATTTTAAGTCTAAGAGCCTTTATTCCTACAATGGGCCATTTGCTATGCAGGAACTGAGAAGAGCTCTCATTCTTTCCAAGGCAAGTGCTGTTGGACCAGATGGCATCCATTACGAAATGATTAAGCATCTTTCAACAAAATCTATGGATTGCCTGCTCCTTCTCTATAACAGAATCTTTATTGAAGAGCAGTTTCTGGATTCCTGGCACAAGGCAATCATTCTTACCTTTGCTAAGCCAGAAAAGGATCCTAAAGTCTCTACTAATTATCGTCCTATTGCTCTGACTAGCTGTCTGTGCAAAACCCTAGAGAGAGAGAGAGAGAGAGAGAGAGAATGATTAATTTTCGTTTAATATGGTATCAAATGACCTCTCCAACATCCAGTGCAGCTTCCAAAGGGACCGGTCCACTCTGGACCATCTTATTAGATTGGAAACATCCACCGGGATGCTTTCCTAAAACGAGAACATTTGGTGTCTGTATTCTTTGACATGAAGAAAGCGTATGACACAACTTGGAGATTTGGCATCTTAAAAGATTTGCATGGCCTTGGTCTTAGAGGGCATCTCCCCATTTTTATTAAAAACTTTTTAGCCAATCGATCTTTCCAAGTTCGTGTGGGATCCTCACTCTCTCGTCCCTTCTGCCAAGAGGAGGGAGTACCACAAGGATCAGTATTAAGCATGCTTTTCGCCATCAAAGTAAATTCCATCACAGAACAACTTCCTCCAACAATAAACAGTGCCCTCTATGTTGATGACTTTAGCATATTTTGTCAGTCATGCAACATGAGGGTTATTGAAAGACAACTGCAAAAAGCCATTGATTGCCTAAATTCCTGGGCACTCTCTAATGGATTCAGGTTCTCGCTGCAGAAGACCATTTGCATACACTTTTGTCGTAAGCGTAATCTTCATCCTGAACCTGAATTATGGCTTGGACAAAATGCTATTCCAGTAGCGGCAGACACAAAATTCTTAGGACTTGTATTTGATCAAAAGCTGACCTTTCTGGATCACATCCATCAACTCCATACAAAGTGCACAAGAGGCTTGAATAATCTCTGCTCTCTTTCTCTCTCTTCTACATTTTGGGGTGCAGAAAGATGCACCCTACTATGCATTTACCATGCATTTGTATGATCCAGACTAGATTACGGGTCCCTGGTATGCAATTCGGCCAGAGACAGTGTACTTCGATGGCTGGATTCTGTCCATCATCAGATTCTCCATATTGCTATTGGAGCATATCGAACATCTCCTGTCCAGAGCTTATACGTCGAAGCAAACGAACCACCATTATCGCTTCGATGTGAGCAGTTGTCTCTAAAGTATGCTTTAAAACTGAAATCCCTGCCAGACCATCCTACGTGGCCATTCGTTTTTGAGCCATGGTGAGAAAATTTGTACAACACCCATAAGACTGCCAATTGTCCTTTTGGTATTCGTCTCCAAGAGCTACTCAAAGAACTTAAAATCAAGGTAGACAAGGTTGCCCAAACACCAAAGCAGCCCCTTTCACCCTGGCATGCTCATGTTCCAGCATGTGACTTGTCCCTTAAAAATTGGGGGAAGTCGGACATTCCATCATCTGTCTACCTGCAGCTTTATTCAGCAAACCGAGCTGAACATTCTGACTTTGCGCCAGTTTACACAGACAGCTCGAAGTCAGAATCATATGTATGATCTGCTGCTGTCTTTACAGACACCACTACGTCAGAGCAGATTCTCTCTGAATGCAGCATATTTGCTGCAGAGCTGCACGCTATAGAGTTAGCCTTGGATCACATTAGTAAATGCCAATACCAACGGTTCATTTTATATTCCAACTCTCTCAGCGTGTTACAGGCTTTAATAACTGTGAGGTATAACCCTAATTCTGTCTTTCATTCAGCAAAAGATTCACTCTCTCCATGAACGTGAATACAATATCTGCTTCTGCTGGAGTCCCAGCCACATTGGGATTAGGACAAATGATTTGGCTGACACCGCAGCTAAATCAATTCCCAATATTAATTGCTGCCTGTCAGTCCCCTGTACCGACTACAGGCAAATAATATACCAAAAGATATACTCCCAATGGCAGGATTCGTGGAATAGACAGACTACGAACAAATTATATCATATAAAGCCTGTAATTGAACCGTGGCAGTCTAGTCTACACAGCATTCGTAAGGAGGAAGTTGTTCTTGTCCGGACCCGCATGGGACATAGTCATTTGACATATTCGTATTTACTGAGGGCTGATGATCCTCCTATGTGTGAGTCCTGTGACACAATTTTATCAATTAGACATATTTTAATTGACTATCCAGATTTTAGCAATATAGGGAGCTAAATGATTTTGTAATAATTGAAAGCAAGTGGAGGAGAAATTGTTGAAGTTAAACATCAGAAAGGCACCTCAAGTGGATGGATCCTATCCAGTTATATTAAAGGATGCAGCAAAGTTAAAATTTGCTGTTTTTGGAACATCATCATTTGGTCCCACTGTATAGAATTTAAATACTGTCTGAGACTACTGTGCTTATCTTTATGAAAGCAAAAATACTTCTTTTTACATTGATACACTGATCACTGCCACCTAGCGGTTACTTTATCTGTAAATTCTTAATGCACAAATTATCAGATCAAGAGTATTACTCCCTCTGGTTGCCCTTCGAACATGCTGCTGTAGAAAAGATGATACAATAAATCCACAAAAGTCTTGCTAGTGTGCGAGTGACCAATCCACAAGTTCCATCAATATCTGGGAGGTTAAAATCTCCCGTTATAAGACATTCTGATTTACTGGCTCACTCTATTACTCTGTACAATTGTTTGTTGTACTCACCAGGTCATTAGGCTCTCTCTTCTATAATAATTTGCACAAGACCTTTTGATGCAATTATTTCACAAAATGACACAATATTTCACTTTATTTTTCTTGACTATATTTTCTAACATGCTGCTGTAGAAAAGATGATACAATAAATCCACAAAAGTCTTGCTAGTGTGCGAGTGACCAATCCACAAGTTCCAGTCAATATCTGGGAGGTTAAAATCTCCCGTTATAAGACATTCTGATTTACTGGCTCACTCTATTACTCTGTACAATTGTTTGTTGTACTCACCAGGTCATTAGGCTCTCTCTTCTATAATAATTTGCACAAGACCTTTTGATGCAATTATTTCACAAATGACACAATATTTCACTTTATTTTTCTTGACTATATAAATACTGGCTAAACTTGACTGTACAAATTCTGTAAATGTGCTTTACCTTTTTTTTTTAGAAAAATACAATATGAATAATTCTAATGAGTATTGTTTTACATTTATAGGTACCTGCTGATGCTGGAGTAACTGCTTTGAAAATGGTGGAAATGATTATTGGGAAAAAATCATGAAATTACTAGTTAATTGGCATATTAATAATATAGTCTATAACCTAATATGGACTTAAAAGAAAGCCAAGCAAATTTCCAAATTGCACAGTACATCTAAATTGCCCTTCCAATTCATTGTGAATGCATAAAACTTACAAAATATGTTTTCTCTTGGTTGAAAAATACTCTGTCTGTGCATAATACCTATAAGAATCTTTTATGCAATAACAGGTTCATTTTTTTTTTTTTTTTTGTAAATCATTACTTTTTTAAATATATTGATGCTTTTATGTGAAAGATGTATGTGTGCGCACATGTTTAATCCTGTAAGATTTGGAAATCATGTAAGATTAAGATAAATTTATAGTTTATAAAATTGTGAATTTGTTGTTTACATGTTGTTGGTGAATCGAACTATATTTACTGTTAATGCATTTGTGACAAAATTATTGCCTTATTCTTTTTTGGTAGTAAGAGGTATGTCTGTAAAAGGTATACTCACAACTTTTGGCTCAGTTAAAATATTTTCATTGAGTTAACAACGGGTCAGACTCTGTCAGATCAAAACAATGGTATTTAACGCATTAGCATACCAAGTTCTTGCCAGCTGAAATGTTCCTTACCTTAATTTAAATAATGCTTATTTTTACATAAGAAAATAAGTTTGCCCTCCATCACTATCCAGACTTGTCTCATTTTTCCGTGATGCCATTATTCAGTAATGCTACCATTATTCAGCAGCCGATCACAAAAAAGTATTAGAAAGCATTCTCAAAAGCAGCAAACTAATTTGTTTACTCCAAATGGTTTGAGATAATTCTATGCTGTGTGTGCATGATATTATGATGAGTGCTATGCTCACTCATCGGTTGTTACAGAAAATTTGATATTCTGCTGTCGTTATTATTTTTTATTTGGTTGTTTTTTTTTAGGAGCATTAGCAACTAAAGCCATATTGCTCCAGGGATATTCGGTGGTCACGGGTTCGAACCCCGGTATAATTGAGAAGCATGTGCTACGCACTGCTGCTCCTGCCCACCTGGCTACGGAGGCGCCTGTCAGTGCATGATGATGATGGAGTAGAATGAAACTTAAGAAATACAGAACATGCCCATTTAATTGAATTCATGCTACTAATTTAGTTTATGCTTGGAAAAGTAATAGAAGAAGAAAATTTATTTTTTTTTATAGTGCTTTTTTTTTGTGAAACCCCAAACAAATGTATTAAAACTTATAGTATATTACTTGCATGGGGTAAAGGTTGAAAAGACTGAAGGCACTTGCTTACAATAGACTTGAATTTCTGTAGACTGTAATTTTCTGGAAATGTGTGAAGCTTGTTCCAGAAAGCAGAAGTGGAAGTGATAAATTAGGAAAATAAAAAGTTAATTCTTGGAGTTTGGAGTTGGGTGGATATTAACTGGTTGTGGTATATGTTTGGACTGGTTTGAAAGAAAGAGAGGGGGAATTACTGATGTCATTTCAGAAGAACAGTGCTTTGAAGGATCTACAGAAATGGCATGCAGCAGAAATTGAACAACTATGAGACAGAAGGTGGATGGACTCTGTAAGAGATGGGTCATTAATTAACCTAACTGTTCTATTTTGAATGGCGTCTAGAAGCCTGAGAGAGGTTATGGGGCATTGCCCCAGATTTGGGAACAATATTCCATGGTAGGATGCATTTGAGATTTGTACAGCCTGAATAGCTGTTTAGAATAAAAGTAATGCCAAGTGTGAAAGATAAAAACCCATTTTTTTTTTATTCAGAGGATGCAATCTTCTGATGTGCTTATACCAAAAGAGATGAAGTCAGGATAATCCATTATAGAGATTGAACTTGTCTACCAATATGAGTGTCATTGAAGGTGAGTAGGAGCACTAGATCCTCTTTTGCAACAAATAAGACAGGACTGAGTTTTAGAAGGATTGAAATTTACTTAGTTTTCATTTCCCTGTGGAGATTGACATTCAGAAATATGCAATGTATATTTCAGAAGTTGATGCAATTTGTGTAGGGAAAGATTCTCAAACTGTAAGATAGAATGTAGTGTGCTATCACCATCAAAACTACATAATTTCTGCTTACTGGAAGAAGGTCATTAATATACAAGGGAAACAGTGTGAAAAAGATTTTTTACAGAATTTGAAAACAGAACCACTGCTTACTTCTTCTTTTACAAGAAGTAAGCAGTCAGAGAGAAAACTGAGTACCAACTTGCAAAAAATATTCAGCAGTCCCTAATATGAGAGTTTGTTTAGAACACTTTTATTCCAAACACAATCTTAGAAATATCAAAAACAGCATTCTGAATTTCACCAAATTTTTCTGTCCAACTTTCCAAAGATAACTAACATAAACCTATATATATATATCACCAATAGATCAGCACTGACAGAAGTTTGTTGCTAATCATTCATCAGATGAAAGGATTTCAAGATAGTTTGAGTTGGTGGTTTGTGGGTTTATCCATTACTTTGGAAAGAGAAGAGGTAAGTGAAGTGGAATGATAATTGGAAGGCCGAAATTTGCCATCCTTTCATTTTTTTTTTTTTGAAAATTTGCTAGAAGATCCAACTTTCAAACAAAAGAAAATCCCACTGGAGTATCACAGAACAGGAGTACAGGGTTTGAGAACAAGTGGCATTTTCTTCTGTGTGAAAATCTGCTGTCCTTTCTTATCATCAGAATTGCTCAATTCTTTTAACATCCTTTTCTTGGAGGATTATTAGAGGCATTAAGTGGAGTTTATTGGATATGATAGGATGTGATTTGCCAAGAACATCAATACAAGAAGGCCATTAAAATAAAAGTAGGATGATAGTAAGTTAGCTTTATCTGAGGTTGAAAAAGAAACATCGGGTTGTAACACAGACGTAAATATTGATGGACAAATTGTGGTCAATAGTTTTGGCAGGATACCAAAACGAATGATTACCACTTGGAGAAGAAGGAAATTTTCTACTCTTAGTGTGTTCAAAATTGTGTATGGATCAATTAGTAATTATTTACAACTTTTTGAGTTTTGGTTTAGTCAGAAAATTGAGGTACAGATTTCAATATGAGCAAAATTGCAAAATAACACATTCTTATCTTGAACAGCCTTAGTATTCTTTTTTATTTATTCATTTTATTTTTGGGGGAACCAAAATTTAGAAAAGGGATAAAATTTTAAGGCAGAATGAAGGCAGATTTCACCCTACAAGAATAATTTTACTGAAATGGCCTGAGCGAATTGAGATTGAAACAAACCCCAAACAAGGATTTTAATTGTGTAGTTCAGGGGTCTAAAACCCTTTTTTGAGCAAAGAGCCATTTTTGATTTAATTAAAAAAAAAAAAAAAATCAGAAGAGCTGCACCTCAGCTCAATCTGGGATGGGGGAGTTTTTTAAGAAATGGAATACAGTGGGAAGGTGTTTTATTTAAAAAAATATATATATATTTTTTCAAATATTATTTATTAATACTGAAAAAAAAAAACAACAAACATCCAATTAGGTACAAATTAATGTGACTTTTGCTGCTGAGCAAAACTTCTTGAGCGAGTCTCTCAACATCAAGCGAGTATGCCGTAATTTTCATCTTTAAACATGCTGAGATTCTCGCATTGTTCAGGCAGTTTCTTGATTTATTTTCATTATAGTTCATATTCAAAAATATTTGCTCGTGGAAATACGTAGCTTGTTGTACTTGTGGGCTAAAAGTTAGAGCCGCAGGTTGCTGACCCCTGATGTAGATCATCCCATTTTGACATTCTTTTAATGTCAAAAATATGAAGCTGAGAATGGTCATGAAAGAGAGTCTCTTTTCTATAAGAGACATCACCAAATTGTGATCTTAATTGCCTGGAGGACCACTAACACTTTGACTGTATACTTTGAAGATTGAGAAAAATCAAGGTTGGCCATGTGATTAGGTTGTGTGGTAATGTGGTACGTAAATACTAGGGCTTGCAAACTGGTTTTATAAACCTGTGAAACCCGGTTTTCATATTGAGTTGTTAAAACCGAAACCGAGCTTCTAAAACTGGATTCGAATATTTTTTTAGTTAGCCCTCGAATATAGTTTTTTGTTACGCACATTTTCTTTTGTTTGTTCGTTTGTCTAGATCGTTCAACTGCTTTATGTTTTAAACATGTTTTTTATTTTATTTTATGTTTAGGTATGAATCTCATGGGCAAGTGGCCCAAATCTAGGAGCGGTACCTTTTATCTTCCTACCTGTATCATGGCACGATGCAGGTGTACTCATTTACGACTGAATCGGACCGATAGTGTAAAAGAAAATGCTCAACATTTCTCCGTTCCATCTATCTTGTTCGCCAGGCAAGTTATGGAACGCGCCTTATTTGATGGTTACCCACTAGAAACAGATTCGCTGAATATTGCATCAAATTTCAATCATAGAAAGTTTTTTGCTTCTTTATTCGTATTAAATTTGCGATCAAATGTTCTCCAAAAAGCAGCTTCACCAAATTTAGCTTTTATGTAATTTTGAAAATACAATAGATTTAATTGGGGAAAAAAAATTGCGAGTAAATAAATAAAAAATTTCTTTCATGAAAATTTCGAAACTTGCCTCGTTTCGACTCTTCATTCAGTACTTGCGGGAGTAACGCATAGTATTGTGCCTTTGTTATCTTCAATATTTTTATTTAAAATTGTCGGTGATATAAATTCCTACTAATTAATATTTATTACTCTTAATATGTCTAAGATGAAATCAAATGTATGGAATTATTTTGCTCGAAAAAGCAAAGATGAAGCACAATGTTCGAAATGTCAGAAGATAATGAAGTTGTCTGAAGGATCTACATCATCTTTGATGTTGCATTTAAATAAAATGCATCAGATTGACATTAAACAAGATAACAGTGAACCTCCCATAAAAACGGTAAGAACATTAAAAAACTTGATCGTTAAAAAATCTATGGAAGAAGAGATTTCAAAATGAGCTGCTTTAGATGGATTTTCTTTTAATTCAATTGCCAAGAGTGAGTTTATACAATCAAGCCTTCACCTTCAGAGAAATAAATATGATAAATTACCACCAGTCTCAGTGAATGGAATTAAAAATATGGTTCTGAATTATTATAAAACTAAGAAAGAAGAACTCATTCAGCATTTCAAAAATTCATTGGTTTTGGGTGCACGGTATTCATTGACTCTAGACGAATATACGTCTATACAAAATAAAAGGTATATGAATATAAATGTGCATTCAAAAGATAATCATTGGTCGTTAGGTGTTATTGAGATTAATGGTTCACTTGACAGCAGAAGAACTGAGCAAATTGTGAATGGACACTTGAAGGAATTTGGTTTGAATTTGGATGAGGATATTTGTTGCCTGCACCACCGATGGAGCAGCAATGATGATTACGTTTGGCAAGTAAATTACGCCTAATCATCAACAATGTATAGCCCATTGTATACATCTGTCAGTTATAGATGTACTTTATGAAAAAGCAATCAATTATGGTGCCACAGTCTCTGAGTCTCCCAAAGACATAAGAAGAAAATGAAAATAATGAAGAAAGTAGTGATGATGAAGAAGTTGAAGAAAGACAGCAAGGCATGCTTTATCAAACCGACTTTACCGATGAGCTCATTTATTTCTTCAATCCAATGGCCAATATTGCACAAACTATTAACAAAGTCAGAAAAATTTGCAAGCTTTTTCGAAAATCGCCTACCAAAAATGACATATTACAAAATTTTGTTAAAGCAAAATTTAATAGGAAAGAATATAAACTTATATTAGATTGCAAGACTAGATGGGATAGCACATTCTATATGATTGAGAGATTTTGGAAATTGAAAAATTGCATTCCAAATGCTCTATATGCAGTACTGTCAACTGAAGCTGTGTCTGACGATGACTGGAAAACACTTGAATTGCTATGTGAAACTTTGCAACCAGTTGAAATGTATCTTCTGAAGGCTATAACCTCAGAAGATACAGACTTACTTAAAGGAGAGTCTTCAATAGAATTTCTGCTTGCTAAGCTTAATACAGCAGAAAACCCATTTGCTTTAAAGTTTCACCAAAGCCTTTTGCAGCGTTACAGTGCAAGACGAAATTTGCCAACTGTGGCTTTGCTGAGCTATCTACACAACCCCAAAAAGTTTAGGAAAGAAGATTCAGGTTCAAGAACTTTCGATTTTCCAAGTAAGCAAGTTTTGAAAAAGCATGCTGAAGAGATTTATCAGAGATTATTTGCAAAACATTCCGAAGGAGTCTTAGCGTTGAATGAAGAAACTGAAAATAAACGAACTGTTCTTTTAGAAGAAAACAAAGACTCGTCTAGTTCCGATGTTGGAGATACACTCATGCAAGAGTATGATAGTGTAATAAAGAGATTAACTGAAGAGCCTTCAAAATATCCGAGTCAATTGGAAATCAGCAAAGAATTTAAAATTTTGGAGGCAACTAGCAGTAGAAGTGAAAAGCTGGAGAAAGTTTATAGAGCACTGCTGACCATTAAACCAACAAGTGTCCAATCTGAGAGAGTGTTTTCGATCACTGGTCTCTTTAACACAAAAATAAGGTCAAATCTATCAGAAAAAATGATTAATATACTGTTTTTTTTTTAAGGATCATTTTCAGAAAAAAGCTGAGCAATAAATAGTAAAGTATTTATTTTTAAATACTTTACTATTTGTAAAGTATTTTACAAATACTTTAAGCTGTTTTTTTTTTCACATTATTTTTATTTATTATTATTATAGGGCTCATTATTTTTTGTTTACTATACGAGAAGATAGTTTTTATTCAAAGGATTTGAATACAATTTGTAATTTTGTATAATCTCAAACCGGTTACTTTTTTGGAGTATTTTAATTTTTTTATTTTTTTTTTACTTTATGAGGTGATAGATTTTGTTTAAAAGATTTGATTACGATTTGTACAATCTACCCAAGATAAAATAAATACCTGTGCTATAAGCTTTTAATTATTTTCCTTAAGTCTGAGAAAATCGGTTTTAAAACCGGTTTTATGAGTAAACTTCGGTTAAAACCGGTTTTATGAGTAAACTTTGGTTAAACTCGGTTTTGATATTTCTCGGTTTTATGCAATCCCTAGTAAAAATACCCAAGTTGTGTAAAGTAATTAATTTTAAAAGCCTGGCATCTTGACTAGTTAGGACCATGCAACTTGAAAATTGAAGCCAGCTGAAGTTGTGAACATTAAAATCACCAAGGAAGTTAGACTAGAGAAAAAATCAAATTTCAAAAAAAAGAAAGTTAGAGTTCCAAGTGCTTAGCATTTTTCCTTCTGGCTTTTCCTATGACCTTTTTGATCCAGAATTGAAAACCACAGAATTGATCAATCTGGATTGAAAAGGGCAGACAAATTTTTGGACTTTCTTCTCACTATGACTAAATTACTCAACTGCCAGCGAAGGTTGCTGGACAAATTATCTGGTTTTTCTTCTGACAATTAGGAAGAAAAGGTTGTAAAAGTAAGGTGGTTCCCCCTTCAAGTGGATTAAAAATCTGAAGCTGCATATTTGTGTGAGGAAGCAATGAACATATTAAAACAGTTGGGAGAATGATAAAGGCAACAGATGAATTTTACAAAATGGAGTAGAGAGATTTTAAGCCAGTGGAGTATCTGACAACAAATATCAGAATGGACATATTCAAAAATACTACCTTTGAAGTGAATGGAATCAAAGCAAGTAATTTGGGCAACTTAGATGAGTTCAGGCAATTGATAGTTGTGGCCCTCTCAGAAAAAGTAAGTGGGGTTTGGCAGGTTGTAGGTGGAAATGGAATCACTGAGACCACATATTTGTGAAATGAATGAGGAAATTTTAGGAAGATTTAGATCTATTCAAAGATAAATTTGTTCTCTTAGCTTGACTATTCTTGATTTATTAATTAGATAAAGTAAAGGGTGGGAACATGTATGAATTATTGAAATTTTTGGATGTATCCTACATCCAAAAATTTCAATAATTCATACATGTTTCATACATAAAAATTTCAGTAATAATTCCTAGCACAAATATACTCAGCTTTTGTGACAATGCCTCCTGCATACACACCACTCAGACACTGCAGTTGCTAGCTGGCAGAATAGGGCAATTAGATTTTACAGTAACTGCTCCAATGGATTATCTAGCAGCTAGCATGTGAAATTCCTTTTGTAGTTGTAACCTCATAATATAAGGAGAGAGAGAGGGAGTCTTTTATTGCACCACATTCAATTGTGACAGTTAGGTGATAGATAGTTTTGCATTGTCCCTTCATAGCCAAAAGGCCAGGGGTTAACACTTATAGATGATAACCAGATATATTACAGAAATAAATAAATTGCCATTAAGTGATATAGGGCATTTAAATGAAATAACATCCAATGACATAAGACGATACAATGACTTCCATAATGGCATTAGGTTACATAAAATATTAAGATGACATTAAATAAATTCTAGTGTAACATAAACTTTAAGTTAAATTAACAAAATGACACTTGAAAGTTCCGATTTTTGGGTTCGCAGCTTGTGGGAGAGAACAGCATGAACAAAGGCAGTTGCACATACCGCGGTTCCTTCCCTGGTATGCTCAGTTGGAAGTACTCAGACTCACTGTTGTACCTCTCCATGACAACTATCATAACATCAAAATGCATCGGTCACATTACTGATAGAAGATTTGTGGGTTTCTAGATCTTTGTTCTAGAAACTAAATATGGGTTTTTGCCATTTCTGGCCTCCAGTAAGCAAAATGGTGGTACTGCCTGGATGATGAGAGTCATCTGGCAACCCCCAGGGGCTCACATATGGTGAGTATAGGCATCATCTGAAGAATGATGATATCCTGAGAACTGGATATCATCATTCTTCCCTTTCTTGGTGATTCCTTTCTACTTCTCTCTCTCTCTCCCCACCCCCCCAGGGTAATAGGGAAAAATTTTTTTTGCCGGTGCAGCATAAGCCTCAGGCTTCCTTGCACATATGGCTAATAATAATAATAATTAGTAACACAGAAGGGTGGCTTTCCTGTATGAGATGTGGACACCACGCTTCAGTGTCTGCTTATGTTGGTTCACATCTGAGTGGTCACTTTGTATATACTAGGAGCAGTGCTTCAGACTGCACATGGTGATGTATCCAAAATTAGTGAACTCACCATCATGAAGGTGAAATTAGACAATTTTGTTGTTGCAAAATGACCAGAATTCCTAAAATTGAGCCCATTTTGTCACAAGTAATACAGGACCATTTTTACAGGAATGCAGTTATACTGCAGTCATAGCATGGATTTGTTAAAGGGCTAGTTTGACTGACAAACTTGATTTTATACTAAATATAAATACTGAATGCAAAAAATAATTTTGATATCATATACTTGGATTTAAAGAAAGCCTTGAAATTAACAACACTCTCACTGCAGTCACATCTTACCTCTGCCAGTTTGGGCTCAGGATCAATCCTGCTAAGTCCGAATTCATGATGTATTTACTGAAGCAAACTCCACCTCTCCAGCCTTCAGTCAGTAACACCCTCAGCCATCATGATCTAGGCATTGTGTTAGACTCCAAACTTTGGTTTAACACCACTTTGACATGCTCCTCACATGTGCTTCAAGACTCCAATGAATAGCAAAACAACATCTACATATCACCGATTTAAAAAAAAAAAAAAAAAACCAACCGTGAAATACATAAGAACAGTTATCTTTCCACCTTTGCTCTATGGTGCTGAAATTTGGGTGTCAGTGGCACTATCAATAAAGAAACTACTCTTTGCCACAGAATCCTGGCTCCTGAAGTGGGTCAACAGGAAGCACAACCTTCCAGCTCTGATTCATGCTGCGCAGCTTGCTATCCCTCTCTGGATTCCTCGGCTTCCCACCTTAATTGACGACCCCAACACCTCCTAGCAACAGTCATCATGATAACAGGCATAATTGCAATACCTTCATTCTGGGATACCCGTGGCTGGAGGATTCCCCTTGCTGCCCTTAGGACCAATCCTGAGCTCTACCTGCATTCAGCACAACTCCATTTCTCGGACAGGTTCCTCTCTCAGCAAATGCTCAAGCAAACCCAGGCACTTGACGCCGACCTGAACAAATTCACCGTTGACCGGACATAATGGAAAAAAATGATGACTAGCAGGACTAATCGGCAGTGACTGATTTTTGCCTTGCATCTGCTTCTATCTGATTGAGCTGGTGCTCTTATCTCAATGTTAGGCCAGCTTGATCAGACCTAACTCACATGAGGAGTTCTCTCCTTTGTATTGAAATATGTTTTCATTTTGTAAATAATTGTTCAAGTATCTCAGAAGTATCAGAAGGCTGTAAACCCCTGGCTTTATGGCCATGAAGGGCAATAAATAAAGATTTCTCTCTCTCTCTCTCCTTAGACATTATTGTACAAATTAGAACAGTGGCACATTAAGGGCAAGTTACTGCTATGGATAATGGGATGATTGACTGGAAGAAGACAGAGTGGTTATCAATGGACACTGCTCTTTGTGGGCTAATGTTATTAGCGGAGTTACTTAGGGTTTGGTGCTGGGCCCAAAAAAAAAAAAAAAAAAAAAAAAAAAAAAACCCCTTCTCACATTACCTATCCAACCGCTCTAATAATTTGTCTAGTTCCTCCTTAACTTTATTCAAATTACCCACTTCCACAGTACCAAATGGAAGTTTGATCTAACAATCAACCTGCTAGCTGAAAGCAACCATCCTTCCTCAATTTAAATTGATACTGCCCCTTTATTTGTATTGTCTGAGTAAGAGGAATAATGCCATCAGCATTATATAAGTGTAAAAGTTATTCTATGGTGTTTTTTTTTTTTTTTTTTCAATCTTCTGCAATAAAGATAAAAACACTAAAAAATGAATAAATAAGTACATAATACAAAGAAGTTTTATTCCATTTCTATAACTGCAAGATAATATTTTTCTAATTCATTAATGAATTTAATGAACTGTATTTCGTGCCAGCACACTGATTGTATGACATTTTGCTTTGCTCAAATGTTTGATCAAGTACATTCAACGAATAACAGAAATCAACAAGCATGTAAAAATAAGAAATAAAGTATACAGCATATGTGTTTATTACAAAAACTTTTGAGTCTAAAGGCAAGTAAAGTGCCTGTAGATGATAACATATACCCAGTAATTTTGAGAGATAAAGACTGCATTGAGCCATTAAAGTTAATTATGAAGACACTATTGGAATTGGGAAAGAGACTTTTGGACTGGAGAAATGCTGATACATCAACAATGCCTAAGTTTTAAGAGTAAAGTGGGTAGCTACAGATCAATCAGGTTGAATTCAGTGATAGTGAAAACCATGGAGCTTAATATCAAGAATGCAAAAACTGACATTTAGATAGAATAAAATTCTGAAGGAAAGAATACTGTTTTGTAAGAAAAAATCATGTTTAATTAATCCATTTAGCTATTTTGACACAGTCACTCACGAGTTGAATACAAGAACTTTTATTGTTTATTTGGATTATAGCAGCAAAGCACTTGACTCAGTCTTGCATAACAGGTTACTGTATAAGCTAAATGGGTAAGGATTACAGGTAAGATTCTTAGATGAACTACAGGAGGCTGTGATTACTGATTACTCTTTAGATTGGGCTAACGTTAAAAGTAGGTCCATAAGAAATGTATTTGGAAATGTCAAGGTTGAGAGAGTGGTAAAAGATCAGTTCTTCAGAACGGTTTGATTAAACTTCAAGGAAAGTCAGAAAAATGGCAGCTACCTTTTAATGCATGGGGAATAGCAACCGCAAAATAACTTACACTTTGTGGAGTTGAATTAAAAAATAGAGGAAGAAAGGGTTTTGGGATAATACAGTCAGTCCTCATATAACATGTGTTTGCACTACACGAATTTGATCATACACGATTTATAAATAGGGCAACGATATTTTATATAACACGAACCGAATTCGCTTATGCACGATTCGCCTTTGTGTTCACAAGAAATGGCAGTCGAATGCAGAATCACCCCAACTGAACGCAACACGATAGGAATGAAGAGAAGATTCTGAAAATGTATTTGTGTTTTTTATATCAGTGAAGGGGAAACACATTTCACCATAATAACATAAAAACCAACACAATTCCAGCAATCAATATAATCGCAAATGCAATTAGATCGAGTTCACTACCAGTTTATAACAGATTCCACTAGCAGGAACGCAACTGGAAATTGTTTTTATTGTTTTATGGTAGTGACCTCCAGAAATGTGCTTTAGTAAAATGTGAGGTGTTAATAGTGTATCTCTGCCTTTACGGTGCTGTTTATTCAGTTGCTACACGCACGCAGCTTTGTTTATGTGTATCAAGCTTGCCTCCTCGTTTTGTAATTGTACTTTATTCCATAAAAATGAGTAAAATACTTAAAAGGTGTGAAAAGGAAGCATCCTGGTGAATCGTAACAAAATACTTACGTATTTTATTACGATTATTTATTGTGTTTGGTAATGTTTTGGTTACAAATGTGTGTTCAATCTTGGGTAGTCGGCACCTAATCCTATTTTTCCCATAGGGCCTGTTATTTCTATTGCACGATTTTGCATTGCACGAGGATTTCTAGGAACGCGACTATCGTGCTATATGAGGACTGACTGTATTAGCAGAGACAAAGTTCTCTAAAGAGTGTAGACAGGTAGCAGGAAAAGCTCTTGGTGTCCTGTTAATAATACATGAAATATTTGCTTAGAGATAGGAAGGTCATAAGCCTCAGGCTTCCTTGCACCATATGGCTAATAATAATAATAATTAGTAACACAGAAGGGTGGCTTTCCTGTATGAGGCAGCGTATAAAAGCAATTGTAGAACCACACTTGGCATTATGTCCAAGTGCAGAGATTGTATTAAAAAAAAAAAAAAAAAAGACATCAAGCTTTTTTGAAAGGTTTACAGATCAAATCGGATTCAAAGACATGTATAGGTCGGAAATTGTTCAAAAGCAGTGCCCATATGAGGAAATACTTCGAAATGTGCACTACAGAGCTAGCAACTAGCAACTTAGAAGGACCTCAAATTTTTAGAGATATAACTGAAAATTTTACCATAAATTCAAATTATGGAAAAAGAGTAAACTGGACTTGAAGGAACCTACTTTTAGAAATTTACTATTTCCTGCTGTTCTAAACTGTCAGAAAATATCTCCAAAATACTGAGTGCACAACAAAGAATTCATTAAAACCTCAGCAACATAATATGAAAAGTTAAAACCGTAACCAAAAAATGCAATTTTATAAACAACAGTAGTTATCCAAGAGTAATTGCTGTAGATGTTCATTTTCCCCCCTGTCCTGGCTCGGTTAGCAACAAAATAAAAAAAATAAATAAATAAATAAAAACATATCAATAAAATGTTACTTGCACGCTGGACACTTTCAAAACTAAACATTTTCACCTGAGAGGGGGAACCAGTTACCATATTTGTCAGCTGTGATATATTCAGTTATGAAATTGCATTTAGAATGGCAAAAAGTGCTAAATGCATGATTGAAAGTTGCATGAATTGACAAAGTTATATTTTTATAAAGTTCTACTAATATAAGCCCAGTTTCATTCTAGTTGCTTTTGAAGCAATAATTTACAGTTTTCATAGAGTAATTGCAAGGAAGAACCACACAGATGTAGTGTGATCCATTTTTCAACTTTTAGATTCTCAGGTGCCACTCTGGCTTTGACTCCGTCAAATGACTGCCATTGTAGTTATCCGTTTTTCAGCAGTGGCATTATCAGTTCATTTCTTTGAAATGGGGGGAAAAAAAAAGTCTCATCCATGCTATTCTCTAGTTCAGGGAAATGCATACTTACACACTCTAACTTTCTAATGCATAGGCTTGGGCTTGGAAGTAATATTTTAGGGCTTTTCCAGAATAATTAACTGAAAACAAGTGATCAAGCAAAACATACGAGAACTCTTGAAAGAGTTGCTCCTTCCTTGCAACCTTGTATTTATTTTGTAGCATTTTCACTGTATTTTTTTTATTTTTATTGTGAATAGCTTCACTTGTTAATAAGAACTACAGTTTCTCAATGTTTTTTTTTTAGTAATATACTAGGGGCTTCGCCCCTGCTCGCTTTGCTTGCAAGCACGCTTTTCTATGTAAAATGCAGAGGTATGACAGAGTCAAATCTATACGTAAAAGAGACACCTGTCAAAACGCACTGATCGATATCTAATCAGGAAATGGCGTATGTAATTATTTACCTGTGCATCTGTAGTGACGTGATTGCTCCGCCCACGTGTACCATGTGACCTGCATTCCTCTTCTCCCATTGGCTATCTCCACCATGCATCATTCTCAAGGTTGAATAAATATCACTATGTAATTATTTACCTGGTTTACATAGGTCACTTAGGAAAAGGCCTTTTGCTTCTGGTTCCATAATGCATGAGGAATGTTGTGTCTGAAAGAGGAGGACTGAAATATTTAACTAATATATTTATAAACTATACAAATATTTAAAATATTTACAAATATACAAACTGTCTGGTCCCTTCATCAGCTGACATTAAAATGGAACATCAAATGATGCTAGGTGTGATTAGGCAGTGAAGCATGTGGACGAGGTTTGTGAACATTATGGAGGCAGTTGTTCAGTGGAAGACAATGTTATTATTTACCTGCACATTTGTAGTGATGTAATTGCCCTGCCCTCTCCTCTCCTCCCATTGGCTCGAATACATATCACTAGGAGGAAAACTTTTAATGTATAGCGAGATATACGTTAATTCAGAGGATGGGAATAGGAAATGAGCTACAAAATGGGAATTGAAACTATGGAAAGATATAGGAAAATAAAAATGAACAACTCATGATTTCAACATCTTTGTCAACCATCGAAATCACAGGAAAGATAGCAAGAAGTAGGGCCTCTGTTTCTGACATCAAATGCTAGTAGCAGCGATGCAATTTTGAATTTAGCGATAATAGAAGTTACGCCTAAAAGTAGAGATAGTGTGGGAATGCCGTGTGTATATTCATGGCTGACCCAACACAGGCGGAAAGTGAAACAGAAAGTTAAAATCAAAAGGGAAAGTTGAAATAAAGTAAGTTACACTTACTGAATCCAAGGTGGTATGCAGACAGAGGAAACTATCAGGCCGGAAGAGGTGGGAAGCCACAGGGTTTCTGAAGCTGCGTAAATAACTATTTAGGGACCATAACAAGCCAGTGTGTCAAAATTCGGAGACAGTAAATTACAAAAATGTATGTTGAGAAATCGGAATTAAATATATGAAGTAGGACATCACAGGATAGAAAAGAAAATAGACTTACAAAGTAACAGTAACTAGTTGCTAAACTTTGTACAATAAAGTATATTACAGCAGAATACTAGCATTTCAATATTGCTTTCAGTAAACTAAGCTCACAAAATATAAAAATATAGAGTAGTAAAGTATTCATTCTCCAGCAGTCTGTAGTTGCAATACCTGTTCCTATAGTTCTGGGACTGTGCTTCAGTCGGTAATATGGTAAATAGTGCTAGCCAGGTGGGTAAAATGCCTGCCTGGCAACCCAAAGGTCGCGGGTTTGATTCCTGCCTCAGGCTTGGATCAAAGTACTGCAAAAACCTTGGGAGGTGCATTATGGCCACAGAAGCCTATGCGCCAACAACTACCAAAAAAATAGAGCTAAATCTAAAAAAGACTAAATTAAAATTATATAAAGCCTATAGCCCTTGATAGCCAATCTTAGATTGAATATTGATATTAAGAACTCACAAACAACCATCAATATATACAATAAACGTGATGCTTTCAACTTTAATGTAGTTAATTTCTAAAAGGTTACAGTCTAATATAAACCTGTCACAAAGCCTCGGCATAGCCACTATATGCAATAGCAACAATTTGATAATTCATGATATCAGCAATCTCTATTATGGGTTGTTGGACAACCAGTTTCCATCCACTTAATCTTTATTGCTGTTTCAATAAAGCACTCCTTATCATCAAGCATAAGAAACTGATTAGCCACTCAGTTGATATCCATAATATAATTACAAGCTTATATTCTACTGCTAACATATTGTATATATTATACTCCCAGCCTCTTTCGTGTCTTGCAGACTAGAAAACTTGTACCCACTGATTGACTGTCAAGGGGTGTATGTAGGCTTTATATAATTTTATTTTTTTAATTTTTTTTCAGATTTAACTCTACTTACTATATAATGGACTTAAACATGTGATCCCACAACTATGTTCAGGGTCCTAACTATAAGAACAGTTATTGCAACCCCAGACTGCTTGAGCCCACCTATTTCCCTCCTACTCTGTATTCTTTTTGCTTTCTCCTACTCTCAATTTTTAATTATCATAAGCCATTAGTTTACTGAATTCAATATCCAGATGCTAGTATTCTGCTGCAACATACTTTTCTCGCCTACACCAAGTTTAGTGACTAGTTACTGCTACTTTGTAAGTCTAATATTTTCTTTTCTATCTTGGGATGTCCTACTTCATATATAGGCGCCTCCATAGCCAGGTTGGCAGGAGCAGCAGTGCCTAGCATATGCTTCTTGATTAGACCGAGGTTCGAGCCCGTGCCCACCAAATACGGAGGATGCGGAAAGGTCAGGTAATGACCACCACATATCCCCGGAGCAATATGGCCTTAGTTGCTAATGCTCCTAAAAACCAAATAACAAACAAACAAACTTCACATATAACTCTGATATATAATTCTGATTTCTCAACACACATTTTTGTAATTTTCTGTCTCCGAATTTTGACACACTGGCTCATGTACAGCTCCTATAAATTGACTTTATGCAGCTTCAGAAACCCTTTGGCTTCCCACCTCTTTCGGCTTGATAGTTTCCTCTGTTTGCATACCACCTCAGATTCAGTAAGTTATTTTTTATTTCAATTTTACTTTTCACTTTCTGCCTCTGGTGGGTTAGTCATGAAATATATGTACGCTATTCCCATGCTTATCTTTAGTTTTAGGCTTAACTTCCATTACCGCTATATTCAGAATTGCGTTGCCACTACTATCATGTGCTAACGTATATTTCATGTCTGAAACAGAGACCCTCCTTGCTGTCTTTCTTGTGATTTTGATGGTAAACCCTTGACAAAGACGTTGAAATCATGATTTTTTTCAAGAATAAGTACTTTTCTTCCCCTATAACTTTCCATGTTTTCCGTAGTTTCAATTCCCATTTGGTAGTTCATTTCCTATACTCATCCTCTCAATTAACTTATATGTATTATGGTCATTGTGTTCCTTCTGCCGAAATATGCAGTGTCTCTAGTCCATAAATCAATTTCTTATAAATTCAATTTACACATGCGTGCACACACAAAACTACTTAATCATTTTCTATGATAAGTTACGTTCTAATCATTTTTGGGTGTGTGTGATATATATTATACATATTCTAAGCCATTTTCTGCATTGGAAAATGGAAGTGGCTACTAGATTTTTATATTTTAGGGCTATAACTTTTTTCTTTTTTTGCTTGCAACAGAATTATTTTCTTTTATGTGTAAAAGTGCAGCATTTTTTAAATATTTAAGTTTTTATTAAAAAATAAAAAATTAGCTACAATAATGTGGAAATGTAAGAAAAATTATATATATGGTCTACTCTAAGGAGGAGCTGCCTCCGTAGCCAGGTGGGCAGGAGCAGCAGTGCGCAGCACGCGCCTTTTGATTAGACCGGGGTTCGAGCCCGTAACTACCAAATACGGAGGATGTGGAAAAGTCAGGGAATGACCACCGCATATCCCGGAGCAATATGGCCTTAGTTGCTAATGCTCCTGAAAACCAAAACAACAACACCTTGTGCTCCGCAGCCATTCCAGGAAAATAAAATTGCTAAAAATTGAATAAAATTAAAGAATTAGAAACATAAATTAGAAAACTAGAAATCACATTCTGAATAAAAATTTGCAAACTTGAATTTTTCACATTCTCTAGCAGACGACGTTCCGTCATTTTGCTGCCATTAGCTTCAAAATTATTGTAGTACGAGACGGACAGACGATGAGGCAAAGCAGAGCACAGGCATAGTGGCTCTGGCACAGGGGCTCCTCCATAGAAATTGATTATGAAAAGGGCTCCGCGGGTCAAAAAGGTTGGGAATCGCTGCTTTACGTCATCTGCAAGTTTAGACATCACACCCTATGTCCCTTCATAGATGTCATTTAAGATAATCAAAAACAAGTGGTCCCAATACTGATCCTTGGTGAACCCTATTTCTTACATTAAACCAATCTGAGGAATAACCATTTATCACAACCCCCTGCCTGGTGCCCTCAAGCCATCGTGCTATCCATTTAAGGATTTTCCCTATGATTCCAGCCTGCTTCAACTTATAAAGTAACTGCTCATGTGGGACTGAGTCAAATGCTTTGCTAAAATCCAAATAAACAATGTCGAAATTATTCTCTAAATCCAGCTCACAAGTGACCTGTCAAAATGGCTAACCAGATTTGTTAAACGTTATTTTCCTTTTACAAAACCATGCTGCGTAGAATTCCATTTCCATCTAAATAATCCTTTATTCCACCCTTGATCATTGCCTCCATGATTTTCCCTACTACTGAAGTTAGACTGGCCGGTCGGTAATTTTCCGTTACCCTCCTAGAACCGCCTTTATGTTCCAATTTACATCAATTGGAATCTGTCCTGAGTCCAGTGATGCTCTCATAACTAGCCTTAATGATTCAATGTTCATTTGCCGCCTCCTTTAAGATTATAGGGTATATGCCATCAACCACAGGAGTCTTACTCACCTGTGGGCATGAAAGTTTTCTCATTAAATCAACGTGTAATTTCAACATCATTAATTAAATTTTTTTCAACTTCACTCCCATGATTTCTGATTGACATGAAGATTTTTCTTCTGTAAATATCGATGAAAAGTAACTGTCAAGTTCATCTGCAACATCAGTTGGGGTATCTAATACTATCCCACACAATTACATATACGTTCGATCTAATTTCTCCTCTTTGCATTTATATATGTGAAGAATTCCATAACTGCACTCTTTCTGAATCACATTGGCCTCTTCTTTATCCCTCCCCTCTTTGCTTTCTCCCAGACTCAGTAAAGATACTATAGTGAAAATTATACTTTGCTTAATAAAATGTCTTTCTCCTTCAGAAAACAATGAACATAATTCATCCATGGAAGACCAACATGGAACAGTACATCGGTGTTCAGCAAATTCTTTCCAAAAGAAGAAATTGCCTGACTCCAATGAGAAATTAAAAGATGACCTTTAGTCGGAAATTGAAATAATTTTCACAATTTATGCTAAAAACGTTCAAAGCCTAGAAAATAAGACTGACATCGTGTACAATTTTCTCAGTACAATAGTACCAGAATAGAATCCGAAAGGCCGTTTTCTGCTGCTAATCAAATATGTACCAAAATTAGATCCATTTTAAATTATCATACTATTGATTAATTATGTTTCTTAAGAGCTCACTTTATTTGGACAGGTAGTGTGAATGCTGAAACATATGCAGTAACTATGTATTTTTTGTTTTTAGAATAAGTAACCCAAAGGGGCTCACATCTGGTGAGTATGGGCTTGGTACACCCAGGGACCTGAGCTGGATATCATCATTCTCTTTCTTGGTGATTCCCTTCTACTTCTGCATGTCTCTCTCTCTCTCAGGGTAAGTCGGAAATTTTTTTTTTTTTAGCTGGTGCAGCATAAGCCTCAGGCTTCTTTGGTCCTTGAGGTTGTCACAGACATTCTCTCAGATATTGCCAGACAAGCTGTACTTGCTACCTGGGAGTCTAAAACGCTGATGGAACTGATATTCGGGTGACACTCAAGCCAAGTGGATCCAATTTTGGCGAAGTCCGGACGGTCTCTGACAGCCAAATATTCTGCTTGCACCTTTACGATGGTGGGACTATTAGTAATCCTGGGTATAACATCCATGCACAAGGTGGGTGACCACCCAGGTGTGAACCAACTTAAGCTGGGGTCAAGGAGTGGTGCTCACACCACATGGAGGAATGCCACCCTCTGTGTTACCAGGCAGTACTAGGTGGTAGATGACTCATCAACCGGTGCAATACCACCACTTTGCTTATTGGAAGCTTGAAGTGGTGGAGCCCATGTTTAGTCTCTAGAGCTAAATTCCGGTCAACCCTTCCCCATCTTTTCCATCATGTAGGACGATTGATTACCTTGACGTTATGATAAACATCGCAGCAAGATTCAATCTTACATTTCGAGGGTACAGCTCTAAAACGTTCGTAGGCCGGCCGCTAGATAGTACACTGGACCAAACCTATTCGTAACTCTCTAGGAGGCTTTTGGATCAGCTAGTGTAGATGTAGTGCTACATCTACTCTGCCAGATAGTGAATGGAGGGAGTCCGATTAGTGTGTAAGCGGGGGGGGGGGGCAATGTCAAGGCCGCGTTATGTCAAGGATCTGGGTATATTACCATGTGTACACCATATCCAAAAATTTCATTACTTCATACAGCATGTCCCACCCACTTTTTCTTACTATGGAATACACCATGAATTGTCAAACTAATAGAGTAAGCTTATCTGTTGAAGATAAACACAAGAAAGGCACCCGGGGTGGATGGGATCTATCCAGTTATATTAAAGGAGGCAGCAAAGGAAGTAAGCAAACCCTTAGCCATAATTATGAGAGCTTCCTTGGACTCAGGGGAGGTACCCATAGACTGGAAATGTGCAAATGTGATCCCAATTCACAAAGGAGGATCAAAGGCTGACACAAGTAATTATAGACCTGTGAGCTTAACTTCTGTTCCAGGAAAATTAATGGAGGCACTGGTTAAAGAAGCACTGCAGGATCATTTAGACAAGACTTCAGTTATAGCTCAGACACAGCATGGTTTTGTTAAGGGGAAGTCTTGCCTGACCAACTTGATTGGATACTATGATGCAGTCACAAAAGAACTGGATGCAGGGAATAACTTTGATATTATATACTTGGATCTTAGAAAGGCTTTTGATACTGTTGCACATGGAAGACTGCTACACAAATTGGAGCAGTGTGACATTGGAGGCAAATTGCTGCTATGGATAAAGGGGTGGTTGAGGGGGAGAAGACAGAGAGTGGTAATCAATGGACACTGCTCATCGTGGACTAATGTTATTAGTGGAGTCCCTCAGGGCTCAGTGTTGGGTCCATTATTGTTTTCTGTATTTATAAATGATATTGATGATGGTATATCAAGCTTAATGTCCAAGTTTGCAGATGATACAAAGGTTGGCAGGGTTGTCAAGGACACTACTGACACTATGCTGCTGCAACAGGATCTGGAAAGGTTGAGCAGATGGGCTGAGAGGTGGCAAATGAAGTTTAACATTGACAAATGTAAAGTACTACACATGGGAAACAGCAACCCCAGAGCAACGTATCAACTCTGTGGTACTACACTGACAGTGGTAGAGAATGAAAGGGACTTGAGGGTTATTGTGCAGGCAGATATGAAGTTCTCTGAGCAGTGCAGACGCGATGCAAGAGTAGCTCATGGAGTATTGTCAATGATATACAGGAATTTTTCCAGCAGGGATAAGGAGGTGATTATTCCATTGTATAAGGCAATGGTCAGGCCACACCTAGAGTACTGTATACAGGTCTGGAGGCCTCATTTCAAGAAGGATGTAGAGCTGCTGGAACGAGTACAGAGAAGGGCAACAAGATTAGTGAATGGAACAAAGGGGTGCTCTTACGAAGAAAGGCTTAAGTTTTGCAAATTACAGTGTCTGGAGACTAGGCACCAGCGAGGTGATCTGATAGAGGTGTATAAAGCCTTGAATGGTTTAAGCATGCTCAATGCTGATGGGATTCTTCCTCTAGCTCAGAAAAATCACCTGAGAGGGCATAAATTCAAATTGAGGAAGGACAGATGTAGGATAGACGTGCGGAAGTTTGCCTTTAGCCAGCGGGTGGTTGGTTGGTGGAACAGACTGCCATCCCTTGTGGTGGAGGTTGATAACCTAAATAAGTTTAAGGCTCAGCTGGACAGGTATTTTGAACGAACAGAGGGGTGAAGTGGAAGTGGGGTTTTTTTTTTTTTTTTTTTTTTGGCTGATGCTGCATAAGCTTGCTTTCTTGCATCAAATGCCTCTACTAATGCTAATGCTAATCTGTGAGAAGATTTAAACCTCCCAAACACTTCCTAATTCATTTCGCAAATATATGTGGTCTCAATTCTAATCTCAACGACGTCCATTTCCATTTGCAGTCTGACAAACCCCGTGTACTTTTTTCTGACAGAATCTCAGTTATTGGTTGATTCAACTACTGCTCAACTCAGTTGCCCAAATTATTTGCTGTATGATTCCTTTCACCTCAAAGGTGGTACTTGTGCATATGTCCATTTCGATATTCCCTGTCAGAGACTTGGTGATTTGGAATCTCCTCTTTTCAATCATATCTGGATTAAAATCTCTCTACCTCATTTCAAATTCATCTGTTGTCTCTAGCATTCTCTCAACTGCACTAATCACTTGGAGCTCTGACTTCCTCTCTTTACGACTTTCCTAAGAGTGAGGTAATTTTCCCTTGGTGATTTTAATATTCACCACTCCAGCTGGCTACCATTTTCTAGTCACACCAACCCAGCTGGTCGAGATGCTGGGGCTTTTGAAATTACTAATCACCTTGCACACATTGTTCTTGTAGTTAAATGAACAATCATTTAACTACAAGAATACCAGACAATCATAACAATACAGCCTCATAAAACACCTCCCACCATTACTGTTTCAAAACTAATCTTTTTCTGACAAACATCCCTTCTAAGTACACGGTTGAAGTGAGAGGTCCTTTAGGCACCACAAATCACAACTTGGTGATTGTCTCTTCTCCAATGGAGCCTTTATCTCATGGCTATTCCCAACCTTGTATTCTTTGTCATTACAAGAAAGCAAAATGGGATGACTTGCGAGATTTCTTTTCTTCTTTTCCTTGGTCAGATTACTGTTTCAAACTTCTGATGTCAACATTTCCTCAGATCGTGTAAGTGAAATTATTCTTGTAGGAATGGAATCCTTTCTCCCACACTTCACTTTAAAATCTCGTCCTTTATCTAAACCTTGGTTTTTCCAATAAATCTGCTAAGGCTGTTCAAGAGAAGAACATTGCATGTCGTTATTGGCTTGTTTGTAATACTTCAGTTTCATTTTCTGTCTACAGCAAAGCTCGCAACAGTTCGAAAGCAGTTATTAATCAGTTTGAACAGGCGAAGAGTAGAAAACTTGCTTCTTGCCCTAATGGTAGCTGAGCATTCTGGTCTCTTGCCAATGCTATTGGCTGCAACTTTTGCCCATCTCTTCTCCCACCTCTGTCCAAACTAGATTGTTCTGTTGTCACTTCAGCCAAGGATAAAGCTGACCTGCTAGCATCCCATTTTCCTTCCAACTCATGTATTAATGATCTTGGTAAAACACCTCCCATCATTCCCAACATGCTCCATTCAATGCCTCCTGTGATCTTCCATCAAAAGGAGGTCAGAAGGATTTTGATGAATCTTGATGCTGAGAAAGCTACAGTTCCCGATGGTATTTTTTTCCATGGGTTCACCTGGACATCATTCTTCAAATTGAGATTAAGGCAATCGACTTTTAATATTATTCAAAATGCAATGTGTACAACAAGGTTTCTGGGCAAGTTTATTTATTAATATTGATGTTTCAGAAAATGCCTGTGTTTTATACAATCGACTATGGCTTATGTATTAGGACAGCAATCTCGTGTTCTCAAGATCTATTCTGAAACGTGGAGAATAAGTTTGCAACATTGAATTGGCGTTGTGTTTATTCACTCTGAACTCCTCTAAGTTAGACCTCAGAATGCCACAAAACTATGATTCTTTTGCTATAAAACTCGTCCTGTGGATAACGTGTAGCAAGAGAATGGCTAATGGGCAAGAATGATTAAACAACATGGTTTATTAACTCTAGCATACAACATGGTAAAATATGATATACTTTTATAACATATAAGAGCTGTACTCTGTTATCATAAGGTATACTTATAGCTATAGAAGAGCTGTATCTCTGTTATCAAAGGGGTAAAACGATATACTATATATCGCTAATGATACATATGTACAAATTTTTCTGTGATCTTCAGTTTGCACTACTGCCCGTATTCTCTGAAGCCAACAATCATCCTGCAGTTCAAGTATCTGGGTGTATATGTAAGTGTACTATACGGGTTTAACAGTCATAACTTATGGTATTCCATTAATACAAATGGATCTTGCTAATCTTAAACTCTAATTTCTAAGCGTTGTAAGATGGACGCTACCTTACTGAGTGTTCCTATGAGGAAGGTTTTCTCAGTGTACTCTATTAAATAAAGAGTTATGTATTAACGTCTCACACTTTCATTCTATTAACTATCGTGTTGTAAATATAGGGTGAAACTTAACAGAATAAACTTTGCAATATTCAGGGATAGATGTCTAGGAACAGGAGCCAGCAGCAAAAGATTCTCAAGACGTTTTTGCGAGATAGCCTCAAGAAAAAGAAGTGCTTCGCTCAGGATGAGACTCTTTGTCTCTCTCTCTCTCTGGGTTTCTCCCTGTATCTTTCTCCGTTCTCTCTCTCTCTCTCTCTCTCTCTCTCGCTCGCTGTTCTCCTGTGTGTCCGTCCTCTGTCTCTGATCTGCATATATATATATGTCCCCACCTTTTAGAGGTTTCAATGCTTCCAGTGGTCAGAAAGGGAAAGAGGAACCTCACATCTGCATGGGGTGGAATTTCCAGACTGCCCAGCGGTAGTCACTAGATCTAAAGTCCGTTCATTTCTACACAAGGAATTCCCAGACAACAATCACCCCATAGTTATAAGGTTCAGATTTCACCTGAAGTATGCTTCTTAATTGACATTACTCTCTTTTCTCCGACGAAAATCATATACTTTCTCAGTATTTTATAAATATTATGTCCACGATGTTCGTCCGATCGAATAACGATCTCTTGCTTTGAATCAGCCGGACTCGTAAAGATGGAATAGTGTTTCAACTGCTGTTTTTCCCTAGCATGGCGCCAACGGACGTACCCTAAAAAAAGAAACAGCCTTCTACACGGAGTGAATATCACACAAGTACAGTCGTGACAAAAAGTATAAGGTGACTTGTCAAAGTAACAGCCCTCAGAGGCAAACAAAAAGTAAAAATGAAGACATTTTTACAGTGCTCCAAATTTTGGGCAAGTGGCAAAAAAAAACATCCAAAATTCATGGAGCTTGCACTAAGTTCGAAAGGTTCTGTAAAGGATCTTTTGGTGGGAGAAAAAAATCGAAACATACCTCTTACAATCTCGAGTGACCCTCAACTGATCCTAAATAGTACCTAAAGAAAACAGGTCAAAACTTTTACATACATTTACTTAGACCTGTTTCATTTTTAAGGGAAAAAAATCACAAGGCGTACTGCATCATACAGACACAAAGGTGGATATAGAAACTTTCTTCTTGGATGTAAAGTTCAATTTTTAAAAAAACTTTCATCTCTTTATTTTTATTTATTTATTTTTTTTTTTTAAGGATACATGTTAGAAATGTTCATAGTCTGTCACAGTTTTATGCCGTCGTTGCAACAAATCTCTCTTCTGATTTGAGTAAAAGACACTGCTTGTGGCTATCCTTGTGGCACAAAAACGTCTTTCGCATCGCACTGAAGAGACAGCCTTCCACTGAACTGGAATGATGTGCAGAGTTCATCTTCAACGGCTCTGGCTTCCTCTCCATTGGGTTTATTGACATTACATAGAAACAAACACTGGATTAATATCTGTTCTTCGTTAGTACATTCATACACATAATGCCATCTACACCTAATAATAAAATAACATTGTGTGTATATATATATATATATGATATATTACCCTAGACAATAAATGCTAAATATAGATGATGCTCACCAAATGACATGTATTGATATGCACATAAAACATTGTGTTATTAACGCTGGTTATACATTGTAAATATTATATCATATACTAGCTTAACATGAACAACTGCAAGTTATACTCAGACACTATTTAACATGGACAAATGTAAGTTATACACTAATTGAACATGGACAAGCCATCTCTCTTTTTTTTTAGACTGTCCGACTCCCATTCGTCACACTACTCTGACTGGGCAGGACTGCATCTCTTCCTTTCCAGTCCCTCATGCTCGAGCCATTGAGCGTATAAATTGGCTGTTCGCACTACACAGTGTGTCGTTGGATGATCCCAATAGCACTGGAATCAACCGTCTTCTTCCAACTACAACGAATCCTTATCAGGGCAGGAGAAGTCCCTGATATCTACAACAGTCTTAAATGCAAGAATTTCCTGTAGGTAGCATGGTCTCTCCTCCCCTTCAGTAAAGATCACCTGGTAAGACCTGGTAATGGGTCTGATCCATGACCTGAAATAGGGCGCTGGGAAAATGCCACGTTCCCATGCAAGGCCTAGATGCTGGTTGCAGAGCCAGAGGGTGCATGACCTCAACTGACCAGGGAGCGTGGAAAACTTACCTGCTCCCTTCAGTACTGTATTCTTGTACAGGTCGTCGAAATCTATGACTGCAACCTCTTTCTGGGAGAGAGCACCTTCCTCATCTCAGCAGAACTGTACGTCGATGAAAGCCCAATTGTTGGCGGGAACTGGGAATGGCGTGAAAGGACTACGTGTAGATGTCAACTGGGAAGGGAAGGGTCAATTTAGAGCCTGTTGAAAGGGGCACTCCAATGCAATTTTCAGAGACCCTGCACTTCACCCCTTTGATTAAGGAAATCTCCAGTTTTTCTGTTGTACAGTGAGGGAAGAACCTTCTACAGAGGCTTTTATCTCCAGCCTTTCGTTTTAGCGTGTGGGTGAGGTTTGTTCTCCAATGCTTCTTCCAGCGTTTGATGAGCTGTTGGGGGGGAAAGCACTAATTCTGCCCTGCAGAAATCTTGATGGGTATCCATCGAAGGGGGAGAAATGATTCCTGCTGACTGGATACTAGGGTTTTTGGCACTCTTTCTCCTTCGTAAACTTTGTCTTGGTTAAAGCTTTCATTGGCCATTACTATCCACCACCAACATAAAGGAGTGAGGAGGAAAGACCAAAGCTTGCGCATAATCCTCCAGAAGTTTTCAGGAAGCATAGTTGGAGTAGCTATGAATGGGGAGAGAAAGATAGTAAGAAAAAAAAATAATTCCATTTACTCTCACTTCATTCTTCCGTTTCAGACGGAAGATTTACTTCATTTGTGCGCTTTTTCTCTTTTTTTTTAAACCAAAGGAGAGGGGTATCTTATCTCATTTACACTTCTCGTTTACTCTTCTTGCTCTCTCTCTCTCTATCTCAAATATAACTTTCTTGATCCCTTTCCTTTTCAATTGTCAATCACTCAATAACCCCAGGGGCTCACATCTGGTGAGTATGGGCTTGGCAAACCCAGGGTCCTGAGCTGGATATCATCAGTTTTCTCTTTCTTGGTGATTCCTTTCTACTTCTGACTCTCTCTCTCTCTCTCTCTCTCTCAGGGAAATTTTGTTTTGGTTGGTGCAGCATAAGCCTCAGGCTTCCTTGCACCATATGGCTAATGATAATAATAATAATTTATTTTCGGAAGCATGCCATACATGAAGAAACAACAAATATTCCCAATAAGAAAAAAATGCAAACCATTGTCATGCATTCATCTCAGGCTGAACTTCATACTTATTTCAGAACACAGCGAAATCAATCTATAAAGATAGGAAAGAAGCTGTCATTGTTATATACCTCTCCTTTTCGCCCTTTTTTTTAAAGCAAAAGAAACACAATAGTGAACCTTCTCATAAAGCTTTCTCATTCTTCAGAGGTTTTGATGTTAAATACACCATCTCCAAGTAAACCTGCTAAATCAAAACCTTTGTCATTGTTTTATGGATCCAATCTTGAGGCAAGTGGACCTAAGATCCACTATATTGTTTTCTCTACTCCATTTGGCTGTTCTACTTGATCTGCGTGTCCTTGTTCTTCAACATTTTGATCTGGAGAGTCATCTCTCTCTCTCTCTCTCTCTCTCTCTCTCCATATCTGTTTCACTGGTGGGATTACTCTAATCTGTTCTGTTCTGGTTCCACTCTTCTAATGGAAGCTGTTTCGGGTACTATCACTTCATTTTGTGATGGGGGAGTAATAGTTACCATGTGGGGGTGTGAGTCATGCGACTGCACAAATTATAACCATGCGACTGGGTGGGCATAGAGGTGGTTTCGACTGACTTCACAGACTGCTCTATCTCTGATTACCTATTCTGATTCTTATTTGGGAGAGACATCAAAGGAATGGATACTGGAATAGTTAGTTTTAGTTGAATGGGTTATCATTGGTCTGGGGTCTATTGGTGGTATCCAATCACACTCTTCCACTCCAGGATCATCAAAGATTCAGGTTTCTTTTGGCTCTGTCTTTACACATCTGATCAGGAAGTTCAATATCTTCCGATTCCTCTATTCTAAGTTCGGGAAAAATTTTCCAATCAACTACCGTTGCCAATCGATCTATATGCACAATCTGCTTGTCTTTTTGGTTATGCAGGTTTTGTGTTTCATAGTTAACCAGTGAGGTTTGACTGATCCCTCGATAAGGACCTGTACTCAAACGAGTCAGTTTCTTTGTAGTACCTACTTTTATATTAGGAGTAAAAAGATAAACGAGGCTTCCTACACGGATATTCTTGTCTACAGCTATTGATGCTCTATGTTGTTCTTGCTTTTGCACTGCTTCCAAATGTTGTGAGACAATCTCAAGTTCTCCGAAGGCATGCTGCCTCCGTAGCCAGATGGGCAGGAGCAGCACTTGCTTCTTGATTAGACTGGGGTTCGAGCCCGTGACCACCAAATACGGAAGGTTTGGAAAGGTCAGGGAATGACCATTGCATTGCCCCGGAGCAATGTGGCATTAGTTGCTAATGCTCCTAAAAACCAAATAACAAACCGAAGGCGTGCACTCATCTGCTCCGAATAATTTTCCAAAGATGCGTAAGAAAGTTACTTTGACATGCCATAGGTCAGAGGGCAACACCAAATCTCTCCCATAGATCAAAAAGTTGGGTGATTCCCGCATGAAACTGTGGGGGTTGCAGCATGGTACACAGCGACTTCCAAAATTGTTGCTAATGTGTGATTCAAACATTCTACTTTAGCATTGCACTGAGGGTGAAAAGAAGATGTGTGGAGTTAATAGATATTCAGCTTCTCACACTTGCCGTAACAACGAAGACATGAAGTTACTACCTTGATCTGTGAGTATGATCTTAGGAATTCCATGTCTTGCGATCACATTGTTGATGAAAGCTGTGGCTACTTCATCAGCCTTTTGAGTCTGGAGTGGAATCACTTCAGCGTAACAGGTAAAATTATCCACTGCCATCAATAGATACATATGTCCACTCAAAGTCATTGGAAGAGGTCCTATAATGTCCAGGGAATCTTACCCAAGGAGAGTTTTCAACAGGGACTCTCATCAGGGCCGCTTTGGCCTTAGGATTGTATCCTTTACGCTCCATACAAGATGGACATGACTCGATGTAGTACTTGACATCGCTATACATACCTATCCAGAAAATTTTTTTTTCTAATTTTCTCCAGTGTCTTCTGTAATGCCAAATGTCCTCCTCTGAGAACATTGTCATGACATGACTTCAACACTTCTGTCTTCAAGCCAACTAGGACTACTAATTGTTCAAGTGACTTGGTGTGTAGCTCCAGGGTCAGATAAAGAGAAATGATACAGTATTCCATCTTCACTCAAATAAAAGGAATCTGAGATTTTCGTTGATGCCTGGAGTACTCCCTCCAGCTGTTCAATTAAACTCTGCAAATTCGGATCCCCTCTTTGAAGGGATTTAATCAAAATTCTGGTTTGTTGATGTGGCATTACCAGTCATTTCAAAGTTACATCTACTGATGTAGGAGCAACTAATTCAGTAGTTTTTGGTTTCTTTGGCTTTTTCTGTTTTTCATCTTCCTCTAACACCAGTCTAGAAAGAAAATCTGCATTTGAATGCATTTTACCAGGAAAGTGTAAAATTTTGTAGTTGTACTCTTGTAACAGCATGCTCCAACGTGCTAAATGTGGTGAGAGATATTAGAACCTAGGTACTATAGGTTCTAATATCTCTCGTGTTTGGGGTTTTCATAAAAAAAATGTGTGTGTGTGTGTGTATATATATATATATATATATATATATACATATATATGGCTAGTAATAATAATAATAACTGTATTTTTAATGATTTTTTTTTCCAGTATATTTATTATTGAAATAAATGTTTATTTAAAACTTGAATTCAAGTAATTACAGTACTTATTTTTTCCTTACTTTATTGCACCTAACCGTCACCAAAATTTATTGGGAAAAATGTTTGTTTTTGGAATATTGGTATCCAGGTTTGATAAATTAAAAATATACCGAAATATCCATATTAAGGTTTTGACCGGTATTGTAAGCCCTTATAGGATCTAATAAATTTACATATATGGGCTCAGAAATGGCAGTTGAAGTTTAACATTGACAAATGCAAGGTACATTTGACATATGGGTAGCAGTAATACCAGATTATGTGTAGTACTATATCAAGGTGGTGAAAAATTAAAGACCTTGGGGGGGGGGGTGATAACTGTGCAGTCAGATATTAAGTATCTGACTGCACAGTTGTCAGATACTTAATATCACTGTATAAGGCAACGTTTAGTCTACATCTCGGATACTGCATATAGATCAGGGGACGTGGACCTGCTCGAATGGGTGCAGAGAAGGGCAATGATATTGGTGAAGGAAACAAAAGTGTGCTCTTTCTAAGAAAGGCTTCAACACTATTGCACCTGAAAACTAGGCACCTGCAAGGTGATATGATTGAGGTGTTTAAGGCTTTGAGTGGATTGAGCAAGTTCAATCCTGATGGCATGCTTCCTCTTGCTCAGACTACACACAGGTGGGCATTAATTCATGTTGAGAAAGATTGATTGCAGGATAGTTGTATGGAAGTTTGCTTTCAGTCAGAGGGCAATTGATTGTTAGAACAAACTTCCATCTGTTGAAGGTAGCTTGAATAAATTCAAAGGACTTCTAAACAAACTCTCTTGGAGTGGATGGACAGGTAATGTTTTTTTTTTTGTTTTGTCTTTTTTTTTGCTGATGCTGTATAAGCTTGCTTTCTTGCATCATTTGTCACTACCAGTATTTAGTGTGACATGCATCAGGGAACAACTTCCTTAATGTATGAGTTAAAAATTTCTTTTAAATGTTCAATGTATGAATTTGCTAAACATATAAAAAAAAAAAATGTTCAAACAAAAAAAATTTCAGTTAAGATCATGATATTTTAATTTGATAATGATTAAGATAAAGTTCACCCTTACAGTTTAAAAATACTTATACACAGCCATATTATGCCTTGACATTTGTTTTTAAGATTTATTAAAAAAGAACTACTCTAATTATGAATATGGCATTCTATTTTCATAAACCTTAGACTTTAGAAAAATTTAGTGAGAAATATCTTGCCATATTGTAATGCTTTTAAAATGTGTGTAATTTTAAAACGTGTATACAAGTAGTCACTAATAATTTTTTCGAAACGATAACCACTATTAATTAAAAAATGATATTTTATTGTTAGTTGATATAATATTGTTGACTAATATGGAAAAATTCCCAAGAGATATTCACAGTTGGATTGGCCTTAAATTGTTAAGCCTTGGTGTTCATACTGAATTTTGTTTGCCTAAAAAAATATAATTTGTTTCTGTAATCTCGAATCTTGTAACGCATTTAACCTTAAGGATTAAATAGGTTACAGGATTCAATCTGGATAAATTTGTTTGTGGATGGATGAGACTTGTTTGAACATCCAAATGACTGCTTAAAAAAATGAAATATGACAAATTATAGCAAACATCTACTTTCATCTGTGAAATGAGGTATAAAATATGGGCAGGAACTTAAACAAAAAAAATTTCTTGTTTAAAAGAAAATTATTCATTTCAAAGATGGAATGTAGAATTTTAGGGAAGTGGCTGCCATAAGTTTATTAAAAATCTAACAAGGAGATAATTTATTCTGTGATAACTAAGAAAAAAGTGGAAGAGAAATTGGGCTAAAGATAAAAAAGCCACAACTGGGGTGGATATGATGTGTCCAATTTCTCTTCCACTTTTTTCTTAGTTATCAAGGGATAACTAAGAAAAAAGTGGAAGATAAAAGTGCAAGGGATAACAAATTATATTAAGGGAGGCAGCAAAGGTGATGTGCAAAACTTAGAAATAATTATGAGAGCATCCTTGGATTCTGGAGAGGTACTTGTGGACTGGAGATATGTGAATGTACCCCCAATTTATATAGAAGATCAAAGGGTGACATGAGTAATTGCAAACCTGTTAGCATAACTTTCTGTTCCAGGGAAAATAATGAAGTCACTGGTTAAAGAAGTAATGCAGAACCATCTGGACAGGAGTGTAGTTATACTGCAGTTGAAGCATGGATTTGTTAAGGAGCTGATCTTGTACTGACTAATTTCATTGGACACTGTGATGCAATTAAGGAACTGGAGGCAAAAAATAATTTTTATATCATATACTTGGATTTCAAGAAAGTATTAGATATTGTTGCTCATAAAAGACTGCTGTACAAATTGCATTAGGGCAAGTTACTGATATGAATAACAGGATGATTGTGGAAGGAGACCTAGTGTGGTCCAATGGACATTGCTCTTTATCGACTGAAGTTATTAGTGGAGTCCAGGGTTTGTGCTGGGCCCATTGTTGTTTTCTTTATTTATTAAGGATATTGATGCAGGTATATCAGGCTTTAATGTCTAAGTTTGCTGTTTATACGAAGGTGGGCTGGGTGGTTAATCAAGGTATGCTATTGCAACAAGATCTAAAAAAATTAGCTAATGGGGCCTCAGCATAAATCCCATCATCCATCAAAATGGTGTTTTCCCTGAAAAATTCAACTATGGAGATTCATCAAATGCCTCATGGTAATTCCATCCTTCTGACTGGAAAACATTCATTTAGGGCTGGTGTGTGATTCAAAGGTAATTTCCATTCACTGCAAATAAAAATCGATAAGATGCATAATGAAGCAGCACCTGATTTACATCAATGATGTTTTCTTCCATCTTATATGGAGGTGAGATCTAAGGCTCTTCATTTTTCACTGCTATGGGGTCTCTGTTTACAGCTGAATATTGGCAATTGTGCTGGGCTGTTTGTAAACACAACCTTCCTGCAGCTCTGAGCACAACTGCTTCAGCAACCACTATAAATCTTCACAGACTTTCTTTTAGAATTCTGAGTTCAGGTTGATTATAGCCATCAGGATGCTGTATGGCATCATCTCTTCTGTTAATGGGAAAATTGTGTTTTGAGTCTATGAAGCACAGAGGTCATCATGATTGTGCCCAGTTCATTCAAGACTACATCTCGCAGATAGATTCATTCTCTCTCAATAATTTAATATTGTCCTTTGCATAGATGCAGTTTTCCTAACATTTTCAACTGATGGACATTTGAAACGTTTTACTTTAGAGGATATTTAGTTATTAAGTGGTTGGTTTTTGTATATATTCTCATCTTTCAGTAATGTGATTTCTCATTTAGGTAATTTTAATGGATCACTTTTAATATAATTGTTTTTTCTTTATGAAAACCCCAAAGACAAGAGGTACTAGAACCTACACTACTTAGTACCATGCTTGGGTTGAAGGTTGAGAAGATGAAAGAAGACATTTGTTGATATTAGACTTGAACTTCTGTAGACTGTAATTTTCAGGAAATATGTATGAAGGAAGGTTGTTCCAGAAAACGGCAGTTGAATGAATAAACGAGGAAGATGAAAAGTTGGTTCTGTGAGTTTAAAGTTGGATTGTAAATGGATGTTCACTGGTTGCAGCACGTGTTCGGACTGTTTTGAAAGAGAGCGAGAATTATAAAAACCAATTCAGAAAAACAGCGCCCATGGACGAATCTGTAGAAAGGGCATGCAGTAGAAACAGTACATCCAGAGAGTGGAGAGACTCATCTCTAACAGTCATTAATTAACCTAACTACACTCTTCTGAATGGAATCTAGAAGGTTTGGGGACACCACCCCAGAAGTGGAACGATATTCCATGATAGGGCAGATTTGCGATTTGTACAGAGTGAGTAGTTTGGAAGAAAAGTACCACCGTGAGCGAAAAAGAAAACCAAGTTTTTTAGATGCAGAGAAAGCAATATTTGTAATGCGTTTGCGCAAAGAGAGATTATTATTATTAGCCATATGGAACAAGGAAGCCTGAGGCTTATGCTGCTCCAGCCAAAAAAAAAAAAATTCCCGAGTTACCCCCTGAGAAAGAGAGAGGGAGAGCGAGAGAGAAAGGGAGAGAGAAGTACAAAGGAATCACCAAGAAAGAGAAGAATGATGATATCCAGCTCAGGAGCCTGGGTTTAGAAGTCAGGGTAATCCCCAAAAGAGATATATCATTTGGCCTAGAAATCTGAGTCACCAAAGATAAGCTTAGGAGCAGAAGAATCCTTTTTCCGAGATGTAAGACAACACTGAGTTTTAGAAGGATTGAAATCAACTAAGTTGTCTTTTCCACACTGGAGAATTACCTGGAGATCAGCATTGAAGGATGCTCAATTAACATCAACTTCTCAAATATCTTTGCGGATATTCGACAAGTTGATGTTAATTGAGCAAGGCAAGGTTTCTCAAACTTGAAATTGGAATGCAATGTGCTAAGAGTTCGGGTAAAGGACTGAACCTGGGAAACACCAGTATTAGTGGAGAAGTTAGAAGACAGAGAGCCATCTACGATCCCCCTCACTAAGCAGTCAGAGAGAGAGAGAGAAAACGGGATAACCAATTATAAAAAACAGTTGGCATACCATAAGATGGAAGCTTGTTTAGAAGACCTTTATGCCAAACACATATCTCTAAATAGGCCTACAAGGCTGGGACAATTCATGATGATTAAACTTCACACCAGCTGGAAGATAAATAAATTCAATACTGTAACTAAAAACTTTATTTACAATAAAATAAATATAGAGTAGATATACATTTACAATTAAAATAAATAACACTGATAAAATATACTAAAAACTTAGAAATTAAATGCAGTAGACATGCTGCTGAGGAAGAAGACTGCTGCCTCCGAAAGCTACAGCAAATTTTATCACTTTTAATTTCTAAGTTTTTAGTATATTTATCAGTGTTATTTATTTTTATTGTAAATATATATCTATTCTATATTTATTTTATTGTAAATAAAGTTTTTAGTTAAAGTATTGTATTTATTTATCTTCCAGCTGGTGTGAAGTTTAATCATCAACATGCCAAACATGATCGAAAGTCGTTGAGATGGGTAACATAAGCCAGAATATCACAAGTGGATCGACACTGACAGAATCCATCCTGGTGATCGTTAATCTGAAGGAATGTTTCTAGATATTTTAAGAGTTGGCGGTAAACTGATTTTTCCATTACTTTAGAAGCAGCAGAAGTAATTGCAATGGGACAATAATTGGATGGGAGGGATTTGTCACCCTTTTTAGGAACTGGCTGGATATGAGCAAATTCCCAAGAAGGAAAAACACCATTGGAATAAGAAAGTGAAAAAAAGGCAGCAAGGAACAGGAGTAAGTTCAGAAGCACAGGTTTTGACAAGAAATGAAGAAATACCATCAGGATTTGCAGCTTTCTTAGCATCGAGATTCGTCAAAATCCTTCTGTCATCCTTTTTGACGGAAGCCCACAGGAGGCATTGATCGCATCGTGTTGAGAATGGTGGGAGGTGTTTTACCAAGATCAATAATACATGATTTGGAAATAAAATGGGATGTTAGCAGATCAGCTTTCTCCTTGGCTGACATGACAATAGAATCATCTGGTTTTGACAGAGATGGCAAAAAGTTGCTGCCAATGGTTTGGGCAAGAGACCAGAATGCTTGGCAGGTTTAGGCAAGATGCAAGTTTTCTACTCTTAGCCTCTTCAAAATCTATTTTGGACTGATTAATAATTACTTTACAATTGTTGCAAGCTTTGATGTACGCAGAAAATGAAACTGAAGAATTGGAAACAAGCCAATTACAATATGCAACATTCTTCTCATGAACAGCCTTAGCACATTTATTTAAAAACCAAGGTTTAGATAAAGGACGAGATTTTAAAAGGGATTGTGGAATAAAAGATTCCATTCCTACAAGAATAATTTCACGGACACGATCTTAGCAAACATTGACAGAAGTTTTGAAACTGTAATCCGACAAAGGAAAAGAAAAAAAAAACTTGCAGGTCATATCCCATTTTGCATTCTTGTAAGGCCAAACATCACGAGATTGGAATAGGTATGAGATAAAGGCTCCATTGGAGAAGAGACAATCACCAAATTGTGATCTGACATGCCTAAATCACCATTCACTTTGACCGTGTACTTAGAAGAGTTTTTTTTGTGAGAAAATGATCAAGCGTGTTGGCTGTATGGTTAGGATTTTCTGGTATTCTTGTAGGTAAATGAACAATCTGTGCGAGGTCATTAGTAATTGCAAAAGCCTAAGCATCTCGACCAGCTGGGTCTGTACACTAGAAAATAGAAGCCAGCTGGAGTTTTGAACCTTAAACTTGAGAAAGTCAATTCAAAGAGAGGAAGACAAAGAGCTCCAAGTGATTAGTGGTGTTGGGAGAATGGTAGGGACAACAGATGAATTTGACAGAATGAGTTAGATTTTAAGCCAGAGAAAATCGAAAAGAGATTCCAAATTACCAAGTCTCTGACAGGGAATATCGGAATAGACATATGCACAGGTACCACCTTTGAGGTGAAAGGAATTATACACCGTATAATTTTGGCAACTGAGATGAACAGAGGTTGATTCAACTGCTAACTGAGATTCTGCCAGAAAAAGTTCATAGCATTTGGTAGACTTAAGTGGAAATGGACATCGTTGAGATTAGAACTGAGACCATGTATATTTGTGAAATGAAATAGGAAGTATTTGGGAGGTCTAGATCTTTTTTTGCAGATAAGCTTGCCCTATTACTTTGACAATTCATGGTGTATTCAATAGTAAGAAAAAGTGGAGTTCCTCCACTTGCGCTGTATGAAATAATGAAATTTTTCGATATAGCGCACACATGGTAAGAATATACTCATGACGTGGCCTCGACAATGCCCCCCACATACACCCTACTTGGACTCCAACCAGTCACCATCTGGCAGAGTACAGGTAGCAAGGTTATACTCCAGTCACTATCTGGCAGAGTAGAGGTATCAAGATGATCTGGAAGCTTCCTAGAATGCTAGATATGTGTAATTTTAAGTGTGTCTATCCATATATTTCTAATGCAATCAGGAGATCAGCTTCTTGATGGGAGCTCTTGTCTACTGGTACAGATTAATCTAATTAGTTTTAATTTGTTAAACCCCTGACATGTTGCCATTATGGATATTATTGTATACTTTGTACATTGCTGTCGATATGCTATAAAGGATATTTATATTCCCACCTAAAATGCCAAAAAAATGAAAGAAGCTTGATAATCCTGATTTGGCTGCTGACAAACTGAATGAGTATTTTTCGTCTTTATTCCCACATGAGGAATTCTTTACGGAAGGAGATACCAGAAATTTATTGAAATCTAAAAGGCAACTAAATGATGTAATAACTGAGAAGGAAGTGAAACAAATTGTTGAAGTTAAACGTAAAAGGGCACCTGGAGTGGATAAGATGTGTCCAATTATATTAACAGACCCATGCTGTTGTCTGAAGTACAATTCTGGCTTTGTCTAGATGATTCTGCATTACTTCTTTTATCAGTGACTCTAATATTTTTCCTGTAACAGAAGTTAAACTATAACAGGTTTTTAATTACTCGTGTCATTCCACTTTGTGATTTGGGGATACATTTACACATCTCCAGTCTGCAGAGACCTCCCATGAATCCAATGATGCTCATAATTATGGCTATGGGTTTGCTTACCTCTTTTGTTGCCTCCTTTAAAGGGGGGGGGGCTCTTCTTTGACTAATTTGATTGGATACTGCAATGTGGTCACAAAGGAACTGGATGCTAAAAATAATTTTAATACCATATACTTGGATTTCAGGAAAGCTTTTGATACTTTTGCACTTAAAAGACTTTTGTACAAATTGGAGCAATGTGGCATTAAAGATTAATTCATTTATAATTGTTTCTTACCTTTTTATGTATGTGTGTGTCTCCTGAAGAAAAGAAAAACCATTATCTTATACGCTTGAATCTTTGTTCGTGTGCCTCGACGTGGGTGCCTGTCTGTGGTCCAGGGACCTCCCAGTGATGCTGGTGGTCTTTCAGATTATCATCACTGAAATCCAACGCCCACAGGCTAGGATTTCAGGCTAACATCAATGGATTCCGCCATGTTTGCTGGGCGCTGCAACCCATGGAAATTTGGGAAGGGAGATCCCTTGGGTTGAGGGGCCCAGCTTCTGCACACCACTTTGGCCCCCGGCTTTAACACAACGTTGTGGTTCTGGAAGGCTCGGCTAGTATGCTCGCCTGCAACAGTCAACCGTGTCAATGCCACAGTCCTGCCCTCATGGTCTGAGGGACAGGATTCAGGCTGGTTGTGGTGCAAGTATTGTGTTTAGGTTGCCCCGACATTTCACTCCCGAGCGCATTTATTGCATACCAGGTAGTGGGTGTCCCTTTGGGCCTGTGGTGGGTGTGGGAGCCTGGGCACTAAACCACTTCAAAACTTCATGAATCCTGATAAACTAATTTCTTCTGGCGGGTCCCCAACCTGGTTCCTAACAAACTATGTTCGTAGACGAAGAGAACGTCACTTCTGCAAAAAAGACAGAAAAAGGAGGTTATCCAGAAGTGTTTAGGGCTCTCCTAAACCTGTCAAACGTCTTCGTTCGGGCAATCAGGAATTTGTAGAAACCAGAAGTGATATACTTAGAACGGCTCCTCCGTGCTACTTCTATCAGGGGATTGCCTATCACTGTCATCCCCACAAGACATTATTACTACTCATCCCATGGTGTCATCGCTGAACGAAATTTGATGGATGTGACTGAAGAGGAAATCCCAAGGAGTGACAGCTGTTAAACGTATATTCATGCTTAGGGATGGGAAACTTGTTTCCACTAGAAATATTAAATCTTGACGTTTAATTCACCAACTCTTCCTCACAAGATCAAAGCTGTCTATATTAATTGTCCAGTTCATCCATATGTCCCAAATCCTTTACAGTGTTCAAGTGCCAGAAATATGGACGCTCACAGAAATAAGGACTCCACACCTGGCGTGGAGTCCTTGCATGCACTCGGTGTGGTTCTAAGGACCACACAACATGTTCAGTTGCGAAAACCAACCTGCATTAACTACCAAGAAGAACACTTGGCCTACATAAGAGCATCTTGGCTGATGCTGCATAAGCTTCCTTTCTTGCATCATATGCTTCTACTAATGCTAATGCATGCGAGAGGTGGAAACAAGAATAAGAGATTCAACGAGTTAAGGCAGAGCTGAACATATCAAGAGGCAAAGAAAACGGTGAAAGCCCTAAATACAAATAAACCAACCTATGAGTTCCAATGAAACATCATCCTGCTAGCTCAGAAGGTAGCAGGGAGATGTTCCATTGGAACTCAGACCGAAATGACCATGCCACCAAAGGAGTCATTCACACCCGCCGTTGCACTTTTATCTGCTAAGTTCAGTAAAACCCATACAAAAGGACCAATCAGCTGCCACTCCTATATCTGTACCTCCTAATGCACAAGTAAGAAAACAAGAATAAGAAACCTGACGTATATCCTAGTTCTCAAGAAAAAATGGATGTCTAGGAGATAGAAGTATAAGAAGAAACAGTCTTGGAGCTCTTTCTTGAGGAGGAAATGGACATGGGACAGTGTCCATACTTCCCCAGAAAAGATAAATCCAAGACTGACAAAAGTAAGCCCTCAGCACCTCGGAAGCCACCTGATACACCCATCAAACCAAAATAATGGCTAAATTCCAACAATGTCGTGGAATTCGGCGAACTGATGGCATCAAGGCCCTTCTGTAAAAGCACGACCCTGTCTGCTTTTGCTTGTAGAAGACTTACCTAAAGGCAAATGATGACCCCATCGTGCATAACATCAGAATCTTTTTTTCAAAGGACAATTGCAGGTGGTCCTACTCATGGAGGGGTAGTTATCCTTGTGGGCAACCAGACCTCAGTTCAGCCTTTGCTACTTACACAAGCATAGAGGCTGTTGCAATTCACCATACGGTTGATTTTTTGCTAACCATCTGTTATTTATATTTGTTACTTGGGCCGACATCTCCCAGGAAGAACTTGATCTTGTAACGCAGTTGCCTCCCCCCCCTTTCTTACTTCTCAAGGATTTTGATGTACATAACAGTGGAAGGGGGCGAACCATAGAGCATGTGCTAAATGGCAATGACCTCTCCCTTCTAAACTTGGGGAAAAAAAACATCTTCCACATGCTTACCTGTACGTTTTCTGCCATTGATCTTTCTATCTGCTCTCCTCCCCCCCTCCCTCCCCTTCTCTTACCTGGGAGGTGGAGGAAACCAGTATGGAAGTGATCACTTCCCCGTTATAGCCTCCCTACACAGTAGGAGACCGTGTGTTCCTTTTAGGTTACCGCAGTGGAAAATTGATCAGGCTGACTGGAATGCATTTCAAGATTTGGCAATATTTGACATCACTACAGTCAGTCAGGAGCCTATCAATGGTGCAGTCACGTACAGAAAGTATTGTTCAAGCAGCAGCAATCGCAATTCCAAAAACATCTCGGTTTCCACCATTTCCGAAACTATGGTGGAATCCACAATGCACAGCGGCAAAAGAGGCACAAAACAAAGCATGGGGGATAGTCTACCGATATCCCACCACAGCAAATTTATTAGCTTTTAAACGTGCGCACCAAAGCACGTTTTATCCGACGTCAGAGAAAAAAAGGTATCGTCCAAAATATCCGTTTTACATCGTGTATTAACCAGGCAATCAGCTCTGAGGTAGCCTGCAAAAAAGTGTGGAAAATGAAGGGAAAGTATATGACACCCCTCATCGGTCCTGGAACCTAAAGGATGTACTATTGCGGACTTTACTGCAATAGCCAATGCTCTTTGGGAAACATTTGTGAACATCTCAGCAACATCATCATATTCCCCTGAATTTCTGGTCCTTAAACACAAAACTGAAAAACAGGCCCTTAATTTTAGATCAAAGTTCTCCCACTCATATAATGGGCCGTTTACCCTCTGTGAGCTGAAAACAGCGCTTGCCTTCACAAAAGCTACCACTGTTGGACCAGATGACATACAGTATGAAATGATCAAACACCTTCCACTAAAATCCATGGACCATCTGGTCTTCCTATTCAAGAACAGTTTCCGGATGCCTGGCGCAAGGCAATTATTCTTGCTTTTCCCAAGCCAGGCAAGGATGCCAAACTTCCTTCAAATTACCACCCTATCGCTCTGATTAATTGCTTGTGTAAATTATTATTAGAGTGAAGGGTGAATGCTCGCCTTTTATTCTACTTAGAATCAAATGACCTCTCTCGAAATCAGTGAAGCTTTCCTTAAAAGAGAGCACCTAGTGTCAATCGTCTTTGATATGGAAAAAGCGTATGACACTACTTGGTCATTTGGAATTTTAAATGATATTTACAACTTTGGTCTTAGAGGCCATCTTCCTGTTTTTATTAAAAACTTTATCATCCCGTTTTTTCCAAGTTCGTGTAGGATCCACCCTTTACCAGCACTACTGCCAAGAGGAAGGAGCAGGTAGCCAACAAACTATATCAGATTTAGCCCGTAATCAAACCATCGCAGTCTAGTTTATGCAGGGTTCATAAATAGGAAGTTGTTCTGCTGAGGGCCGATTATATTCCTGTGTGCGAGCAATGTGACACCATTTTATCTATCAAGCATATTTTAACAGACTGTCCAATTTTTAGAAGTGCACGTTCTATTGCTTTTAGCCATCTGACTGAACCTTATACACTGAAACAGATTTTACCTGACAATGACCTTTGTCAGCAGTTTAACTTTTTATGTGCTATTAATATGTACAGCCGTATATAAAATAGGAAATATATTTTTTTACCCTTAAGTTGCCTTTTACTTATTAATACATATACATACACTGATGAGCCAAAACATAATGACCAGCGAAGTCGTTTTGCAAATCGAATAAACTGCTGGTGAACTATGGCGCGTGCGCGGTTCGGGACACGGTATAAAAAAAAAACCCGATGCTGAACTCCTTTAATAAGTGTTACTCTTGTTCTTCAGATGAGAAAGACAGCAACGGACATAAGCTAGTCTGACATTTGACAAAGGCAAAATTGTAATTGCCAGACGACTGGGGTCAGAGCATATCTGAAACGGCATGGCTGGTGCGATGTTCACTGTCAGCCGTGGATAGTACCTATCGAAAGTGGCCCGAGGAGGGAAAACCAAAGAACCGCCGGCGAGGTGTTTGGACGACTTTGGCTCATCAAAGCTCGAGGTGAGCGATGGGTCTTGTCAACAGGAGGGCAACTCGCCGGTAATTAGAATGCTGGTGACATGGAGTAATGTGTCACAACACACAGTACATCGAACCTTGCTGAAAATGGAGATGCGTAACCACGGTTCACCGGCCGCACCGCCTACAGTGGGCACACGAGCATGGAAACTGGAACTTGAGTGATTGAAAGAAAGTAGTCTTGTCCGGTGAATCACGTTTCCTGTTGTACCATGTGGACGGCCGGATACGTGTGCGTCGTTTACCTAGGAAGTAGTGGTGTCTAATGTTTTGTGGAAGGTGCCACCTGTGGTTTCCCACATGTGCGCAATGGTACTTTGTGAAGAAGTACATAATTTCTGGAAAGCCAGAAAAAGTGTAATGTCCGGTTTGTGTCAGAGTAGTGCTAGTGCTATATTCTGTTGTAATGTTACTGGCTTCTTGGCCGTAGGACCCCGTGTTGCCCACCACCACAATTGGGAGGTGAGCCAGACTGCCCATAATACTTTGGCTTGTCTCTGCTAGGGTCGGCTGAGGTTCCTGACAGAGACCAAGTAAAAAAAAAGAAAAGAAAAGAAAAGAAAGAAGAAAACGAGGGAGATAGCTAAAGAAGGGAAGTTTAAAGTGGGAAGGAAGAAGAAGGCGTCCTCCAGATGACGGATGTAATGAGGGAGTAAAGGTTGGAACCTCTGGCCTGAGGTTCCAACCGGCAATGGGTTCGATACGCTGCAAACGAATCTAGTTAATCCTACCCTGCATGGGGTTTGCCATATGTCTAGGAGGATTCCATTTGTACTACTGGGGTAAGTTTCAGACAATATTGTCTGAAGCCTACCCCAGTGCTCATTCTGTCACAGCCATCTTGCCGTTCATCATTTTCTGGTTGACTGTCCCTTACATTCAACCATCTGGTCAAACACTTTTCAGTCACTCTCCACAATGAACATCTCACTTAGAAAACGAAGCAATTACAGAACAACTTTTAATCTATTTAAAACGAATTGGCCTATACACGAGCACACCGTTTAACAACTATAACAATATGGTCATGCAAATAAACTACAGGGTCATAATTAAGTTCTTGTGCGGTTTTAAATTTTTATAACTTTCGTTCTATACTTGGATAAAATCAATCTGTAAAAAGGATAAGAGGACTTTCTCAGCATAAGATTCGTCAATATCCCTCATATATACTTTTGATGGAAAAGCACAGGAGGCATTGAATGGAGTGTGTTTCGAATGGTGTCAGGTGTTTTCCCAAGATTATTAATACATAAGTTAGAAGAAAAATGGAATTATAGCAGGTCAGGATCCCATTATTTTATCCTTGGCTGAAGTTAGAATAGAACCATCTGATTTTTACAGAGTTGGGAGCAGAGGTAGGGCCAAAGTTCCCGCTAATAGCTTTAGCAAGAGACTAGAATGCTCAGCTACCATTAAGGCAAGAAGCAAGTTTCCAACTCTTAACCTGTTCAAAATCTAGCTTGGATTGATTAATAACTGCTTTAAAATTGTTGCGAACATTGGTGTAGGCAGAAAATGAAACAAGAATTATAAACAAGCCAATTACGATATTTCTTCTCTTGAACAGCCTTAGCACATTTATTGGAAAACCAAAGTTTTGATTAAGGACAAGATTTTAAAGTGGAGTGTGGGATAAAGGATTACATTCCTGCAAGAATAATTTCACTGACACGATCTAAGCAAACGTTGACATAAGAAGTTTTCAAACTAATCCGACCAAGGAAAAGAAGAAAAGAAATCTCGCAGGTCATCCCATTTTGCATTCTTGTAATGCCAAACAAACGAGGTTGAGAATAGTCATGAGATAAAGGCTCCATTGGAGAAGAGACAATCACCAAGCCAATGACAATCATCTTAAGAGAATTCTTAAGATGGAACGAGACCCCTTGTTATATTATTAATTTTATTGTTGGTCTTATATTTTTCTCCCTGATTGGGGAATTCCACTCCCGGACGGGTACTGCTACCAAGTACACGGGATGGTTGTAATTTCCGGTGTTACTGTTGGACGAGGTAATCTCTGATTATTTTACAGATTTTCAGGATTGCGACTTTCTGGAGTTCCTTGTAGGTGTTTCCTGGCAGACCTATTGCTGCTAGGCTGCTATGTAGAGTCTTTGGCACCATACTGGTGATTGACAATTTGATCGGGATGATCGATACTTCTTGCATATGTCACATCTCCTTGACTTCATGTCTCAGGTTCGTGTACTTCCTAATATTTTCCTGATGGGTTTTCTGGACATTGCTAGTGTTGTACACCGCTACGTCAATTAGGTAGGTAACCTTTTTCCACCTTGACTACAAGGGTTACGTGCGGTCTATGGTGCTGGATAGTCTTATCCGTTATTATGGGGCCGTCCCAGTACAGCTTGTGGGTTCGGGTTTCTACTACTGCCTGGGGTTCGTACTTGTAGTATGGTACACTTTCTTTGGTCAAATGGTATTCCTCGCTAGCTTCTGATGTATTATCTTGGCTACCTGGTCGTGTCTGGGTGACTGAGTCCAAACACATCACCTTGCAACACGCTGATGTGTTGGATCGTTTCCGAGGCCAGGTAGCATCGTCGACATGTGTCATCTGACATTCTGGGCTCCTTTGCGATGTATATTCTATAGTTTCTGTATTGATTACTGCATCTTGGGTGGCCAGCATGAATCCTTCAGTCTCGGGGTATAGCGTCTCCCTTGTGAGCCATGCATTGGAAGCGATGTTATCCATTTGATCTTGAAGGAGATCATTGTAGTGTCTGCCATGGAGTGTCTCCTTTGCCCATCTTTCTAACTTCGTTTCTTATGCAGTCTGGGTGGGTGGGGGTTCCTCGCTTAGGTTGAGTGGGGTATACCAATTATTTATCTTCCTGGTGGAATGGTGCTGTGTTGTTCTCGAAGTAATCCTTCAGGTTAACTGTCGCTGTTTTCTGTTGCTCTATCAGGTGTATCAGGCCACTTCCTCTCTCTTTCCGAGCTATTGTTAGTCTCTCCACTGCTAATTTCGGGTGCTGTTGGCTGCTCCTTGTGTTTCGCATGATATCTTCTATTTCTGTGTTATTCCAATCTATGACTCCGAAGATGTATATTAGTACTCGAGCTGCATAGGTGTTTATGGCTTTAACTGTGTTCCCTCCGTTCAATTTTACTTTCAGCAGGCTTCTGACTCTGATGATATTTTTCTGTCAGGCACTTCTTGATTTCCTTGTGCTCTAACTGTTGAGCCTGCATCATCCCTAGGTATTTGTAGGTCTCTCCTTCTGTCATGGCTTCGATCTCTTTACCAGTCAGCAGCTGGTAGTTTCGGCCAACTAATTTTCCCTGGTATAGTGTGTGGGTCTTGCATTTGCCTTGACCAAATTTCATTCTGATGTCCTTGCTGAATTCATCGGTAATCTGGAGTAGTTTTTGGAGTTACTTCTGGTTTCCACATAGAGCTTGATGTCATCGATGTACATCAGGCGGGTGAGGGTGTGCAGGTTTCTTCTTCCTTCTTTGAAGTTTTATCCATACTTGCTGCCGTAAAGCATGGTGGATAGCGGGTTGAGTGCTAGGCAGAATCACAGTGGGCTCAGAGCATCTCCCTGAAAGATTTTTCTTCTAATGGGGATTGGCTTGGTTCTGATGTTCTCGACCTTAATGGTGATATTCCATTTCGCCCTTGTTGCTCCTAGGAAGTTTGTCTCCATCGGATTGACCTTGTAGATCTTCAGGGTTTTCATTAGTCTTCTATGAGGTACGGAGTCGAAGGTCTTGCGGTAAGCGATGTAGGCCGTGTGTAGGTTGCGATGGTTCTTGTAGGCTTGCTCCATAACTGCGGCATTTAAGGTTAATTGCTCCTTGCATCCTTTGCTTCTCCGCTTACATCCTTTCTGCTCTTCGGCCATTATGTTCTGACTCTCTAAGTGTTTTGATATCTTCTTGGTTATGCAGCTGGTCAGGATTTTGTACATCATTAGGAGGCAGGTGATTAGCCTGAATTTCGCCGGGTCTCCTGTGTCTTCGTCTTTAGGCTTCAGATATGAAGCCTAAAGACGAAGAATGAACTGCTCTGCTTGGTGCTTGTGTGTGCAAGTGAGCTTGTACCAGCAGTTCTGGATGTTGACAGTTCCTGAGGTTCGCCACTTGTTGGTGTTCCTGATCGACTGTTTTACTTCTTCTTCTGGAATCTCGCACTCTGTCATCTCTGATCCTTGGTTTTCTTCCATTCTACTTCTATCCAGGTTGCACTGCTGTTATGTCTTACTTCACTGTTCCAGATATTTCCCCAGAATTCCTCGATCGTCTTCTTCTCGGGTGGTCCGTTTCCTGATTTTTCATCTTCACCCAGTTTCCTATAGAAGGCTCTTTGGTCCTCATCGAAGATTCGGTTGTTGTTTTTTTCTCTGGGAGCTCTCTTTGTATCGATGTAGTCTCTTGCTGAGTGCAAGGAGGTTCTGCTTCAGTGTGTCCAAGTATTGTCCTATTCTCTGATTTCTTGTCTCATGTTTGCTGTGGACACTGCCTCTCTTAAAGATGCTCTTCACCTTTCCAATCAATTTCTTGCTTCTATTACCCCGTTGGTATTGGGTCAACCGACCTATCTTGACTCTTAATTCTTCTATCTTCTGCTGAAGTTTTCTTTCCCAAGCTGCCGGTTCCTTCTGTTTTCGGTTCTTCTGCTGCTGGTCTCTCGTTTCTTTTCCATTAATCCTAGTAGCTGCTATGGCAGCTCAGTATACGGCTGTGGAGATAGCCTCCAGCGTTGCACCATTGTTGTCAAGGTAATGTTTCATTATTTGCCGATCGATGTGGTCTCTTCCTCTCCCCATGATTTTATTTGGCCTATGCTTAGGTATCACGTGGGTTCTTGTGGGATCCATTCCTTCGAATTCTGTTAGGGCTTTCTTCCACTCGTCTTCTATTCTGGATATCATGACTTCGTCTCTTTCCACTTCAGCTATTCTGGGTTGTATTTCTTCTCGCTGTTCCTCCTCACGTTCAATGGTATGATGTTCCTCCTCTGGTTCAATATTGACCATATTCTTTGTGATTTGTCGTTGATCGCTGAAATCCTGCTTGATTTTTTCAAGATGGCAGGAACTATTATTATTATTAGCCATATGGTGCAAGGAAGCCTAAGGCTGCACTAGCCAAAAAAAAAAAAAAAAAAATTCGCTAATTACCCTGACAGATAGAGTCAAAAGTACACTTGTGCGCAAAACTTAAGGACTAACACTATTTCTAATGGCTACCACCCCAAAAATCTTTACTTAAGTTACTCTTTACTGATCAGAGTAGATTCAGTCTCGGCAGCGATTCTGGACATCAGATAATCTGGCGAGGGGTTGGCACACAGTATCATCCCACAAACATCACTGAAACGGATCAATATGGCGATCGAGGTGTTCTCCTCTGGGGAGGCGTTATCTTGGATGGACGTACACAACCACAGATACTGGAAAGCAGTACTGTTAGCGGTACATGCTACCGTACTGAGGTAATCCTACCCCATGTGCGTCTGTTCCGAGTTCCCATTGGCTCCGAGTTCGGGTTTATGGATGATAACGCCACTTCACCGCACTACAGCTGTGATATACTTTTGGAAAGTGAGGATATTCTTATGGATTGGCCTGCCCGTTACATCGATCTAAATTCCTTCGAATACATATGGGATGCTTTGGGGATACACCGAGCTGCAGGTCCACAATCACCAGAAAATGTTCACCAGCTGAAGATGGCACTGACAGAGGAATGGACGATGTTACCGGAAGATCTTATCAACAACATTGTTCTAAGTATGGACAAGCGGTTTAAAGCCTGCATCGACATTAAGGCGCCTTATCTTCTACTGAGGACCACTTCTTCCCTTTGTTCCATCTTTAGCAGTGATACATCTGTATCATGGCAGCCAGTACTATGTTGCCATTTTTGAATAAAAAGTTCCTCTTTACCGTTTTGTTTCCGTTGTTGTGTCGGTGTTGTTTCCTTCATGATTTCTGTACCTCACGAGATTCCTTTGGTATGCTTTTCCCACATCCAGGCAACTCCTATGAGAAACACCTCCTACAGGTGAAAACCTGACTGGTTCTTAAATTTTGCACACCCATGTAGAAGGGAATCACCAAGTAAATGAAGAATGATGATATCCAGCTCGGGACCTGGGGTGTGCCAAGTCCATACCAGATATGAGTCCCTATATGAAGCCCTAACCTGTAACTTGTTTAGCTTATGTGTAAATTGGGCCCTGCTGATGCGCCTAAAAACCAACAACCAACCCACAATAAACTAAGTGCAGAATGAAGCGCGTAATTTCTTTTCTCTGATGAAATCATATCCCAATTAAATTCCGTTATGAGTCAAATAATCTGTGGTTGAGTTGGTCTCAGGTTAAAGTCCCCCCCTCCCTGAAACTCGGGATTTTCGTCCAGAAAAAGAAACAAATCGAACGGAGAACACACATGCTTATAAGTTTTGTTTTGGGTGGACTTAAATGGAAGTTTTTTTATTAGAGGCTACACCCATCATACGAGAAGCCTGTTATTCGTTGATTAGTTTAAAATACATAACACGAACATACCAATGAAACTTATGCGAATTAAGGAAAGACCTTTATGAGTGTGCAAAGTTTCATTTCTTCACTTATTAAACACATCTTTTCCTTCTCAGAAGCAAAGACCCTACAGAGTCTACTGACTGTCATTCATTTTTACAATAAAGCATATTTTATTTGATTACTCCTCTTGTCATCTGGCCCTCGCGGGTATCACAATTTATACAATCACCATTTACTCTACGTCTGGGAGTTTCCCGCACTTCCAGACCTGTGTACATGTCTGGACGCCTAATTTTACGAAAGATGTAGGGTTGCTAGAACAAGTACAGAGAAAGGCAAGAGGAATAAAGGGGCACTCTTATCAAGAGAGACTTAAGTTCTGCAAGTTGCACATCTGGAGACTAGGCACCTGCGAGGTGATCTGATTGAGATGTATAAGGCCTTGAATGGTTTGAGCAGGCTCAATGCTGATGGGATACCTCCGCTTGCTCAGATTAAGAACCTGAAAGGGGAATAGATTGAAATTGAGGAAACACAATTGTAGAATATATGTACGGAAGTTTGCCTTAGGCACCGGGTAGTTGTTTGCTGGATCCGACTTCCATCTGTTGTTGGTGAAGTTGACAGCGTAAATAAATTTAAGGCTGAATTAGACAAACATTTGGAGTGACCAAATGGGCGTAATGGGAAGTTTTTTTTTTTTCCCCGGCTGATGCCGTATATGCCAGCTTTCTTGCATCAGATGCCCGAACTAATGCTAAAATGCTGAAAACACGCCTGGGTTTGAATCTCGTAAATGGCTCAAGGAATTTTTATCTAGGTTGTTTCACAAAACTACTAACTTTGTTTCGTCTTAGGCTCATGTAGCGATTTTAGCTTAATCATGTAGCGATTTTAGGGTTTGTCTTCTGGAAACTGCGGTCTTTTCACAAATAAACAGGAAAATCCACCACCAGTACATGTAATTTACAGACATGCCATGCCTCATAATCTTCACACACGAGTTATCAGAAGGAAAGACGAGAAGCAGTTTTTATCACCCAAAAGTTTACAAAGAACCGATTGCACTGAAGTAAACTACTGTTCAAAGAAAGTACATCACCCTTTAAAATTGTAATTGCCGTTCGAATAACGTAATATATGGCAATATTTCTTACAGATTGCATCAGAATAGATCGACACGTATAGGTGATGATGCAATATTGCATCAGCTGTTACTTTCAGCTGTATAAGCACGCTTTGCAAGAGTTGCAATCATTCCTTGCTTGGGTCACGATGGCGAGTTACGCGTAGTTGACGCCACGAAGAAAGAGTGCTATTGTAGTTTTACGTGAGGAAGGATGTTCTTCCTGTCATAATGCTTGTAGAGTGTCTCATAATTAGTAGATAGATAATGAGTAGAGTGAGTAGATTTCTTTCCAAACTCAAGAATACTGGTTCTGCTGATAGGAAAAAAGGAACCGGATCCAAACGAGTCTCTACGCAAAACAGGACCGCGTTTTGAAGCGCTTATGCCTTAAAAACCGTAAAGCTTCTTCGTTTGAGCTGAAAAGAGAATGGCAAGAACATATATGAGTTGTAGCAAGTGCACTAACAGTCAGAAGACGCCTCTTCAAATGTGGACTTGTAGCCCGTCGTCCTAAGAAGAAGACACAAAAAATGAAAAAGACCCGATTAATTTGGTGTAAGGAACATGTCAAATGTACCCCCGAACAGTGAAAGTCAGCTATTTTCTCGGATGACAAGAAATTCAACTTACATGGCTCTGATGTGAGACAAACAATTCTCTGTAGACACGGTGAAGAATACCATCCAGACTATATGGTGTCCACAGTGAAGTTCCCTACTAGCCAAATGATATGGGGGTGCATTTCGTATCACGGAGTGGGTTACCTGCCGTTTATAAAAGGTTCCGTAAATGCCAATGGATACCTGGCTATATTGGAAGGCAAATTTCTGCCAACCATTAGAGACCATTTCAACCTGTTAAGTAACTTAATTTTTCAGGCTGACTCTGCTCCTTGTCATCGGGCAAAAAGTGTAAGTAGGCACTTCTGTAGTTACTTTAGCTTCATTTCTGCATTAGAGGTTCGTAGTGGTGTTGTGTTCTACGAAAAAGTAATGTGTTTACATTTGTTATAGGTGAAAAAATGGTTGGAAGAATGGTTCATTACAACTCTTAGCTGGCCAGGAAACATCCCGGACCTGAATCCTATAGAGAACTGTTGGCAGCTTGTGAATCTGCAGTTTCCAGAAAGAAACCAAAGACACTTCGTAGCCATAATTTGTGTTTGGAACCACGAAATATCAGAACCACGAATTATCTTCAGTAATTGATCTTGTCAATGCCTCGACGGTGTGCTGCTGTAATCAGGGCCAGAGGCGGTTCAATAAATATTAGTGTGCATCTGGTGAACTTTTCATTTTGTTTTCCATTTAAAATGATAAACTGAACCAAATAGAGTGCTTCTGATAATATTTCAGCCATAATTTTCGTGGTTACCAAAACTGTGGTCTGAAGGTTGGAAATGCTCATTTTGGAATATTTTGGGAACACCTGTCAAATATTACTTAGCTTTGCCTTAACTATTAATAAATATCTTTTGTTTATATTTCTATTTGCGATGCTAGTCATTAATGTAACATACCATCGCGAAAAAGGGTTAGAAATATGAAATTCCTAAGTGATGCCATTTCTATGAACACCAGTGGATATCTTGGTAAATGAATCAAATATCTATGATACCCACTTATCTTAACTGTGTTCACAAGTAAGAGAAAAATTCTTATCTACTAACAGGACCGTGCAAAGGTGCAGACTTCGATGTCTCCTCGATTGGGGCCTCCTGAATCGGGAGTCCTGGTGTGCAACTGTGGGATGCATCCCATTCACACCCCATTTTCTAATTTCTGATCAGATATCTACAAACTAGGCTTACTACAAACTTATAAAAACAATAACTGGAATGGTACAATATATCCATTTTAGCTCTTTTACCAAATCTTGTTCAGCGACAACAAGAACAACTGTTTGCTGGGTTTTCATGTAGCGATCCCGATATTAGGGCAATTTACTGATCTCCTCCTAGAGAGAGTAGTGGCGCTATCTTTGGAATCCAAACAAGATAGGTGTCGTTTTAAGACTTTATACACGTGGTGTGGTTAATTTTCTCGGTTTGTTCGGTATAGTGTATCTTGGTTTATTTTGAAACCGGTTGTTTTGTTATTTTAATATGTACGAAGGCGAAGAATTCGTGGAAAACGAGGTAAATTTCATTCAAAATTTGGCTGTACCGTGATTGTATTTATGTATGTTAACATTATTTGTAAATAATAAGTATTGTCAATCATTTCCAGCTTAAAAACAAGAGGTTGTGATCGTGACTTCATTTTATGCAAACTTAAAGTTGAATAATACCGGAAATATATTTATTTAATTAACCTAGATAAATGGCAGTCCTTTCTAAACTTTTTTGATGCCAACATATTCTACATGGTAAAAATATTTTCTCACCATATCCAGAAGTTTGTAATTATTCGACGGAGCCATATTTGTTCCTTATTTTTAAGTTGGTGGTAAATGAAACGTACGCAACTTAGTAGTAAAAATATGATGTAAGGATTAAAGCTTATACAGCTTCAGTCAACAAAAAAAAAAAAAAAACATTTACCCATCCCCCTAAAATTTATTAAAACCCATTTCAGTAACCACAGATGAAAGCTTCAACAGTCAAATGCTTGTTGACAGGAGAGACTGTTTCTACAGGGATTGGGTACACTTAAATAGAAAGGGTGCAAGAATATTTGCTGATGCTATCAAGGCAGTGTCACGTGGGTCGGAAAACTGTTAGCTTGGAGGGGGATACACAGACTAAATGGTTAACAGTGGCCACAGGCAGAGGCAAAAGTGATTCTTGCACTGCTTCGATTGGAATGAACAACAGCCTGGAAAGCAAGGTAATGGAGACTTTAAGGACTGCCTCTTGCTCAGAATAATCACCTGAGAGGGCATAAATTCAAATTGAGGAAAGACAGATGTAGGATAGATGTGTGGAAATTTGCCTTTAACTAGTGGGTTGGTGGAACAGACTTCTATCCCTTGTTGTGGAAGTTGATAGCCTAAATAAATTTAAAGCTCAGCTGGACAGGTATTTTGAACAAATGGAGTGGTGAAGTGGAAGGGTTTTTTTTTTTTTTTTTCGGCTGATGCTGCATAAGCTTGCTTTCTTGCATCATATGCCTCTACTAATGCTAATGCTAAAAACATAACTGACTGTTGGGAGTCATAGTGGAACAAGTAAATACATGGGCTGTGTTAGGATAACCAAGAGTAGGAACAGGTGAATGTCTACTTGCGTGTACACCAATGCCAGGAGTTTAATTAATAAATTTGCTGAGCTGGAAGTGCTAGTCAAGACATCAAAGGCAGGTATTGTTGGGATAACAGAGACATGGTGTTACACAGATGTAAGCAGTGCAGAATTGGAATTTGGGGAGTACAATGTGTACAGAAAAGATAGAGGATAGGAAGGTAGGGGGGGTTATGCTGTTAGTTAAGAAACTCATAAAATCTAAGGAAGTGCATCCAATTGATGTTGGCGGACAATTCAATGTTGAGTCTGTTTGGTGTGACGTAAGCATTGGGAAAGGAAAAATTAGAGTAGGTGTGTGTTATAGGCCAAATGAATCTGATGAATATAATGAGCAATTGTGCAGAGAAATAGAGTGGGCCAGTAAATCAGAGTGTCTTATAATGGGGGATTTTTAACTTTCCAGATATTGACTGGAACTTGTGGGTTGGTTACTCACACACTAGCAAGACTTTTGTGGATTTATGGAATGACTGTTTTCTTTCGCAACATGTTCGAGAGGACTCTTGATCTGATTATCAGCAGTGATTATTCATGCATTAAGAATTTGCAGATAAAAGAACCACTGGGTGACAGGGATTACAATGTAATGAAGTTGAAATTACTTAAAGATGTAACTACCATCAGGGCTAAAAGGAATGGGCTTTTGCTTTCGTAAAGGTAACTACAGAGGTCTCATACAGTTTTTAAATTCTGTATGGGATCAACTGATGGTGTTACCAACCTTGAATTCTAAATGGGAAGCTTTCAGGGGCTTTAATTTTGGAGGCTACTAGGCTTTTCATTCCAACTGTAATCAAGTCACAAAGGAGGTTAGGCAGGCGAAGCCGGATTACGAGAAATCTTTGGCAAAGGATGCAAAGAAAAACAGCAAAGTGTTTTTTACTTATGTAAACTCTAGAAGGGAAGGGATGAATCAGATTGGACCACTTAACATAGATGGGTTGACTGTTGATGATCATGCTCAGTAAGCTGATAAACTGAATGAGTGTTTTGCATCTACATTCACACATGAGGAGTTATTCAATGAGGGGAGTGCCAGAAGTTTATCAAATGCTAATAGGGAGCTAAGTGATTTTGTAATAACTGAGCAAAGTGGAGAAGAAATTGTTGAAGTTAAACATAAGGAAGGCACCTAGGGTGGACAGGATCTATCCAGTTATATTAAAGGAGGCAGCAAAGGAAGTAAGCAGACCCTAGCCATATTTATGAGAGATTTTTGGACTCATGGGAGGTCCCCATGGACTTGAGGTGTGCAAATGTATCACCAATTCATAAGGAGGGTTCAAAAGGTGACACAAGTAACTACAGACCTGTTAGTTTAACTTGTGTTTCAGGGAAAATAATGGAATTCCTGGTTAAATAAGCATTTCAGGATCATCTAGACAAGACTGCAGTAATAGTTAAGACACAGCTTGGGTTTGTTAAAGGGAGGTCTTGTCACACCAATTTGATTGGATACTACAATGTGGTCACAAAAGAACTGAATGCCAAAAATAATTTTGATATCATATACTTGGATTTTAGGAAAGCTTTTGATACTATTACACATGAAAGACTGCCGTACAAATTGGAGAGGTATGGCATTAAGGGTAAGTTGCTATAATGGATAAAGGGATGGTTGAGTGGGAGACGACAGAGAGTGGTAATCAATGGACACTGCCCTTCGTGGACAAATGTTATTAGTGGAGTTCCCCAGGGTTCGGTATTGGGCCCACCGTTGTTTTGTATATTTATCAGTGATATCGATGAAGGTATATCGGGTTTAATGTCCAAGTTTGTAGATGATACACATCAGAGGTGATTACTTCGAAAAAAAAAAAAAAAAAAAACGGCGCCTCTGTAGCCAGGTGGGAAGGAGCAGCAGTGCTAGCACACGCTTCTTGATTAGACCGGGGTTCGAGCCAGTCACCACCAAATACGGAGGATGCGGAAAGGTCAGGGAATGACCACCGCATATTCCTGGAGCAATATGGCCTTAGTTGCTAATGCTCCTAAAAACCAAATAATAATAATAACATAACTTCGAAAATATATAACCTTACTTTGCCATTAGTTTTTTCTTTTTTAGTTTATTCTTTTTTTTTTAATAGCATCAGTCTCATTGTTTAATTGGCACATTGTGTATACTTGAATTTCAGAAAAGCTTTGGACAATGTTACACATGGAAGGCTAATGTTCAAATTTGAGCAGTATTTTAGGTAAGTTTCTACAATGGATAAAAGGGTGGTTGAGTGTGAGTGGGAAAAGATAGTGGTCATCAATAGACGCTGCTGTTTGTGGACTAATGGTACTAATAGAGTTCCCCAGGGTTCGTAATTGGGCCCACTGTTGTTTTGTATATTTATCAATGATGTTAATGAAGGTATATCGGGTTTAATGTCCAAGTTTGCTGATGATACAAAGGTAAGCAGGGTTGTTAACGACAATAAGCTCCAACTGGATCTATTTAAGTTGGGAAAATCGGCTGAGAAGTTGCAACTGAAGTTTAACATTGATAAATGCAAAGTACTGCATATGGGTAGCAATAACTGAAGAGAAATGTATTAACTTTTTGGTACTACACTGAGGGAAGTTGTAAGTGAAAAAGACCTGGGGTAATTGTGCAGTGCAGACAGGCTGCCAAGGCACGTTATGGCATCTTTTCAATGATGTATAGGAATTTTGCTAGCAAGGACAGGAGGTGATTATCCTGTTATACAAGGCAATGGTCAGGCCACACCTAGAGTACTGTGTGCAGGTCTGGAGGCCTCATTTTAGGAAGGATGTAGAGTTGCTAGAATGAATACAAAGAAGGGCAACAGGGTTGGTGAGGGGAACAAAGATGGTGCTCTTACCAAGAAAGTCTTAAATTCTGCAAATTGTAGCACCTGGCGAGTAGGCACCTGTGATCTAATTGAGGTGTATAATGCCTTGAAGGGTTGAGCAAGCTGAATTCTGATGGGATTCCTTCCTCTTGCTCAGACTAAGAACCTGAGGGGGCATAGTTTCAAATTGAGGAAAGATAGTTGTAGAATAGATGTGCAGAAATTTGCCTTTAGCCAGCAGTTAGTTGATTGGTGGAACAGGCTTCCATCTTTTGTTGTGGAAGCTATTTTAAGGCTGAGCTGGACAGGCATTTGGAATGAATGGGAGGTGTTTTTTTTTTTTTTTTTTTGGCTTTTGTTTCATGCTAAAACATGCTGGCATACAATGGCCATGGTTTCCGATGCACCTAATAAATACTCAAACAAACAGCCAAAACAGCCAATTCCCCCCTTTTCCCTGGTGGGGCTTATCCCCACTGATATTTCTGGGGCCGCCTCCCCTATCGTCCCCATACTTCTCTCTGTTCCTCTGCAGTGCAGCTCTGCTACCAGCGGCATCTGGCATTCTGTAGAGTGCTCCCTTGTGTGGTACCTTTACTCTCTTTCCCCTGGCAGGGGGACAGGTTCCTATGTCCCTCCTCTTTTCCCTGGTGGGTCTTATCCCCACTGGTATTTCTGGGGCCGCCTTCCCTATCGTCCCCACACTTCTATCTGTTCCCCCAGCCTTCATTCAGTCTTCTTCCCCTACTCTAACTTGCACAACCATCGCGCTTGCTCAATCTGATTAACTTTAATTAGATTGAGCAAGTTTAATTAACTAAATTAAACTTAGTGTCTAAATTTAACTTTACCCTAACTTAAATGCCAATTCGGGCTTAACCTAATTTCCAGTGCTCAATTTTTTTTTATTTATATATATATATATATATACACGAGGGGGTATTAAAATGTTCATACCCTGACCTAGATAAAACATCAGCAGGAAGATGCCTACTGATTTTGTGTACATATTCAGTAACTAACATGTGAAATTTCATTCCCAGAGGTGGAGCCTGGAATCTGAGGAAGGATGCTATGGTTGACAAAGTGGAGTATCAAGCAGTGATCAGGTTCCTGCATTTGCAGGGCAAGAAAGCTCAGGAAATTGACGAAGAAATGAGAGATGTATTTGGACAGAATTGCCTATCCTGTAAACTTTAAAAAAGTGGAAACAGGAGTTTCAGTACGGTACATTTCAGATTGAGTTTACTACTCGTTTATATTAAATTGCACTAACAGAAAAGTTGAATAAACCAAAAACGGCAAATTTTCTTTGTTTTATGGTAGTGACCTCCAGACCTGTGCTTTAGTAAAATGTGAGCTCGCGTGAGATGATAGTAGTGTATTTTCACCTTAACCCGAAGTTTTTTACAGAAAATTTCATTTTGACCGTTATCATGATGCCAACTAAAAGAATAAGTGACGCGGTACTAGTAAATCTACCAAGAAAAGGAAAGCAATAGATTTAGATCAGAATATTAAAATAATAAAGATGTATGAAAATGGTCAAACATTAACAAGTATCGTGCAGAATTTAGATTTGTCAGTGGCAACAGTGAACACAATAATAAAGGACAAAGAAGACAGAATATAAGAAGTGGTGAAGAGATCGCACCAGTGAAGTCAACTGTAATAACCATAGCTATGAAATACATATAAGTTTTTATAGTAGCTAGCATGCAATTTTTCTTCTTTTTATGTTTTTCTTATGTGCCACTCCGGCTACTTCACCACTGTCCCCAGATAAAATTTTTAATGGAACTAATTCAAAATATATAACTATTTTTCTATATACATAATTAATGTATAAAACATATATAGTATGACCCAGAGCTGTAATGCTCAATACTTTCTATGTTGATATCAATATTTGTAAAATAATAAGAGAAGTTTACCTCAATATAATATGTAAAACACTTCCGTATGATACTCTCCAGAAATTAAAATGAAAAAATCGAAAAACTTACATTAGAGTAACAAATAATTTAAAAAATAATTAAAAATCAATTTAACACAATAAAACTCAGTTTAACACAATAAAATTCAATTTAGCACAATTAAAAATCAATTTAACACAATTAAAAAAAAGAAAATTAATTAAAAGAATTTAACAAAAGAAATTGCAAAACGATTTTCTTTAGGAAGGAAAATCGTTTTGCAATTTTTAATTCTTTTAATTAATTTTCTTTTTTTTAATTGCGTTAAATTAATTTTTAATTATTTTTTAAAATTATTTGTTACTCTAATGTAAGTTTTGCAATTTTTTTCGTTTTAATTTCTGGAGTATCATAGGAAGTGTTCTACTTACAATATTGAGGTAAACTTCTCTTATTATTTTACAAATAAAAAATATAACTAATTAATTGAAAAATATATAACTATTTTTTTTTCATTCTTCAGAGGATATTATTTGGTTTTTGTAATTTTGGCATATCATGCATATAGTAGCAATAATTTATTAGTCATTCCCCAGTTATATAAAATTCGACTTATGTAAGAAGTCCTGGAATGTATCATTTACTATATAAACAGTATGTCAGGGACTTACTGTATATATAGGCCCTAGCCACTGAATTCTTAGGAAGCAAGGTAGCAGGGCCTGCCAGAGTACGAACTTCTAATGTGATCCCTCTATGCTTGACCTGCCTCCTCAAGGCAAAGTGTAGGCAATGTGGGGTCTCACTAGGGGCCCAATGGCTAAAAGGTCAGAGGAACAACACAACAAGACATTACATGACACAACAACACACTTACACTTTTTAGTAAAATCTCTGGCCTTCACAGAGTTGTGTGTTACACAAACAAAGTGCATAATGCGGAGATGGGGAGAAACTCCTGGTACCATAAGACCCAAAACATTTGATGTCATAGGGAGTGAAATGATTTTTTGATAACTGAGAGGGAAATGAAAGCGATTGCAGCTAAACATCAAAAATTTGTCATTTGACATGCATTTGTCAAGGTTAAACATCAGTTGCCACTTCTCAGCCCATCTGCCCAAATTTTCTAGATCCTGTTGCAGTAGCACACTGCCAATTGGCATCCGGAGTTATTAGTATTAGTAGTAGTGGCATGTGATGCAAGAAAGCAAGTGTATGAGCTTATGCAGCATTAGCCAAAAAAAAAAAAAAAAAAAAAAATTCACACCATTCCCTCCAAATGCCTGTCCAGTTCCTCCTTAAATTTATTTAACCTATCAACTTCCATGGAAGTTTATTCCAGCAGTTAACCACCCGCTGGCTAAAGGCAAATTTCCGCACATCTATTCTACATCTGTCCTTTCTTAATTTGAATTTATGCCCCCTTAGGTTCATAATCTGAACAAGTGGAAGGACCCCATCAGAATTCAGCGTGCTCAACCATTCAAGGCCTTATACACCTCAATCAGATCACCGCACAGGTGCCTTGTCTCCAGCCACTGCAATTTGCAGAATTTAAGCCTCTCTTGGTAAGAGGATCCCTTCATTCCCCTCACCAATCTTGTTGCCCTTATCTGTACATGCTCAAGCAAATCTACATCCTTCCTAAAATGAGGCCTCCAGACCTGTACGCAGTACTCAAAGCGTGTCCTGACCATTGCCTTATACAGAGGGACAATCATCTCCTTTTCCCTGCTAGCAAAATTCCTGTATATCGTTGACAAAACCCCACGACCTACCCTGGCAGCCTGCCTGCATTGCTCATATCTGACTGCACAATTACTCCGAGGTCTTTTTCATTTTCTACCACCTTAAGTGTAGCACCACACAGTTGGTACTTTTCTCTCGGGTTACTTCTACCCATATGAAGTACTTTGCATTTGTCAAGGTTAAACATCAGTTGCCACTTCTCAGCTCATCTGCCCAAATTTTCTAGATCCTGTTGCAGTAGCACACTGCCATTACTGTCATTAACAACCCTGCCAACCTTTGTATCATCTGTAAACTTCAACACTAAGCATGATATACCTTCATCAATATCATTGATAAATATACAAAACAGTGGACCCAACACCGAACCCTGTGGGACTCCACTAATAACATTAGTCCATGAAGAGCAGCACCCATTGATTGCTACCCTCTGTCTTCTCCCACTGAACCATCCTTTTATCCATTGTAGCAAGTTACCCTTAATACCATTCTGCTCCGATTTGTACAATAGTCTTCCATGCGCAACAGTGTCAAAAGCTTTCCTGAAATCCAAATATATGATATCAAAATTATTTTTTGCATCCAGTTCCTTTGTAACCACATCATAATATCCTATCAAATTTGTCAGACAAGACTTTCCCTTAACAAACCCATGCTGTGTCCGAATTATTGCTGCAGTCTTGTCTAGATGATCCTGCAATGCATCTTTAACCAGTGACACTCCATTATTTTACCCGGAACAGAAGTTAAACTAACTGGTCTGTAATTACTCTTGTCACCCTTTGATCCCCCTTTGTAAATTGGGGATACATTTGCACATCTGTCCGTAGGGACCTCGCCTGAGTCCAAGGATGCTCTCATAATTATGGCTAAGGGTTTGTTTAGTTGCTTTGCCGCCTCCTTTAATATAACTGGATAGATCTCATCCACCCCAGGTGCCTTTCTTATTTTTGAACTTCAATAATTTTTGCTCCACTTTGTTCTCAGTTATTACAAAATCATTAAGCACTCTGTTACAATTTGATAAACTTGTGGCATTTTCAAATCTTAATAACTCCTCATGTGTGAACGTAGATGCAAAATACTCATTCAGTTTGTTTGCTATCTGAGCAGGATCGTCAACAGTCGAGCCAAAGATATCAAGTAGACCAATCATTCATTCCCTTCCTTTTAGAGTTTATATAAGTATAGAAATTATTGCTGTTTTTCTTAGCATCCCATCTGCCCAAATTTTTCCTAATCTGCCTTTGCCTGCCTAACTTCCCTTGTGACCTGATTACAGTCTAGCTTATATCTGCCATAGGCTTCTGAGTCGCTTGATAATTAATATGCATCCCATGCATTTTTCTTCTCTGTCACGAGTCTCATTAGTTCATTTGATAACCATTTAGGCCTAAACCTTGAACAATATTTCTTAATAGGTATTTTTGCAACACTGACCTGTACTTTTAAGTAAATCTGCAGATTTACTCTTAATGTCATTGGTGCCAATGTGTACAACAGTATCATTTTTTTTGTGCCCTTAATAGATGATATATGCTTTACAACGTCATCAACTTTTGCCCCTGGCAGACATACCCTGGTCCTGTTCCATCTATCCTTTTTACACAATATATTCCCCATCTCCCTGACAATAGAGTCATCAACAATAACTAGTTCCTTTTGGACCAGTGCATTCTGACATGGAGATTGCCGCTGTGTTGCCTGATGCCCAGGAGTGAGTTCTGGCATTGAGTTGGGCAGCTGAGAGTTTGACGGGCCCCTCATATTAATTTCTTCGAGGGCATCTACCTTACACCACAAGCTATCATAGACACCCAGTAGAATGCTGAGTTGATGCTTAATTTCTAGACACTCTCTGCACCTGGCACACACAAAGACATCCTCCTTGGCTAGATCATGTTCTATTCCAGAGAGTTCGGCAAACATTTAACAAATTGCACATTTTTTTTAGGCTGTGATGCATTGGAGAATCGCTCCCCTCAGTTCTCCCCCGAATCAAAGCACTCCTGCCAATTTGTGCCCGTTGCTTTGCTGCTCTAGTCTGGGGCATGATATTTTAAATTAATAAGATCAATAAATTTAATTAATTGTCAATACTGCGCTATCTAATAGAATCCTAAATGCAGTGATGCGTATTACGCTATATAATTATACGTTAGAGCTACCTGGTTACCACAATTAAAAATTTGAATTCCCTACAACTCTATGCAAAAGCAGTGGCTGCAAGATTCGAACGAAATAATGGTTTTACGTATATTAAGTAGTAATCTACAAAAACTCTTTATCTAAATTAAAAATAAAAATAACCAGTTGTTGGGATCAGTCCGGTTATATTAAGTGTCGATAACAGTGTTGGTAAGCAAACCCTTATCCATAATTACAAGAGAATTTTGGATTCAGAAGTCTCATTGGACTGGAGATATGCAATTGAATTCTCAATTCAAAACGGTTTATTGTAGAGTTTCATGAGTAATTATAGACTTGTAATCCAATAAAAATAATTAAATTATTGGTTAAAGAAATAATGCAGGACTATTTAGACAGGAATTTAGGTATACTGCAGTCACAGTATGGATTTGTTAAGGGGTGATCTTGTCTAACCAGTTTGATTGACTACTATGATGCAGTAAGAAAGGAACTGGAGCAAATAATTTTGATGTGATATATTTGGATTTCAAGGAAGTTTTTGATACTGTTGCACACAAAAGACAGCTGGCAATTAGAAATTGCAGCAGTGTAGCATTAGGGCTTGTTGTTTGTTATTTGGTTTTTAGGAGCATTAACAACTAAGGCCATATTGCTCCGGGGATATGCGGTGGTCATTCCCTGACCTTTCTGTATCCTCCATATTTGGTGGTCACGTCCTCGAACCCCGGTCTAATCAAGAAGCGTGTGCTATGCACTCCTTCTCCTGCTCACCTGCCTACAGAGGCGACAGCATTAGGGCAAATTACTACTATGGATAAAGGGATGGTTGAGTGGAAGAAGACAGAGGGTGGTTACCAATGGATATTGCTCTGCAGAAATACACTGCAGGCCTTATGAATGCCTTTTCATTGTGATCAGTGTTTAAAATTAACATTATGCAATGAGATGGAGGAAAAAAATATACCAGCAGCAAACAAATACCATTAGGTCTCCTATAATGATATTAATATTTCATTGGACCACCACGAGCTTAATTACCACTTTGCACCTATCTGGCATGAAGTTTATGAGATTCTTGATATAATCGTTGCTTAGTTCGTGGTACCAGACATGAATAATGGTTTCTTGCATTGTTATCTTGCTTGATGGTTTTTTTTATCAGCAATTTTCTGTCCCCATGACACTCCAGCAGTTTTCATTCGGGTTCAAAATTAATTATTTCTTTGCCATGATAAGGATCGGATATTGCAGTCTTGCATGAGATTCTTCATCGAAATATCAAAAAAAAAAAGATAAAACAGTCAGTGTTTGAAACAAGTTAAAATTAACACACCCTAAATTGTATTAAGTGATTTTTTAATGTTGACCTGCCCTTACTTGTAGTGTGGCAAGGTGCAGAGTCATGTTGGAAAACACAATTTTCAGTTCCTTGAATGAGATCTCTTGTGGGAATAGAAGAAGCCTCCTTTAAAAGTTTTGTGTGGTAATTACCATTAGCACTACCATATGCAAAATGTATTCTGCCCACTCATTTATTCCTTATGCATCCCTAAGCCATATGGCCCAGTGGAAACTTTACTGTTGTTGAATACACTCAGGGTGATAAGCTTTGTTAGATTTACTCAATAATCTGTGGAAGTTAAATTTTGATTTATCAGAGAATGTCACAGATTCCTCTCACTCAGTTGTCCAATTAGCATGTTCTTTAGCCCAGGTTAGTTGTTTTTTTTCATGGATTGTCAATAAGGGCTTCTTATGAGGTTGATATGCTTTCTGACTATTCATTTCAAGTTCTGGTACTTTGTCAGACAGTTCTATTGCTTTCGTTTACCCAAGTATGTATGTTACTTTCGTATGAATTTTAGGTATGTGGAACTTGTATGATGATCGTGGAGGCATAGATGCTTCAGAACTCTGTCCTATGCTGCAGTATTTTTCTGTTTCAGTCTGGTTCCAGATTTTCTTTTGACTTCTGTGGTCTTTTGAGGTAACTATAACACAGACTGGTTATGGCCTAATTTTGCAGATATATGTTGACTAGGAAAGCCCTCCCTATCAAGAGTAATAATTATGCTTTTCTTCTTTGGAGTTAAATGAGCATATGCCATTCTGTTGCTGAACAGGATGTGAAGAACAGATAATAGCAGATGCTTTTACAAACAAGATGATGCAATGCCTCTCTGATATTACATAGATGTGTTGGTCCTTCTCACTGTAGATCTTTGTTTCTGATATGGTTTGAAGACGACTGTGTTTTGCCTTATTGAATGAAGGCATGACCCAGTGAGGGTAGTCAACATTTTGTGTGTAAGTACATATGTATATCTAATTCCAGCATCCCGTTTTTATTGTATAAGCAAAAATTGAAGTTTGTTTCTTATAGTTTTTTATTAGGATTTTATGACAGTTGATATGAGATTTTTTTTTTTTTTTTTTTTTTTTGATAATGCTATATAAAACTTGCATTAGTGCTATTACTAATACTATTTTTTTCCTTCTAACCCCCTATTTTCTATGGGACTTTTGTCAGTCATAGTTTCATTAAATGTGGTACTTTTTGGAATGTATCCCCCTCAGTTGGTAAGGGCTGTACTAAAATTAGCATTAATTTAATTGTAATAGAAATTTAAATTTTAAAGCTTTTATTTTTTGATGTAGCCATTACACAAGGGTGCCTGGAGGGTTAAAAATTCTTCTACTCACCAGCAGGAGTTTGAACTCCTTCAAATGAATGGAAAGAGAAATGGACTGCTAATTAAATATGAATGTTTTCATATTTGAAGTTTTAAGTTATGATATTTTTGTTTTGCAAATTTTAGAGGTCATTTAAGTAGGCCTGTAGTAACATTTGATACTGAGTTATATTAATTTAATTTATTTTATTTTATTTAAGTATGGCACCTACTATTCTACAGCACCTCACGAGTATGATATTCACAGTGGTAAGTAATCTTAAAATGAATTTTGTGCATCTTATTAAGAAAAACAAACACAAATAACTTAACATAAGTGCCCATGTGTGTTTTTTAATAAAATTAAACTTTTGTATATACAGGCATTTCTCATTTAACAAATTCTCACTATAACAAATTATTTTCATTTATACCTTTTATATTTATATTAAAAATGGGTGCTGAAAAAATACTCTTATGGAAAGTTCAAGTAAAAGGAAGGCCATCACATCAACTTGGATATAATGAAAAATGGCATAGAAATATACAGAAACAGGGTTCACAATATGGAGATACCAAGCATATTGAACTTGGCTCGGAGTTCGGATTTGTAAGGGGAATAAAATTCTTGAGGAAATTCTGAATGATAGTGTCATGACACCAACAAGGTTACAGAATCATAATTATGTTATTATTGAAATGGAAAAGTGTTTATCCCACATCAGGATCAGACTCAGAAATGTGCTCCTTTCAGTAAGGCAGTGATGAAAGCATTAGGCCTTTATGAAACTTAAGAGCATGACAACAGAAGAGGAATATAAAGTAAGCACTGGTTAATTTCACCTTTTCAGAAAATATCAGCTTTTCAATATCAGAGTGCAAGGTGAAGCTGCTAGTGGATATTTTAGCAGCCGAAGCAATAATAATTACCCTTTTTTTTTTTTTCCAGTTTTCCTTGAACAGTTGAAAAAGAATTGAAGAGTGTGGGTATTCTTGAAGACAAGCTTTCAGTGTTGATAAGGGTGCTAATTTAAAAGAGGATGACTTCCAAAACAATATCACTCAAGAGAAGAAAGCAATGCGAAATAGTAAAAAAAAAAAAAAAAAAAAAAGCTATATGTACTTTTCATCATTAGTTCGCCCAGCACTTTGTATCTGCTGTTAAACATTATAGCAAGTTGAATACGCTGGAATTTAAGGTATTGCTACTACTTGTTAATTTTGTTGGTATCTCTACTATCCTGCTTATCTTGATTCAGTGAAAGCTACCAAGTTTTTACCACCTAACCACAAATCTCCATTTTTCAGTTCTGGACTAAGCAGTTATTACTATAAAACCTGAAGTGGATATTTATGAAGGCAGTTCCATGATGTAGTAAATGCACCTTTTTTAAAATTCTGAAAAAAATTCAATATTGTGGATGCAGTAAAGATTATCATATGAACATGGTTTGATCACATATGAACAACAATATATATGAGGTATGGGGAAAATATGTGAATGAATTCTGAAAAATCAAACTCAGTCAGGAAGCAGTGGTGGCTGAAGTTATGGAGATGGCTAAATAACTGAACTTAGAAATGGAATTTTAGGAATAAAAGAATTGGGAAATGATGAGCTTATAGAACTGCAAAAGCGCTATCATTAAAGGTCCTTTAGCTCTGAAGAATCCTGCAATGAGCACCATTAAAACTGATTTAATCAACCAACGGGTTAGATAACATGGAAAGGCAATCATAAAATAACACAATTCGAACCTGCAACACAACAAGTCAAAAATATTAAAGTATAAATACTTAGTGCTGTACTTCAGATGATTTCAATGTTGTTAATGAGGGCCAGCAACGTGTACAACGATATCACCATTTGTGTCATTAACTTTGGCTCCTGGCAGACATACTCTGGTCCTATTCCACCTATCCTTTTTGCACAATATATTTCCCACTTCCCTGACAATTTAGTCACCAACAATAACTAGCTCCTTTGGGACCAGCACATTCTGCCCTGAAGGTTGCCACTGTGTTGCCTGGTGCATGAGTGTGCTCTGGCATTGAGTTGGGCAGCTGAGAACTTGATGGGTTCCCCATTTTAATTCCTTCGAGGGTATCCACCAGACTCTTCAAGCTCGCATAAATGCCCATCAGAACGCTGAGTTGGCGCTTAATTTCTTCACATTCTCTGCACCTAGCACACACAGACATCCTTCATGGCTAGATCATGTTCTGTTCGAGAGAGAGAGAGAGAGAGAGAGAGAGAGAGAGAGAGAGAGAGAGAGAGATCCGCAAACATGTCTCATTTTGCACATTTTTTTAGACTGATGCATTGGAGAATCGTACCCTACGGTTCTCCAGTAAACCACAGCACTTCGCTACTTTGTGAAAGTTGCTTTGCTGCTCTAGTCTGGGGCATGATTTCCATTTAAATACAATTAACTATAAAAATTTAAAGGATTTATAAATTGAATTGATTAATTGCCAATACAATACTAAGCTAACAGATGCCTACTACAGTGCTACGTATTATGCTATCTAGTTTTACATTATGTCTTACGCTACCAAGTTCGAGATATACGTAATGTTATTCCGTATCGATACTACACAATGGTGGCAAGTTTTGAAGGGTACAAATTTTACCAATACTATGTAATAACCCACAAAAATCTCTATCTAAGTTCAAAATAAACTAAGTATCGTAACTAGGAATAGCCTCCCCCTTTATTACTTATTGGGGATTTTAATGGACATAACACTCTGTGGAGTAGTACTAACATCAATGGAAGGGGACAAGTCATAGAGCATATGCTCACTGACAATGACCTCTCCCTCCTAAATGTGAGAACAAACGCATTCTTCCACATGTCTACCGATACGTTTTCTGCCATTGATCCATGCTCCCCTTCTCTCCTTCCTTCACTTATATGGGAGGTGGAAGAAAACCCATATAGAAGCAATCACTTCCTCGTGATAACCACCCTAACTAGTTGTAGACCGTGTCAGCCATTTAGTTTACTGCGGTGGAAGATTGATCAGGCTGACTGGAATGCCTTTCAACACCTGGCAAATTTTGACATCGCTACAGTCAGTCAGGAGCATATCACTGATGCAGTCGCATACGTCACAAAAAATATTGTCCATGCAGCTGCAATTGCAATCCCAAAAGCATCCAGCTGGTTTCCACTATTTCCTAAACTTTGGTGGAATTCAGAATGCACAACGGCAAAAAAGGCATAAAACAAAGCCTGGGGGATATTCCGCCGATATCCCATGACTGATAATTTAATATAATTTAAACTTGCATGTGCAAAAGCATGTTATATCCAACGCCAGAGCCAAAGGAAATCTTGGATCTGTTTTACATCATCCATAACCCAAGCCCAAAAGTAGTCTGGGACAAGATCTGGAAAATGAAGGGAAAATACCCACAATCGAGCATTTCTTGGATGTTTTTTCGGCATATGTTGCTTTTCCGCTACTTACTGGTTTAACTGCTTTCCTGGCCTCTTGGTATGAGAAGTTAAGTTCTGTCTTTAGTCGTTGTATTTCCTTTTCTTCCTTCCACCACTGGCTAGCTCTTGAATACGCAGGGTGTTCGGCGATCCTCGAGCACAATGGATGTCCAATTGCAGACTGAACTGCAGTTGCAAATACTCTAGGGGAAACATTTGCCAAAATATCTACAGTAACATCATTCCCGCAGAGTTTTTGGCCCTGAAAGAGAAACGTGAGAAACATCCATTAAACATCCATCCTTCAAAAGGGCTTCAACCCTTTACACAGGAAGAGTTAAATTGCAGCACTTTCTCACGCGTGCCAATGCTGTGGGGCCAGATGACATCCACTACAAAATGATAAAACATCTGTCACCTTATTCTAAAAAGCACCTATTAATTTTATTTAATAGAATTTTTGGTAACAAACAATTTCCGGATTCCTGGCAAAAGGCTATTGTTCTTGCCTTCTCAAAACCAGGAAAGGATCCTAGAAATCCTAGTAACTATTGTCCTGTCGCTCTGACAAGCTGTTTGTGCAAGATCCTGGAAAGAATGGTTAATGCCCGCCTTGTGTGGTATTTGGAAACAAATAGTCTCTTTCCAGGACACAGTGCGGCTTCCGAAGAGACAACCACTTTGGATCATTTAATCCGACTTGAAACATACATTTGTGATGCTTTTATTAAATCTGAGCATCTGGTAGCAGTTTTCTTTGATATTGAAAAAGCTTATGACACAGTCTAGTGATTTGGAATATTACAAGACCTCTACAACTTTGGTCTTAGGAGTAACCTCCCTCTCTTTATTAAAAATTTCCTTTCAAATCGCCATTTTCAAGTCTGTTTAGGATCCACTCTCGAGAGAGAGAGAGTTTTGTCAGGAGGAGGGATTCCCACAAGGGTCCATTCTAAGTGTCACGCTTTTTGCAGTCAAAATAAACTCTGTCAAAGAACAACTTTCACCCGGTAAACAATGCCCTCTACGTTGACGACTTTACTATATTTTGTAATTCATGCAATATGAGGGTCATTGAAAGGCACCTGCAGAAAACCATTGACCACCTTACATCTTGGTCATTGGCTAATGGGTTCAGATTTTCATCACAGAAGACAGTTTGTGTACACTTCTGTTGCAAACGTAATCTTCATCCTGAACCAGATTTAAGGCTTGGACAAAACAACAGCCCAGTCGTAGCAGAAGTCAAATTCCTTGGACTTATTTTCAACAAAAAGCTGACATTTCTTCAACATATTCGTCAGCTTAGGACGAGGTGTGTTAAAGGGCTTAACATCCTTCGTGCCCTTTCGTCAACTTCATGGGGCGCAGTTCGGTCTACCCTTCTTCGTCTCTATCGAGCCGTTGTCCGTTCCAAACTCGATTATGGGTCTCAGGTATATGGATCTGCTAGTGATATACTTCGGTGGTTAGGTCCAGTCCACCATCAGGCCATTTGGACAGCCACATGAGCATTTTGCTCATCTCCTGTCCAAAGCTCAGCCACAGGAGCATCCCGCTCATCTCCTATCCCTATCTCTTCGATGTAAGCAGTTGTATTTACATTACACCTTTAAATTGAAATCCCTGCCTGATCATCTCACGTGGGCATCAGTTTTGAGCCACGTTGGGAAAATCTCTACAACACCCGTCGGACTGCCATCAGACTTTTTGGTATTCGGAACCAAGGGCTGTTAAATGAACTAAACATGACGGTAGACAACGTTGCCCAGTCACCAAGGCAACCCCTTCCACCTGGTATGCACATCTGCCAACTTGTGACCTCCCTTAAGATCATGGAGAAGGCTAGTACGCCGCCTGCCGCCCACCAACAACTCTTTGCATCACATTGGGTGCAGTACTCTGACTTTCTGCCAGTCTATACAGATGGCTCGAAGTCAGAATCTTATGTGGGATCTGCTGTTGCATTTCCTCACAAAACATTATCATTTAAGATCCCACAAGAAACTAGCATTTATACTGCAGAGTTGCATGCAATTGAAATTGCCCTTGAGTTCATTATAAATAGTAGAGGTATATGATTTATTGAGCGTGTTACAGGCTCTACTATTGGTGAGGTACAGCTCTCATCCTGTCCTGTCCCGGATCTGACAGATGCTTTGTTTTGTCGTTGAATCAGAATTTGACATTCGCTTCTGCTGGATCCCAAGCCACATTTGGATCTGGGGAAATGAATTAGCTGATGCCGCTGCTAAATCAGCCATTTCCCCGGATAATCATTGCCTGTCAGGCAAATAATACGCTCTAAATTATATTCCCAATGGCAAGAATCTTGGCATGGACAGACAGCAAATAAACTACATCATATTAAGCCTGTAATCATGCAATGGCAGTCCAGTCTATGCAGGGTCCGAAGCAAGGAAGTTATTCTTGCTCGGCTCCGCATAGGTCATAGCCATCTAACATACTCCTTTTTTCTGAGGCCAGATGTGTGTGAGACGTGTAACGTTATTTTAACCGTATGTCACTTTTTTATCGAATGCCCTGTCTTTAGAGTAGCATTTTTTAGAACTTTTAATAATCTGGCTGAACCATTTACACTCAGTCAGATTGACAGAGACACATGTCTGACGTTTTTAACTTTTTACAATCGATCAATTTATATACAAAGATTTAAGTTTATATTTTATACCTTTTATATAACCTTTAACCATAGTATCATATTTACCTTTTTGACATGGTAGCCTGTTTTTAGGCTGATCAATATTTTTGTATTAGTTTTATTTTTTGATTTGGCACATTATGGCCACAGCTGCCAGTGCACCATTAAAAACCAAATCATCATCATCATCTGAATAATTTCCTCAGCTATTGCAAATCTGTGACCTTTCAAGGAGGCTTTAAGCTTAGAAAACGCTAAAAAAAAAAAAATCACAGGGAGCTATATCTTCTTAGTATGGTGGAACCATAGTTTGAGTGCTTCTCATAAATTTTTTTAATGAAGAGTAACGAGTGTGTATGAGCATTGTGATGATGGTGCCAATTCTCTGAAACCCACTCAGGCATATTCTCCGAAAAGCATGGCACAATAATTGTAAAACTGTTTTGTGTACAGTTCAGTTTGACCATGCATGGTAAGCTCACAGTGAACAGTGCCTTATGAGTCCAAAAATATGATAAGGGTGATATTTTCATTTAATCGAGATTGTCTCTTTTTTGGTGGGGGGGTGACATTGAGAAGATTGGGTCTCAGCTTTACACTCACAATTTGTCATCATCAATGATAGGAGAAACTAAGTGTGGATTAACAACAGCATGCTGATGAAGATTTATATGTGAGAATTTTCCACGTTTGTCAGTACAGATTCAAGGTACAGATTTGGCACATGTACCCAAATCTCATGTTATAATTGATTGGCAAATCCCATAAGAAATAAGAACTTCACTAGCAGTTTCATAGATATTTAAATGTTGATCACTTGATAAGAAGCAATCGAATCATTGGTGTTTTAAGTTGATATCTCTGACTTAAGTTGAAGATGAGTAAACTTTGTGAACCACTGTAAAGCCATTGTGCAATATTATTATTATTATTATTATTAGCTATATGGTGCAAGGAAGCCTGAGGCTTGTGCTGCACCAGCCAAAAAAAATTCCTGAGTTACCCTTAGAGAGAGAGAGAGAGAGAGAGAGAGAGAGAGAGAGAGAAGTAGAAAGGAATCACCAAGAAAGAGAAGAATGATGATATCTAGCTCAGAACCCTGGGTTTGCCAAGTCCATACTCACCAGATGTGAGCCCCTGGGGTCTTAAGTTCTGGATCAGACTGTGAGAATTATATTATTGTTTGAAATGGCATTGTACAATTATAGTCATATCCCAAAATTATTTAATTCTTTAATAACTTAGTGTACAAAAAAATTGTTTCTTAGCAAGTGAGTGGCTAAAATTCATGCTTATATAAAAGATGTAAGGGGAGGGTTGCAAAGTTTTTAGATTGATACAGATCTGCAAAGTTTTCTTAAAAGACAATAATTGCGATGTGTTCTGTGATTCTTCTTGGGTGTTCATAGAAAATTTCAGGTTTGTAACTATATTCTTCTTCTTTGTAGAGAATGTTGAAGGTGAATGAAGATGGCAACTGTTAAAAAAATCAAGCACCATGCAGGCAGAGTACTTTCATTTAAAGGGAATGTTGCTGAAGGAAATTCATGAAGACGTGCAGCAAACATGAGAATATTGTCCTATGTATGCCATGGTCAAAAAATGGGTTGCAGAATATAAGTGTGGACAAGACAGTGTTGAAGTTGCACCCTGCATTGGCAGGCCTGTTATCATGTTGACACCTGTAAATGTACATGCCATTCATGATCTGATGATACAAGACTGCAGAATAACATTGAGACAACATTCAGCATCTCCCATGAGCAAGCTCTCGATATTGAATGTTTTAGAAATTAAGATGTTTCTTTAAAGTGGGTGGGTCCCTAAAAGCACTGAATGTAGATTAGAATTGGGAGAGATTGAGGCAGTGTCATGAAATTATGCAGCATTTTGAATGTAATGGAACTTAGTTTTCGGATCAGTATGCACAATGGATTAAACATGAGTGCACTGCTTGTGGATTAACTTGAGACTAGGGGGAACCTTTAAGGCTCTGGGGGGGGGATTTTTATTAGCATGGCCTGCATTTGTAGGTAGTAAGAATCTATTTTTTTAGAGATGGTACTCATTTGAACAAAGGTGGTACAAGGATTTTTGCCAGTATCATTGAGGATACCTCAAGGGTTCAGGAAAACTGCTAGTTATTGGGGAGAAGGATAATTTATATCCCTGTTTATCTTATGAAATGGGTCAAAGTAATGCTTTTACCCAATTCATGAATTTTTGTTTGTTGCCACAATATCCAGTGTTGATAATATGTTCTGTGAGGGTACGTAGCAATGTTGCAAACGAGAGAAGATATAGCTTGGGATACAAACTTAAATAACTTCAAGGGGTGTGTCAGAGTAGTAAACTATAGAAGGTTGCTTTGTCTCAACTGTGTCTGTAGTAATGTCAAGAGTGTTGTCAATAAAATGGCTGAATTTGATCTTCTGTTTAGGACAAATAACAGAAATGTGATGCCACCTGGAAATTGGTGATGTCGAGTCCACTACTGTAGGCATAATGCATTTTTAGGAAAGATAGGGAAGATAGACGGGGTAATGCATTCCTGAGTACGTCTGCCAGCATAGAATCTGCATCATAAGCAAGGAACAATAAGAGTAGGAGTAATTTACAGACCAGATTGGTTGTGAAGAATATGACGAGAGTCTTTACATGTAAATGGAATGGGCCAGCAAGTGCGAATGTCTTATTACGGGTGATAATCTGCCCCAGATTGGTTGGAATAAGTGGGAGGGAAACTCAGTATTAGGAAAAACTTTCAAAAATAAACTGAATGATTGTTATTTATACCAGCACCTTAGAGAAAATACTGGGGGTGAGAATATTCTTGACCTCATCATTACTAACGATGACATCACAGGGCTTTAAAGTATGCAAACTATTGTCGGGAAGTGATCATTCCATCAGCAGCTAGAAGATGAAAGACGTTGCGGTAGTTAAAGGCACAGATTTTAACTTCAGAGGAGGAGACTTTGACAATTTAATGCACTATGGACATGTGTTGTGTCTTACGCAAGGCGGCCCCTAAACGTTAGTTCATTTCTGCCATGAACAATGTCGGAACTTCTGTACATTGGCCAGAAATGAGTATAGTGTTATGTTTGAGTAGTGTGTGTGTGTGTGTGTGTGTGTGTGTGTGTGTGTGTGTGTGTGTGTGTGTGTGTGTGTGTGTGTGTGTGTGTGTGTGTGTGTGTGTGTGTGTGTGTGTGTGTGTGTGTGTGTGTGTGTGTGTGTGTGTGTGTTGTTGTTGTTGTTGTTGTTGTTGTTGTTGTTGTTTCTGGCCACTTTGCTACTAGGAAGCAGTGATCACCAGAAAGGTTGCTTCCCAATACCCATCCAAGGCATGAGGAGGCGGACTGAACTATACACATACTAACCTAAATGTAATATTTCCAGCACCCATAGGAATAAACGTAAGTCCTGTGGGTTCAGCAGTCTCCTATAATCATGTGTGGTGGTGAATACCACAAACTATCCCACATCCACTGGAGAAAGTGTAATAGCAATAGATGCCAGCAGTTCCCGTACCCAGGAAGCCCAAATCTGAATACAACATCCAGTCAACCCTTCCCATCTCTTCCATCATGCAGTATGATTGATGACTTTTGAGGTTATGATGAACATCGTGGCGAGATCTATTATTCCTTACATTTCGAGGGTACAGCTCTAAAACGGTGTTCACAGGCCGGCTGCTAGTTAATACACCGGACTGAACCTATTGGTAACTCTCTAGGAGGCTTCTGGATCAGCTAGTGTATAATCTTGCTACCTCTGCCAGATAGTGACTGGAGGGATTCCGAGTAGTGTGTGTGCGGGCATTGTCGAGGCCACGTTATGTCAAGGATCTGGGTATATTCTTACCATGTGTACGCCATATCCAAAAATTTCATTACCTCATACAGCATGTTCCACTCACTTTTTCTTACTATTGAATACACCATGAATTGTCAAAATAATAGAGCAAGCTTATCTGCAAAAAGATCTAAACCTCCCAAACACTTCCTAATTCATTTCACAAATATATGTGATCTCAGTTCTAATCTCAACGATGTTTGGCAGTCTGCCAAACCCCATGTACTTTTTCTGACAGAATCTCAGTTATCAGTTGATTCAACTACTGCTCATCTCAGATGCCCAAATTATTCGCTGTATGATTCCTTTTGCCTCAAAGGTGGTACTTGTGCATATGTCCATTCTGATATTCCCTGTCAGGGACAGGGAATATCAGAATTCCTTCCATGAGAGACTAGAAAAACTTCTTGCAATACAAATATTAAACGAAATCAGAATAAAATGGAAGCAAGTGTGTGTGTGTGTGTGTGTGTGTGTGTGTGTGTGTGTGTGTGTGTGTGTTTGAAACTATTGAACCGCTTGAATATGGATGTTTGAGAGCTACACTACATTTGTTTATTTTATAATTACATGGGTCTGCCTTGCATCAGACAGATTTGATTTTTTTTTTTTTTGTGCTGTATTTAGACACTCCCAATGTTATTACTTTAATCTATATAATATGGGTTCTTAATATCAAAAAAATCATTATAGTCCTGTTAGTGGTTGATCATCAGGATTTATGTTAATTAAAAATGCATGGATTTATGTTTAAAAATGCATAAAACATATTTTAAAAATGTTTATGATGATACTTAGATAAATATACATGGATCTGGTGCGTACCACATGGTATTTTCCAAAGGTTTGTCTGAAGTGAAATTTTCATATGACATGAGGGGATCATATCATATGACATGAGGAGAGTTCAATGAGGTAATGCCCATCACATGTGCATTATCTTGTAACAATGAAGTGGTGGGAGATATGGATCTTTTATCTGTAATAAATGAACATGATGAAATCATTTCAGCTGTAATAGTGGAAGTAAAATAAAGAAAAAAAAATTACTTGCCTTCTAGAAATTAATTTTGAGAAATTTTTAAGAGTTAACATAAAAGGTTGAAAATTAATTAGAACCAATAGCTTAATATTCTTACTTTTAATATATGGAGTTAGATTATCTTTTATTTAATGAAACACAGTTTTGCATTTCATTTTTAAGGTGATCCGCGACAAGATTTAGAATATGAAAGGCAGTATGCACAAACCTACAAAGTCCCTGAAGCTGTACGCAGCTTTTTGATTTACCTTTGGAAAGCTATAAAGGAGGGAAATGCTTATAAAATTCAAAGTCTCTATGAAAATAGGTGAGTAAATGCAGTGAATTATTTTCTGAAGTAATTTGTCATGACTTCCTTTAACTATCATGAGAGGGCAATCCACGAACTTTTGGCCAGGATGCTTTTATGGATTTTGTTTTAAATAAGTGGAAAGTTTCTTGGTGAATTCCAGAACATTGCTGTATAATTTATATATTGAAAAGAGAAACGATATATAGTTGAAGCTCTTTATAGTGATCCCTTTTTAACATCTCAACAAGTTAAAACGTCCTATATTAGCATTAGCATTAGCATTAGTAGAAGCATATGATGCAAGAAAGCAAGCTTATTCAGCATCAGCCAAAAAAAAAAAAAAAAACCCTCTCCCATTTCACCCCTCCGTTCGTTCGAAATACCTGTCCAGTTGAGCTTTAAATTTGTTTAGGCTATCAACTTCAACAAGTGATGGAAGTCGGTTCCACCAACCAACCACCCGCTGGCCAAAGGCAAATTTCCGCACATCTATCCGACATCCGTCCTTCCTCAATTTGAATTTATGCCCTCTGAGGTGATTATTCTGAGAAAGATGAAGAATCCCACTGGCATTGAGCATGCTCAAACCATTCAAAGCCTTATACACCTCTATCAGATCACCTCGCCGGTGCCTAGTCTCCAGACTCTGTAATTTGCAAAACTTAAGCCTTTCTTCGTAAGAGCAACTCTTTGTTCCATTTACTAATCTTGTTGCCCTTCTCTGTACCCGTTCCAGCAGCTCTACATCCTTCTTGAAATGAGGCCTCCAGACCTGTATACAGTACTCAAGATGTGGCCTAACCATTGCCTTATACAAGGGAATAATCACCTCCTTATCCCTGCTAGAAAAATTCCTGTATATCATTGACAAGACACCATGAGCTACTCTTGCAGCTCGTCTGCACTGCTCAGAGAACTTCATATCTGCCTGCACAATTACCCCCAGGTCCTTTTCATTCTCCACCACTGTCAGTGTAGTACCGCAGAGTTGATACATTGCTCTGGGGTTACTGTTACCCATATGTAGTACTTTACATTTGTCAATGTTAAACTTCATTTGCCACCTCTCAGCCCATCTGTTCAACCTTTCCAGATCCTGTTGCAGCAGCATAGCGTCAGTAGTGTCCTTAACGACCCTGCCAACCTTTGTATCATCTGCAAACTTAGACATTAAACTTGATATCCCATCATCAATATCATTCATAAACACCGAAAACAACAATGGACCCAACACTGAACCTTGAGGAACTCCACTAATAACATTAGTCCACGTTGAGCAGTGTCCATTGATTACCACTCTCTGTCTTCTGCCACTCAACCATCCCCTTATCCATAGCAGCAATTTGCCTCCAATGCCACACTGCTCCAATTTGTGCAGCAGTCTTCCATGTGCAACAGTATCAAAAGCCTTTCTAAGATCCAAATATATAATATCAAAGTTATTCCCTGCATCCAGTTCTTTTGTGACTACATCATAGTATCCAATCAAATTGGTCAGGCAAGACCTGCCCTTAACAAAACCATGCTGCGTCTGAGCTATAACTGAATTCTTGTCTAGATGATCCTGCAGTGCTTCTTTAACCAGTGCCTCCATTAATTTACCTGGAACAGAAGTTAAACTAACAGGTCTATAATTACTTGTGTCAGCCTTTGATCCTCCTTTGTGAATTGGGGTTACATTTGCACATCTCCAGTCTATGGGTACCTCCCCTGAGTCCAAAGAAGCTCTCATAATTATGGCTAGGGGTTTGCATACTTCCTTTGCTGCCTCCTTTAATATAACTGGATAGATCCCATCCACCCCAGGTGCCTTTTTTATGTTTATCCTCAACAATCTCTCCTCCACTTTCCTCTCAGTTATTACAAAATCATCCAGCTCACTGCCAATGTTTACTTTACCTACATCATTCTCCTTCCTGAATAACTCCTCATGCGTGAATGTAGATGCAAAATACTCGTTTAGATTGTTAGCCACCTGAGCAGGATCCTCAACTGTTGAACCATCAATATCCAGTGGACCAATCTGATTCATCCCTTTCCTTCTCGAGTTCAAGTATGTAAAGAACTCCTTTCTGTTTTTCTTTGCATCCTTTGCCAAGGATTTTTCGTAGTCTGCCTTTGCCTGCCTAATCTCCTTTGTGACTTGGTTACAGACCAACTTATATCTATCATAGGCTTCCATGTCACCCATTAATTTGTATGTATCCCATGCATTTTTCTTCTCTGCCACATGTCTCATTAGTCCATCTGACAACCATTTAGGCCTAAACCTTGAACAATATTTCTTAGTTGGTATGTAAAGCCTGGAAGCCACCAAGATTAGTTCCTTGAATGCTTCCCATTTTGAGTTTGCTGTTGGTAACATCATCAGTTGGTCCCACTGTATAGAATTTAAATACTGTCTCAGACCATCATAGTCGCCTTTACGAAAACAAAAACCCTTCCCTTTACCTCTGATGGTAGTTACCTCCTTGAGTAAATCCCACTTCAACACACTGTGATCACTGCCACCTAGTGGTTCATTTATCTGCAGGTTCTTAATGCATGAAGAATCACTACTGATAATCAGATCAAGAGTATTGTTCCCTCTTGTTGCCTCACGAACATGCTGATGTAGAAAACAATCATCCAATAAATCCACAAAAGCCTTGCTAGTGTGCGAGTGACCAACCCACAAATTCCAGTCAATATCTGGGAAATTAAAATCCCCCATTATAAGACTCTCTGATTTACTGGCCCACTCTATTTCCCTGTACAATATATTATTATACTCATCAGAGTCATTAGGCCTATAGCACGCTCCTACTCTCAATTTTGATTTCCCTATGCTTATGTCACACCAAACTGACTCGACACTGCCCTGTCCATCGATGTCAACTGGCTTCACTTCCTTTGACTTTATGTGTTTCTTAATTAATAGCATAACCCCTCCTGCGCTCCTGTCCTGTCTATCCTTTCTATATACATTGTATTCCCCAAATTCCAGTTCCGCATTACTTATATCTGTGTGACACCACGTCTCTGATATCCCAACAATATCTGCCTTTGATGTTTTGAGCAATACCTCAAATTCATCAAATTTATTTACCAAACTCCTAGCATTGGTGTACACGCAGGTATACATGCACCTGTTTCTATTCTTAGCTACCCTAACACAACCCATGTGTTTACTTGTAACGCAATGACTACCAGCAGTCTCTGAAATATCCTGCATCTTGTTTTTCAGACTTCTGCTCATTTGAATAGAAGCAGTGCAAGAATCACTTCCACCTCTGCCAGTGGCTACTGTTAATCTATTAGTCCTTGTATCCCCCCCAACTAGCAGTTTTCCGACCCACCTAACACTGCCTCGACAGCATCAGCAAAAATTCTTGCACCCTTTCTATTTAAGTGTATCCCATCCCTATAGAAGCAATCTCTCCTGTTAACAAGTACAGTCCAGGCTGAAAAAAATTCTACCCCTTGAGCCTTGCACAATCTCTCCAGGGCCGAATTGATCGACAAGGCTCTCATCATATACTCCCTCCTATCGTGTCTGGGCAGAATTGCAGACACTTTCAAGTTCAACCCTAATTCACGGCTTTTTTTCAACAGTGACCTGTACTTGCTAAGTAATTCCGCCGGTCTCCTACTCTTAATATCATTAGTGCCAATGTGTACAACTATATCACCTTTTGTGCCCTTAAAAGATGATATCCGCTCTACGTCATCAACCTTTGCCCCTGGCAGACATACCCTGGTCCTATTCCACCTATCCTTTTTACAAAGCATGTTCCCCGTTTCCCTGACAATAGAGTCACCAACAACTACTAGTTCCTGTGGGACCAGTGCATTCTGCCTAGGGGGCTGCCCCTGTGTTGCCTGATGACCAAGTGCAAGCTCTGGCGTTGATGTGGGCAGCTGAGAGCTTGATGGGCCCCTCAATTTATTTCCTTCGAGGGCATCCACCCTGTCCTTCAAGGTCTCATAAAGGCCCATAACAACGCTGAGTTGTCGCCTGATTTCCTTGCACTCCTTACATCGTGCACACACAAAGACATCCCCCTTGGCAGTATCATGTCCCGTACCCGACTGCTCCGCAAACATCAAGCAAACAGTGCATTTTAATAGACTGTGATTCAGAGGGCAACTGCCCCCCTCAGTTCTCCCCTGAACCACAGCACTCCCATTAGCTTGAGCCTTTTGCTTTGCTGCTCTGGTCAGAGTCATGATTCCAATTTAATTCAATAAAATTTAAAACAAAAATTAAATCCTAAAGTTATATCCCAAAACAGTTATGTTATATATATATATATATGGTTGATCCTGACCAATTTCTCAATTTTATATTCAGTATAACGACATTGAAATTAAAAGGATTTCTCTATAATCATAGAAGTTTCTCATAGAGATTCCCTAATAAGCAATTCTCTATAATCATCCTTTACATATCGAGGGTTTAGTTTACAAGTTAACTACAAAATTGCATTTTATTTTTTGTGATAATTTTAGTTTTGTTTTATACAAAATAACAATGCATATCGTGTCATAGAACTATCTCCCTAGTACTTTACAAATTAGCTTGGGCAATAAGCACATTTCCGATAAACCAAGAAAATGTTAAATGACTTTTTCTTGGTTAATTACAAAAATGTTTACTACAAAATCATTTTGTAGTTAACCTTGTTTGACATTAAACTCTTGATATGTGGTATGATTTATTTCATCTTTATATTACCTCAGCTCCCCCAGTTATACAGATTCACACTTTTTTTTTGACTACTCTCTTTATTATTACTCTTGTTTTACCCTTATATAATATTCATGCCTCTAACCAATATTATCTTTTATTGTCAGATGGTGTTTTCAGTTTTAGAGATACAGTCGAAGCTCTTTATAGCGACCCTCTTTTTAATGTCTCAACACTATAATGTCCTATGTGGTTGGTCTCAGCCAATTTCCCATTAACCTAATGCTATTTTATATTCAGTATAATGACCTTGAAAATAAAAGGATTTCTCTATAATGACCATAAATTTCCACCTCTTAATCTGAATTTTTACTTTTTTATTATAATATTTGCATTTAAAAATGTCAGAATACTTCAAATGTATAGAGTAATTGACGAACTTGCAGCCTGACCATGAGAAATCATTTGTTAAGATTTCTCACACACTTTTCTCCCAGTGCAGTAATGAAATGAACATTGGCTAGAAGTTCATTTCATTAGTTATGTTTATTGGTATGGCTCCGTGAAAGCGAATAGGTTTGCCAATCACACATTGGGATTTTGCAGCTGTAGATGGTGTGCATTTTAAGATTGACATTGCCAAACAGTTTGGCTTTCCTAACATTACTCTGTTCACTATTCTGAAAGATCAGAAAAAGATTGAAAGTTCAGAGAAATCTGCTACACCAGGTAGAATTCAAGTAGAAAAGGCAACATAACCAGATCTTGAAAAGGTACTTTTGGAATGGCTAATGATAATGCATGCAAAAAACGTTCTTGTAGATGGTAATCTTTTAAAAGCTAAGGCTGAATCGTTTGTACATCAAATAGATATTGAAGAATTTAAAAGTACTAAAAGTGCTAAAGTGCAGATGGATGAGTCCAGAAATTTAATTTAAGACTCGTCATGGCCTGGCTTTCAAAAAAGTGTGTGGTGAAAGTGCAGCTGTGGACACTGACACTACAAAGGAATGGAAGGGAAATTGTTTAAAAAATGTTTTGCTGACGTACGACATGTTTGGGGTCCACAATGACATCTTCAATGCTGATGAAACTGGACTTTTTTTTTAAATTGCTACTGGATAAAACACTTACATTTAAAGGGAGAAATGTAGTGGCAGAAAAAAGGCCAAACAACAGATCACCTAGCATTCTCTTAGCAGCAGACTTGTCTGGCACAGACGCTTCCTCTTTTAAACATTGGGACAGCTCAGAAGCTTTGATGCTTTAAAGGTTTGAAGACATTACCAACTCTGTATCAAACAAACCAAAAGGCATGGCTGATATCACAAATCTATGAAGAATGGGTCATAGACTTGAATCACAGGATGAGTGAGAAGAATTGAAAAATTTTACTGTTTGTGGAAAAGTGATAGCACATAGATAACACCCATCGTGTTATCTATGTGCTATCACTTTCAAGTACCTACCACCAAAGCTATTGGCCGCAACTTTTGCCCATCTCTGCTCCCACCTCTGTCCAAACCAGATGGTTCGGTTGTCACTTCAGCCAAGGATAAAGCTGACCTGCTAGCATCCCATTTTTCTTCCAGCTCATGTATTAATGATCTTGGTAAAACACCTCCCGCCATTCCTAACACGCTCCATTCAATGCCTCCTGTGGTCTTCCGTCAAAAGGATATCAGAAGGATTTTGATGAATTTTGATGCTAAGAAAGCTCCAGGTCCTGATGGTATTTCTCCACTTGTTCTCAAAACCTGTGCTCCTGAACTTACTCCTATTCTTTGCCGCCTTTTTTCACTTTCTTATTCCAAAGGTGTTTTTCCTTCTGCTTGGAAATTTGCTCATATCCAGCCAGTTCCTAAAAAGGGTGACAAATCCCTCCCATCCAATTATCGTCCCATTGCAATTACTTCTACTCTTTCTAAAGTAATGGAGAAATCAATTAACCGCCAACTCTTAAATTACCTATAAACCTTCCGTCTGATCAACGATCGCCAGTATGGATTCCGTCAGTGTCGATCCACTGGTGATATTCTGGCTTATGTTACCCACTTATGGACTAATTCAATGGAAAGGTTCGGTGAAACACAAGTAGTTGCTCTTGACATCTCAAAGGCTTTTGATCGTGTTTGGCATAAAGGTCTTCTAAACAAGCTTCCATCTTATGGTTTGCCAACTGTTTTTAGTAATTGGTTATCCAGTTTTCTCTCTGATCGCTCACTGAGGGTGATGGTAGATGGCTCTCTGTCTTCTAACTTCTCCACTAATGCCGGTGTCCCTCAAGGTTCAGTTCTTTCCCCCACTCTTTTCCTCTTGTATATCAATGACCTTCTTCCATTGACTGGAAATCCTATCCATAGTTTTGCCGATGATAGCACATTGCATTCAACTTTCCATTTTGAGAAGCCTTGTCCAGCTCAATCAGCTTCAAGTTCTCGAAAATCTGCTGCCAATTCCTTAAATGCTGATCTTCAGGTAATTCTCCAGTGGGGCAAAGACAACTTAGTTGATTTCAACCCTTCTAAAACTCAATCTTGTCTTATATCTCGCAAAAAGGATTCTTCTGCTCCTATGCTTATCTTTAGTGACACTCCGATTTCTAGGCAAAATGATATATCTCTTTTGGGGATTACTCTGACTTCTAATCTCTCTTGGCACAAGCACATTACAAATATTGCTTCCTCTGCATCTAAAAAACTTGGTTTTCTCTTTTGCTCTCGGCGTTACTTTTCTTCCAAACAGCTACTCACTCTGTATAAATCGCAAATCCGCCCTGCCATGGAATATTGTTCCCACATCTGGGGTAGTGCCCCCAAAACCTCTCTCAGGCTTCTTGATTCCATTCAGAAGAGGGCAGTTAGGTTAATTAATGATTCATCTCTAACAGAGTCTCTCCACTCGCTTTCTCATAGACGCACTGTTTCTGCTGCATGCCTCTTCTACAGATACTTCCATGGGCACTGTTCTTCTGAATTGGCTTCTATAATTCCCGCTCTCTCTCTCTTTCAAAACAGTCCGAACACGTGCAGGCACCAGCCAACATCCATTTACTGTCCAACTACAAACCCACAGAACCAACTTTTCATCTTCCTCATTTATTCATTCAACTGCCGTTTTCTGGAACAACCTTCCTTCATATGTATTTCCTGAAAATTACAATCTACAGAAGTTCAAGTCCAATATCAACAAATATCTTCTTTCGTCTTCTGAACCTCCAACCCAAGCACGGTACTAAGTACTATAGGTTCTAATACCTCTCGTGTTTGGGGTTCTCATAAAAAAAAAAAATATATATAACAGCGATTATTATATAATAGGAGATTATTATTCTCAGGTGAAGATTAACACTAATAAAAAAAAGATTACGATGATAAGTAAAAACCCAAAACAATTACACATTGAAACTGATGGAGAAAAAATAGAACAGGTAACAAAATTCAAATATCTAGGACACAACATTCATCTTGTCACAGTGAAATTGGTTCAAGAATTGCGATGGCAAAACAAGCATTTAGAGGTAAAATCTCTTTAGACCTAAGACCTGTCACTAGACCTAAGAAAAAGAATTATGAAAACATACATTTGGTCAATTGCTTTGTATTCAGCAGAGATATGGACATTAAACAAAACCAACTTGAAAAAAAACTAGAGGCTTTTGAGATATGGTGCTGGCAAAGAATGGAAAAGATTAGCTGGACAGAAAAAATTAATAATAACATGGTTTTACAACGTGTAGGAGAAGAAAGAAAATTGATAATAAGAATCAGAAGACAATGGCTACAATGGATTGGACACACCATGAGGCATAGAGGGATGTTACTGGATGTGCTGGAAGGCAAAATACCGGGAAAAAGAAAACAAGGAAGAAACACAATCATAAATACAATTCTGAAGGAAACTGGGCTTCAAAGCTATGCAGAAGTGAAACACCTAGCACAAGACCGGGAGAAATGGAGATGGCTCATCAAAGGGGAAAACTAGTCGATAGACTGATACACTGAAGAAGGAGGCGATTATTCTGAGAAAGAGGAAGAATCTCATCAGCATTGAGCATGCTCAAACCATTCAAGGCTTTATACACCTCAATCAGATCACCTCACAGGTGCCTAGTTCCCAGACACTGTAATTTGCAAAACTTAAGCCTTTCTTCGTAAGAGCAACTCTTTGTTCCATTTCCTAATCTTGTTGCCCTTCTCTGTAATCATTCCAACAGCTCTACATCCTTCTTAAAATGAGGCCTCCATACCTGTATACAGTACTCAAGGTGTGGCCTGACCATTACCTTATACAAGGAGATAATCACCTCCTTATCCCTGCTAGAAAAATTCCTGTATATCATTGACAAGACACCATGAATTACTCTTGCAGACCACCTGCACTGCTCAGAAAACTTCATACCTGCCTGCACAATTACCCCCAAGTCCTTTTCATTCTCTACCACACAGTGTAGTACCACACAGTTGATAGGTTACTCAGCGGTTACTGCTTCCTATATGCATAGTACTTTACATTTGTCAATGTTAAACTTCAGTTGCCACCTTATCAGCCCATCTGCTCAACTTTTCTAGATCCTGTTGCAGCAGCTTACTTTCATTAGTGTCATTAACAACCCTGCTGACCTTTGTATCGTCTGAAAACTTGGACATTAAGCCTGATATCGTCAATATCATTAATGAATATAGAAAACAACAAAAGACCCACCACTGAACCCTGGGGGACCTCACTAATAACATTAGTCTATGAAGAGCAGTGTCCATTGATTACCACTCTGTCTTCTCCCACTCAACTATCCCTTTATCCATAGCAGCAATTTGTCTCCAATGCCACACTGCTCCAATTTGTGCAGCAGTCTTTCATGTGCAACAGTAACAAAAGCCTTTCTAAGATCTAAATATATGATATCAAAATTATTCTTTGCATCAAGTTCCTTTGTGACTACATCATAGTAACTAATCAAATTGGTCAGACCTGACTTCCCTTTAACAAACCCATGCTCTGTCCGAGCTATAACTGAAGTCTTGTCTAGATGATCCTGCAGTTCTTCTTTAACCAGTGCCTCCATTAATTTCCCTGGAACAGAAGTTAAACTAACAGATCTGTAATTACTCGTGTCTCCCTTTGATCCTCCTTTGTGGATTGGCATCACATTTGTGCATTTCCAGTCCATAGATGCCTCCCCTGATCCAAGAAAGCTCTCATAATTGTGGCTAAGAGTTTGCTTACTTCCTTTGCTACCTCCTTTAATATAACTGGATAGATTCCATCTACCACAGGTGCTTTTGTTATGTTTATTTTCAACAAAATGCTCCTCCACTTTACTTTCAGTTATTACAAGATTATCTAGCGTACTGCTAGAGTTTTATGCACCTCTGGTCCCCTCCCTGAATGACTCCTCATGTCTGAATGTAGATGCAAAATATTCATTTAGTTTGTTAGCTACCTGAGCAGGATCATCAACAGTTGAACCATCGATATCAAGTGGACCAATCTGATTCATCCCCTTCATTCTAGAGTTTACGTAAGTAAAGAACTCTTTGCTATTTTACTTTGCATCCTTTGCCAAAGATTTCTCGTAATCTGCCTTTGCCTGCCTAACCTCCTTTGTAACTTTGCTAAGACCAGTTTATATCTATCATAGGCTTCTGTGTCACATTTTAATTTATATGTATCCCATGCATTTTTCTTCTCTGTCACATGTCTGATCAGTTCATCTGATATCCATTTAGGCCTAAATCTTGAACAATATTTCTTTGTTGGTATGGAAAGCCTTGTAGCTTCCGAGATTAATTCTTTGAATGCCTCCCATTTTGAATTTGCTGTTGGTAACATCATCAGTTGGTCCCACTGTATATAATTTAAATACTGTCTCAGACCACCGTAGTCATTTTTACGAAAGCAAAAACCCTTCCCTTTACCCCTGATCATAGTTACCTCTTTGAGTAAATCCCACTTCAGCACACTGTGATCCCTGTCACCTAGTGGTTCCTTCATCTTCAGATTCTTGATGCCTGAAGAAACACTACTGATAATCAGATCAAGAGTATTACTCCCTCTAGTTGCCTCTCGAACAAGCTGCTCTAGAAACAATCATCAAATAAATCCAGAAAAGCCTTGCTAATGTGTGAGTGACCAAGCCACAAATTCCAGTCAATCTCTGGGAAATTAAAATCCCCATTATAAGACACTCTGATTTACTGGCCCACTCCATTTCTCTGCAAATTGCTCATTATATTCATCAGATTAATTTGGCCTATAACACACACACACCTACTCTCATTTTTCCTTTCCCAGTGCTTATGTTGCACCAAACAGACTCAACATTGCATTGTCCACCAACATCAGTTGGATGCACTTCCTTAGATTTTATGTGTTTCTTAACTAACAGCATAACCCCTCCTCCCTTTCTGTCCTGTCTATCCTTTCTGTATACATTGTACTCCCCAAATTCCAGTTCTGCACTGCTTATGTCTGTGTGACACCATGTCTCTGATATTCCAACAATATCTGCCTTTGATGTCTTGACTAGCATTTCAAGCTCATCGAATTTATTATTAACGATACTCCTAGCATTGATGTACATGCAAGTATACATGCACCTGTTTCTACTCTTAGTTACCCTAACACAGCCCATGTATTTACTTGTTCCACTATGACTCCCAGTAGTCCCGGAAACCCCATTACCTTGCTTTCCAGGCTGCTGCTCAATTGCATTTCGATAGAAGTAGTGCAAGAATCACTTTTACCTCTGCCAGCGGCTACTGTTAATCTATTAGTCTATGTATCCCCCCAAACCAGCAGTTTTCCGACCCACCTAACACTGCCTCGATAGCATCAGCAAATATTCTTGTTTCAATATACTGATTTCGCACCCATCATTCGTAAAGCATGGTACAATAGCTAATCAGTAATCTGGAGATGTTATCCAGGAAACAAACTTTACTGAATAAAACCAGAACCATAATTTTTATTTTCTTATTTATCTTTTTTTGGCTGGTGCAGCAGACGTTTTGTGGCTTCTTGCACTATATGACAATACAAATATTAATATTTGGAATGTTGAAAAAATCAGCATTTTTGCACCTCCAGCATTCCAAATATTTTACAAAATAGTTTTAAAAGGTTGGAATTCATTGCTAAAAGTGAACATTTGCTTTTGGACTGTGCCGTAAATCAGAACAAATATTAAAATTTTATAAAAAGTTTATTCATGTTCATACAAGCAAAAAAGTTTATTCTGTGCCAAATATATATAAACAAACACCTAATGTTTGCAAAGCATTCAGCCAGTGTGCCAATACCGAGCAGTTGATAATTTTATGCCTTTAAATGTTTATGGCACTGTTTGGTTGACTGCTTAAGAATATGCAGTGTGCCATAATGCACTTATATGCATTATGGCACACTGCTTGGGTGCATTGCAGCTCAACACTACTATTGCTGATTTGTGCATACATGTGTTGAGGCAGTGAATGTGTTAAGGGTTGTGGATGGCAAAGTTTTACTACCAGACATCTATCTAAGAGGAAATGTAATTGGGGTTTCTAAGGCACTGTGAAGAGATTGAGTGAAATGAATGAAGGCCTGTTTGTCATTTTGTGTTGAGACACAAACCAGGAGATACAAATATTCATTTACAATTCAATAATGGAATATTGAATCTCATGAAGTTCAACTATGGGGCAGCAGGCTGTCGAACATTGGAATAAGTTGCTTTACAATGTGGTGGTGGCATTGATGGTGACTAAGTTTAAAGCAGAATTGGATGATTACTTTGTGCAAATGGTATTAAGATTCTGTCATATTTTAATTATTATTATTATTTTATTTATTTACTTATTTTTGGTTGTGCAAGTCATTTGGCCTTGCTAATAATAATAAACAATGGATTGCTTCATAGAATAACTGTACAGGCTTTCACAGCAATATTGCTGATGTACATGATCTCCTTTCAAAACATGCTCCAGTATGGCACTGTCTTCAAGAGCCATATCTTAAACTGCAAGATGTGTCAGAAAAACTACAATCTACCCAGAAAAGATAAGAATCAGTGCAAATGTAGCAGCAGTTTTAGTGAGCATAATTGAGAATCAAGTCATAATCAGTTGACTAATAATTGCTTATAGCTTTTCCATAATTGTTATGTGCAAAACCAGTTATCAGCACAAAGCCCATGCAGTGGAGAAACCGAACCGATGGACTTTGAATGGGTAATGATTTGCGGTGCTAGGAAGGTGGGGCTAGCATCTTAGCAGCCACAAGCATTGTCTTTTGTTTGGCTGCTGTAGTAGATGACTTTCATCAACCGGTGAAATACCACCACTTTGCTTATTGGAGACTTGAAGTGGTGAAACCCATGTTTAGTCTTTAGAGCAAAGTTTCCGGCACCCCCCCCCCCCCCCATACTTCTCCTTCAACCCATGCACGGTTCTAAGTACTATAGGTTTTTGATACCTTTTGTGTTTGGGATTTTCATAAAAAAAAAAAAAAAAAAAAAAAGGTGCAGCAGGAATGGACTGAAGAGGGACACACAGCCACCCAAAATGCCGGAATGGGGAGCCCACCACTGGTTGATGGCCCCGAGTGCCAAGCGATCTTTTGCGCAATTAAGTTGTATTTATTTTCCAGTGTCTCTTCTGGCGCCTCTGTAACCAGGTGGGCAGGAGCTGCAGTGTGTAGCACACGCTTCTTGATTAGGTTAGGTTTGAGCCCGTGACCACCAAATACGGAGGATGCGGAAAGGTCAGGGAATGACCATCGCACATCCCCGGAGCAATATCGCCTAAGTTGGTAATGCTCCTAAAAAAAAAAAAAAAAAAACCAAATAACAACAACGGTGTCTCTTCTTCCTGTTTTCTCAAGTGATTCTATACTTAAAAGGTTTCAAGTAAGAACCCAGAAAGGTAATTCACTTTTCTTTCCTTGTTTATATATCTATATAATCCATACTAACCAAACTAGCTTTTCAACCGCTTGGTCACTGGTGGCACCGCTCCAGCCTCCACATGACAGGGCCAGTAACCTGAGAGAAGAAAGTTACTCTCCAAGGGCTAAAAGGAGCAAAGATGGACTTAAATAATTTTTCTCCTTTAGAGCCATCAAGCTCAAGGTCAGAAATGTCCAATGAAAATGACTCAAACCAACCTAAAAGACTTTGAAGAGAAGCAGTGTCCTAACCTCCCTAATTTTCTTGTGATATACTCTCTGTCTACTCAGCCTGTGGGCAAGTTATCACCATTCATGATCCAAAAATATTTGGAGTCTATTGTGGGATCACCAAAAATGGTGAAGAGACTACAATCAGGAGCCTACTGGTTGAAACATCTGCCACCACCAAACATTCTGAGTGGCTATTAAAGACCAAAACATTTGGTGGGCTGCCAGTATCTGTTTCTCCCCATAATACTTTAAATTCATCGAAAGGCATCATCATAGATTGGGACCTACTTTCAGTGTCTGAGGAGGAATTAGTCCAAGAACTTAGTAATCGGAAGGTAATCAGTGCGAAGCACATAATGATTAAAAAAGATAGAAATGTCGTAGGAACTCGATCCATCATTTTAACCTTCAGCACTCCTGATTTGCCATCCACTGTAAAAGCTATCTATTTAAACTGCCGAATTCAGTCGTACATCCTGAATCCTCTTCGCTGTTTTAAATGCCCGAAATATGCCTGGCCATTCTTAGCAGGCATGCAGAGGTGATGCCATCTGTCCTATATGTGACTCCAAGGACCATACACAAGCAGCTTGCTCAGCTTCAACCCCCCATGTGTCCCAACTTCAAAGGAAGTCATTATGCATTTTCTAAATCATGTGATATGTAGAAAACTGGAAAGAAAATTCAAAGATACAAAATAAAACATAAAGTAACATATCCTGAAGCACACAGACAAATTACGTTGACTGTGCCCAGTCTATCCTATGTGTCTTGCACCCGAAACTATCTTTCAGCTGCAGCTCAAACTGATGTCAAGACCACCAAACAAATTGAGTTAAAGAAACCTTATGAGCCTCCAGAAAAGAAACTCCTAAAACTAAAACCAGTGAAGCCACAAACACTCCAATTAGTATCCCATCTGATACTCCACCAGTCTTGCAGGATACTGAAAGAATGAAAACTACTAAAGATTGTAAGAAAGCCAAACCACAAACCAACAGTACAGAAATGGATGTATGCCTGGATTATCAGGAACTCATCCTAGAATTGCATACCAGTGACACTATGGATACTGGTTGCCCCCTATTCCCCCAAAAAAAAAAAAAAAAAAAAAAAAGACCGGAAAAAATGCCCTGCATACAAAAAACAGCCAGATGAATCATCCTCAGATAAATCTAAATAATGCATAACATCCTACAGTGGAATTGTAGACTAAGCAGTCATTCTGATCACTTAAGGGATTTAATAGCTCAATTCACTCACATAGCTGTATGCCTAGAGGAAACATCCTTGTCACCCCAAGTTTCACCAAAATTCTCCAATTACCAGTATATGATGTGCAGACGAGATAGAAACTCAGTCTCCGGCACGTGGAGGAGTAGTCATTCTGGTTAATTCTAACATGCCATCCAAGTCGATCCAGTTAAGAACAAATCTAGAAGCCGTGGCTGCTCGTATTGCAGTTGGTATATCAGTTACCCTTGTTACTGTTTATATTCCACCATATCTACCTCTTTCCCATTCAGAACTTGACAGCCTCATTACACAACTCCCAAATTCAATTTGTCTTTTTGGTGACTTTAATGGACACCATCCATTGTGGGGGTCTGCTACAATGGACAAAAGAGGCAAATTAATTGAAGAATTTATGAATAATAGTGATCTTAATTTACTAAACTCTGGATCTCCTACACCGCCTACCTACAGGATCTACTTCTGCAGTTGACTTGTCAATTTGTTCTCCATCCATCTTTCCAATCCTGACATGGTCAGTATTATCAGATCCCTTTAACAGTGACCACTTTCCAATTATTTGCTCAATACAAATAGCAGTAACTCAAAATCCTGATCAACGATCCATTTGGAAGTTTATTAAGGAGAACTGGGATGGCTATTCTTCCCAAATGCTTTTAGATAGAATTTATGTCCAACAGAAACATATTGATGATGTAACTACTTACATCACCAATCGGATCGTGATTGCGGCAAATGCTTTCATTCCCAAATCCAAGACATATCGCGCTCACCGAAACCACTGGTGGAATGCATTGTGCTCTATTACTAAACAAGAAAAAAACCGTGCATGGAATAATTTCCGGAAGTGTCCTACTACCACTAACTTAACTGCTTATAAAAGGCTTAAAGCAAAAGCAAGGCAAATTAGAAGGAAAGAAAAACCCGATTCATGGATTGCTTTTGCATCAACCATCACAAAAGACACCAACACATAGATCATCTGGAGAAGGATATAGACTCTAAATGGCAAATTTGTTTGGCTGCCCTCTCTGATACTTCACTGGAAAGGGAAAGATGTGTCTATTCCTGAAGAAGTTGCCAATGCATTAGCAGAATCTTTTGCCACCATCTCTGCTTCTTCTTCCTGTGGATTCTCCTTCTAGAGCATTAAAGATGGTGCAGAATGGTATAAACACGCCACTCCTTTCCATACAACCAACCCTTTACATTAATGGAGCTGAAAGAATCATTAAATAGATCTCCCAACAGTGCTTCAGGGCCAGATGGTGTTCATTACATTATGTTGAAGCATTTACATGAAGAGGACTTGTGTACCCTGATTTTCTGCAATCGGATCTTCTCTGAAAATACCTATCCTTCTTCCTGGCACCATTCATTCATTATCGCCATGCCAAAACTAGGCAAAGATCCTTCCCTGGTTCAAAATTATAGGCGAATATCTCTTACGAGCTGCTTGGGGAAATTTTTCAAAAGGATGGTTCATACAAGACTCACATCCTGGAGTCACAGAATCTCCTTCTAGACCATCAGTATGGATTTTGGAAGAACAGCTCAACACAAGACGTGCTTATCAAAGCTGAATCTCATATTGCAGTGCCTTCGCCATGAGACAACATCTGGTCATGGTTCAACCTAGATCTTGAAAAAGGCATTCGACACTACTTGGCACCATCGTATTATAATGGATCTTTATCATATAAGTGTAATGGGACAGTTGCCTGAAATAATTCAAAATTTCTTGCGACTTTGGTATTTTCAGGTCTGATATCAAAATGTACTCTCTACAGCTCACATTCAAGAGGAAGGCGTACCACAGGGTTCGATACTTAGTCCAGTGCTATTTGCAATTCGAGTTAGCAATATGACATGGAACACCCCAAAAACCTTGAAACTTATGTGTATGCAGACAAACTTACCATTTCTTGTCAGTCTGAAAGTATGAACACCATCGAGCAGCAGCTCCAACAAGTCATAACCAAAATTGAATCCTGGACTTCATGGAATGGTTATTGACTGTTAGAAAATAATGCACTGCCGTTGCCTGAAATAATTCAAAATTTCTTGCGACTTTGGTATCTTCAGGTCTGATATAAAAACATGCTCTCTACATATCACATTCAAGAGGAAGGCGTACCACAGGGTTCGATACTTAGTCCAGTGCTATTCGCAATATGACAGAACACCCCAAAAACCTTGAAACTTACATGTATGCAGACAGCCTTACCATTTCCTGTCAGTCTGAAAGTATGAACACCATCGAGCAGCAGCTCCAACTAGCCATAACTAAAATTGAATCTTGGACTTCATGGAATGGTTATTGACTGTCAGAAAATAAATGTACTGCCACTCACTTCTGCAGGCTACAGGCTCTTCAGGTCCTGATCCTGAACTAGAAATAAACAAAACTCCAATCCCACTTGTTGATACTGTTAGATTTCCTGGACTGATATTGGACAGCAAGCTAAACTTCCAAGCTCATATCACTCATTTAAGAATTACTTGTCTAAAGCATTTGAATATACTTCTATCAGTCTTGTCCATCTCATGGGGAGCTGATCGGTATACCTTACTACATCTGTACAAGTCTCTAATCTGTTCGTGCATGGATTACAGTTCTCCAGTATATGACTCTGCTAGGGTAAGCACATTAGAACAGCTGAACATCATGCAGCATGGTGCTCTGAGGACAGCCCTAGGAGCTTTAAGGACTTCTCCGGTCCAAAGCCTTTACGTTGAGGCACATTATCCTCCATTACATCTTCACAGAAAAATATTGTTGTCTCAGTATACTGCTAAGATCTGAAGTCTCCCTTCCCATTCTAGTTGGGGTTCATATGTAATACCTGGTGGAATTCCTTTTATGAGAGTAAGCGACATGAAAACTGACCTGCGTCGTTCAGACTTAAAGAACTTCTTCATACTTGGAATGTTGATCTAAGTGATATTTCTGAGGACACCACTCTTCCTATACCACCTTGGTTACATTTTCATGCCTCTCATGATGGGGAAAGGATGTTTTAGCTTCTGCCAATATCAGACAGTTACATGCAGCCCATTCTATTCTCAATTGCAATTCCTGTGCAATATACACTGACAGATTGAAAACTGAAAATGCTGTAGGTGCTGCAGCAGTTTTCCTCTCATTTACTGTTACAGCCACACGCAGTATCTTCACTGCTGAGCTGTATGCCATAAAGCTTGCACTTGAACAGATTGTTGAATGCTCCATTTTACCAGCCCTAATATACTGACTCTCAGTGCGGTCTTTTCCCTAAGGGAGAATTTCTCTCCCTGTCATTCTACATTGAAAACTATTCATTATCAGTTACTCTCTTGCAAAGAGCCCAATCAATCAGTAACATTTTATTTGGTACTGGGACATTCAGGAATTTTGGGAATGAGTCTGCTGATCTTGCCGCTAAATAACCTTTTACCACATTCTCACAGTGCTTTCAGGTTCCGTATATGGATTACAAACCTGTAATTCACAAGGCATGTCATGAAAACTGGTCACAAATCTGGTGAAGTAATACCAACAGCAAACTTTATCAGATCAAGCAAGAAACGGAATTGTGGCTGTCTGAATTCAGACGAAACAGATGAGAAGAAGTAGTATTGGCAAGACTGAGAATTGGGCATACTCATATTACACACCTGTTTTTATTATTGGGAGAAGTTCCACCCCAGTGCACATCCTGTCAGACCCAACTTACAGTTCACCAATTTTGTAGACTGTCCTCTTTACTTATCAAGTACCTTTTGGTCATTCAGCAAATTAAACAAATCCCGATTTTATCCCATTTTCTTGGAAATCATGCAAACATTGAACTGTTCAACATACTCTAATCGTACTGGCCTATATGCAAGTATATAATTAAATTGTTAAAAGGTATATGGATATAAGAAATAAACTATGAACTGACACAATTTGGCCTTAGTATCTCTTGTGTCATTAAACTTAATAACAACCACTGGTTGACCATTGAGGTGAGTGTCAGTTGGCACGTGTTGTCTTGGACAGCAGGTTGCTCATGCTGCCTCAATTAATGACTGACCAGGTGACAGAGAAACATTTTTGAGCATACCATCCAGCATGAAACTTTTATGGATCAGCCTACAGACTGATCCATATACCTGATATGATCACCTACTAGGTGATCTGTTCGTATACTCTTGTTGGCTGACTGTCATCAATGCCTTTGCCTTTATTGGGTGTGGCAGCACTATTTCTTCCTGGCACCTCCATAGCCAGGTGGGCAGGAACAGCAGTGTGTAGCACATGTTTCTTGATCAGACCGGGGTTCAAGCCCATGACCACCAAATATGGAGAATGCGGAAAGGTCAGGAAATGACCACCACATATCCCCAGAGCAATATAGCCTTAGTTGCTAATGCTCCTAAAAACCAAATAACAACAACAACAACTGCACTATTCCTGGACGTTAGATGACTGGAAAAGTGTCACTTGTCTGATGTATCAAGATTCCATCTCCATCATATCGGGGTGTGTGTGTGTGTGTGTGTGTGTGTGTGTGTGTGTGTGTGTGTGTGTGTGTGTGTGTGTGTGTGTTCAGTGCTGAGCAGGTGAACAACTGCAACCAGACTGCATGGCTGGATAAAAACAGGTGGATGGCAGCAGTACTATGGTTTGGGGGATGTTCATGGATGTGATACACTTAAATAGAAACGGTGCAAGAATATTTCTTGATTCTATTGAGGCAGTGTTGGGTCGGAAAACTGCTAGCTTGGGTGGGGGGGGATACACAGACTAATAGATTAACATAACCGCTGCAGGCTAAGTTGAAAGTGATTCTTGCACTGCTTCTATTGGAATGAGCAGCAGCCTGAATAGCAAGGTGCTGGGGATTGCAAAGACTGCTCGGAGTCATAACGGAACAAGTAAATACATGGGCTGTGTTCGGGTAACTAAGATTAAGAACAGGTGCATATATACAGTAAATCCCCACTATTCGCAGGGGTTACGTTCCTGAGAAATGTCGCGAATACCGAAAACGCGAATACTGAGTTATGGCTCCCATAGTAATAAAGGTGTTCCGTTCCAAAGTATGAAATATATAAGAAAAACTAGTCTAAAATTTTGTCTTTTTATGTATTATATGTACCTTCCTAATATGACTATGTACCAGGAGCGGATTAAGGTCGGTTGAGGCCCTGGGCGCAGAAGAAAATATGGAGCCCCTTAAAAAAAAGAGGGAGACAGGGAAAATAAAAATATATGTTAACCATTTTTTTAAATAAATAAAAAATATTATGTACTATTAATGTTTTATTTCCAATAAAATTTGAATATAATATATGTATAATATAATTAATAATAGCATAATAATAATCACAATGTTTTGAACTAATTTGTTGGGGTTTCGTGTATAAAGTTGGGGTTTTGCGTGGGCCCTTCAGAAGTTGGGGCCCAGGGCGCGCGCCCGGTGCGCCCGCCGTTAAATCCGCCTCTGCTATGTACGTAGACAGTACATAGTGAAATGCAAGCATAAGGTATCGAAATGAAAATAAGAAACAATTTAATATTAAATGTAATATTTATTAGAAATTTCAAACAAATCTTTCAAACCAGCGCCTTTGCTAGCAAAAAAACTAATCCCGCCAGTGCTATCACCAGTTTCGCTAAAGTGTTGATAAAGGAGTTTTGCCTTTTCACGAATGATGAGTGAACTTAACGGAATTTCATTTTGAGTTCGGTCTTCTATCCACAGATTTAAAGCTTTTTCCATTTTTTTCTAATTTAACATCACGAGTTACAGAGCAAATTTTTGAAGCAATTAGCGCGTTTTCACGGACACTACAGCAGATTTTTTCTTCCGATTTTTTGATTGATCGTACCGTTGACCCATTCATTTTATAATGTTTTGCCACTGAAGAGACACTTTCACCATTAGAAATTTTGTCTAATAACTCAGTTTTATTCGCTAATGTCATCACCTTCTTTGATATTTTCACATTTCCCTTGTTATTCGTAGCCATATTTTTGTACGGGTAAAAAAGAACTTGTCCACAATAAAGGCACTTTCTCCGTTAACACACTTGAAATATATGCAAAACGGTAGATTTATCACTTTTGTAAGCATATCAATTTATAAATTGATAAATTTATTCAATTTATAAGCATGTAAATTAAAAGCAAACGACTAAACCTTCCATGACAAGCACATAACATATACTGAACAAGGATGAGAGAGAAACATCCACGCTCGCGATTTTGTCACCCCTCTCCTCCCCCACCCACTGAACGCTGTTTTGACCGGGAAAGATAATTTTAGCCATGCCCATGTTTTTTTTACGGCCGAAAATATTCATGGCACTTTAAAATTCACATTTTTTTAAGTTTCGTTTTATATTAAATCACCGATCGCGAATATGCGAAACTGCGAATACAGATACCGCGAATAGCAGGGGTTTACTGTACTTGCATGAACACCAATGCTAGGAGTATAGTAAATAAATTCGATGAATTTGAAGTGCTGCTCAAGATATCAAAGGTGGATATTGTCAGGATATCAGTGATGTGTTGTCACACAGCTATAAGGAATGCAGAATTTGAATTTGGGGAGTACATTGTATATAGAAAGGACAGACAGTATAGGAAGGGAGGATGGGTTATACTGTTAGGAAACATAAAATATAAGGCAATCCATCCAGTTGACATGGGTGGCCAGTGCAATGTGTTGGATGTGATCTATCCAGTTATATTTTTTTTTTTTTTTTTTTTTATGAGAACCCCAAACACGAGAGGTATTATAACCTATAGTACTCAGTACCGTGCTTGGGTTGGAGGTTGAGAAGACGAAAGAAGATATTTGTTGATATTGGACTTGAACTTCTGTAGATTGTAATTTTCAGGAAATACGTATGAAGGAAGGTTGTTCCAGAAAACAGCAGTTGAATGAATAAATGAGGAAGATGAAAAGTTGGTTCTGTGGGTTTGAAGTTGGACAGTAAATGGATGTTGGCTGGTGGCGGCACGTGTTCGGACTGTTTTGAAAGAGAGAGCGGGAATTATAGAAGCCAATTTAGAAGAACAGTGCCCATGGAAGTATCTGTAGAAGAGGCATGCAGCAGAAACAGTGCGTCTATGAGAAAGCGAGTGGAGAGACTCTGTTAGAGATGAATCATTAATTAACCTAACTGCCCTCTTCTGAATGGAATCAAGAAGCCTGAGAGAGGTTTTGGGGGCACCACCCCAGATGTGGGAACAATATTCCATGGCAGGGCGGATTTGCGATTTATACAGAGTGAGCAGCTGTTTGGGAGAAAAGTAACGCCGAGAGTGAAAGAGAAAACCAAGTTTTTTAGATGCAGAGGAAGCAATATTTGTAATGTGCTTGTGCCAAGAGAGATTAGAAGTCAGGGTAATCCCCAAAAGAGATATATCATTTTGCCTAGAAATCGGAGTGTCACTAAAGATAAGCATAGGAGCAGAAGAATCCTTTTTGCGAGATATAAGACAAGATTGAGTTTTAGAAGGGTTGAAATCAACTAAGTTGTCTTTGCCCCACTGGAGAATTACCTGAAGATCGGCATTTAAGGAATTGGCAGCAGATGTTCGAGAACTTGAAGCTGATTGAGCTGGACAAGGTTTCTCAAAATGGAAAGTTGAATGCAATGTGCTGTCATCGGCAAAACTATGGATAGGATTTCCAGTCAATGGAAGAAGGTCATTGATATACAAGAGGAAAAGAGTGGGGGAAAGAACTGAACCTTGGGGGACACCGGCATTAGTGGAGAAGTTAGAAGACAGAGAGCCATCTACCATCACCCTCAGTGAGCGATCAGAGAGAAAACTGGATAACCAATTACTAAAAACAGTTGGCAAACCATAAGATGGAAGCTTGTTTAGAAGACCTTTATGCCAAACACGATCGAAAGCCTTTGAGATGTCAAGAGCAACTACTTGTGTTTCACCGAACCTTTCCATTGAATTAGTCCATAAATGGGTAACATAAGCCAGAATTTCACCAGTGGATCGACACTGACGGAATCCATACTGGCGATCGTTGATCAGACGGAAGGTTTCTAGGTAGTTTAAGAGTTGTTGGTTAATTGATTTTTCCATTACTTTAGAAAGAGTAGAAGTAATTGCAATGGGACGATAATTGGATGGGAGGGATTTGTCACCCTTTTTAGGAACTGGCTGGATATGAGCAAATTTCCAAGCAGAAGGAAAAACACCTTTGGAATAAGAAAGTGAAAAAAGGCGGCAAAGAATAGGAGTAAGTTCAGGAGCACAGGTTTTGAGAACAAGTGGAGAAATACCATCAGGACCTGGAGCTTTCTTAGCATCAAGGTTCATCAAAATCCTTCTGATATCCTTTTGATGGAAGACCACAGGAGGCATTGAATGGAGCGTGTTAGGAATGGTAGGAGGTGTTTTACCAAGATCATTAATACATGAGCTCAAAGAAAAATGGGATGCTAGCAGGTCAGCTTTATCCTTGGCTGAAGTGACAACAGAACCATCTGGTTTGGACAGAGGTGGGAGCAGAGATGGGCAAAAGTTGCGGCCAATAGCTTTGGCAAGAGACCAGAATGCTCGGCTACCATTAGGGCAAGAAGCAAGTTTTCTACTCTTAGCCTGTTTGCACTGATTAATAACTGCTTTACAATTGTTGCGAGCTTTGGTGTAGGCAGAAAATGAAACTGAAGAATTGGAAACACACCAATTACGATATGCAACATTCTTCTCTTGGACAGCCTTAGCACATTTATTGGAAAACCAAGGGTTAGATAAAGGACGAGATTTTAAAGTGGAGTGTGGGATAAAGGATTCCATTCCTGCAAGAATAATTTCACTGACACGATCTGAGCAAACGTATATTAAGGGAGGCAGCAAAGGAAGTAAGCAAACCCTTAGGCATAATTAAGAGAGGGACCTCCCCTAAATCCAAGGATTTAGGGGAGGTCCCCACAGACTGGAGATTTGCAAATGTATCCCCAATTCACAAGGGAGATCAAAGGGTGACACAGACCTGTTAGTTTAACTTCTGTTCCAGGGAAAATAATGGAGTCACTGGTTAAAGAAGCATTGCTGGATCACCTAGACAAAACTGCAGTTATAGTGGAGAATGAAAAAGACTTGGGGATAATTTTGCAGTCAGATATGGATTTTCAGAGAAGTTCAGACAGGCTGTGAGCAGCTCATTGTGTCTTGTCATTGATATACAGGAACTTTGCTAGCAGGAATACGAAGGAATGTGGTTAGCTCTTTGTATAAGGCAATGTTCAGGCCACACCTTGAGTACTTCATTCAGGTCTGGAGGCCTCATTTTAGGAAGGATATAGAGCTGCTGGAACAAGTAAAGAAAAGAGCAATGAGATTAGTGATTAGATATAAAAGGGTGCTCTTACCAAGAAAAGTTCTGCAATTTGTAGTGTCTCAAGACTAGACACCTGTGAAGTGATCTGATTGAGGTGTATAAGGCTTTGAATGGTTTGAACAAGCTCAATGCTGATGGGATTCTTGCTCAGATTATGCACTTGAGGGGGCATAAATTCAAATTAAGGAAAGACAGTTACAGAGTAGATGTGGAGGAATTTGCATTGAACCAGTGAGTGGTTGATTGCTTAAACAAACTTCTATCTGTCGTGGAAGTTGATCGCTTAAGTAGATTCAAGGAAGAACTATACAAACGTTTGGAGTGAATGGATTGGTGAAATGGGAAGTTTTTTTATTTTTTTATTTGGCTGTTGCTGTAGAAGCTTACTTTATTGCATCATATACCACTACTATGCTAATGCTAAGATCGTACCTTGGCATTGTTTTGGAACAAGCGAAATGGTGATTGTGTATCCAGATGGAACTGGACTCTTTCAACAAGAAACACCTCGTGTTACAAGGCCTCCTTGTGCAAGAATGGGTTGAGGATCAAGTACAGGCATTTTGTGTGTTTATCTGACTGCTCAATTTCCCTGCTATCAATCCCATTCAACTTTTATGAGATGAAGTGGAACACTATATTTGCCAGTACACGACAGTGCCTCACTCTCTCTTGGTGAACTTCTGGTTCTTTTGTCCAGCTGGTCTAGGATATTAGAGGACAGCTTTTGCAGTCAGTGGAGTCGAAGCAATATCAGGTACAAGTGGTTATCATGGTGAAAGGCAGCTCAACACATTACGAAGGTGGTCATAATGTTTTTGCCTCATGAGCTTATATAATAACTGAATGATATATAATGACTATTGATTTTATGGAAACTATATATTTGGTGATAATATGTATAATATAAAAGATGTATATTATTGTCATTATGTTTATATACATAATGATATTTGGTCAATTTTGTAATCAGCTAATTCCCATATAACTGATTATTGAAGTAATTGATTATTAATCAGTATTATGAAAATTATTTGATTATGCTTATCATTAGTTTTAACTAGTCCACACATACAAGCTCAACAGATTCAGCCAACCACATTGTTAGGAGCAGTAGCATATCCAAATAGGAATAGATATGCACATTACACTCTGCTCTCTGTACCCTCAAACCAGACAATATTAATACCTAGACCAGTGGTTCACAACCTGTGCTTCTTGGATCCCAAGGGATCTGCCCCCCAGGTGCCAAGCGAATGTGACTGAGCGATTTCTCTGTTTTTTCACTGCGATTTTCTAAAAGGTGAATTCTAGTTCTCTTTTATGTTCCTCTCCTTAATAAATCCTTTTATTTAATAGCAGCTCTTGTATCAAAAGTACTGGTAGTGAGCAAGGAAGGAAAGTAACCTTTCTTTATTTTTCATATTTTATAGACTAACTCCTACTAATTTTGCTTGGTCACACCAGGCATTGCTCCTGCCTTCCTGTGGTAGGGCTGGTAAACTTGGCAGCAAAGTTCATCTGCCAAGGGCTAAAAGGAGTCAACATGGAACACAATATGTTTCCATCTTTAGAGCTGACAAGCTGTCGACCAGAGACACAAAATGACCATGATCCATTGCAACCAAAGAGGTTGAAAACCAATTCCTCGGCGACAGACTTAACTGCATTTTTAGTAATGCGCTCACTATCAGAACAACCTCTCAGTAAGCTATTCCCCTTTCTAATCCAAAAACCTCTGGAAAGTATTGCAGGGTCTTCCAAGACGGTTAAGAGACTGCAATCAGGGGACTTGTTGAAACTCTAAACTGCAGGCATTCTGAAAAACTGCTACAAATGACAAATTTTGCTGGAATCAGTGAAAGTAACTTGCCATGCAACCCTAAATACATCAAAGGGTAATATCCAGTTGGGACCTAAAGAATGTGACGGAGGAAGAAATTAAAGAAGAGCTTCAGGAAGAAAATGTAATTGCTGTAAAAAGAATTATCATCAAAAGAGACAATATACTCACACCTACCAGAAATATCATTCTCACCTTTAACAGTCCAAACCTACCCTCATCAGTAAAAGCAGGATATATACTTTGCCGCACTCGTCCTTTCATTCCTAATTTGTTGAGATGTTATAAATACCAAAAGTATGGCCCCCTCTCAAACGACATGCAGAGGGAACCCAATTTGTCCCAACTGTGGATCCTTTGATCATGTTCAAAGTGATTGTTCAGTGAAAGAAATGATCTGTCCCAACTGCAAAGGCAGCCATCCTGCCTACTCTAAGACATGTGAGAGATGGAAAATGGAGAAAAAAATTGTGAAATATAAAGTTAAAAACAAAGTTATTATCAGGAAAATTAATTGTACCCACTATACCTAAACCTACCTATGCCAATATTGCAAACTAATATCAAACAATAGCCATTCAGACTGATGTTACCGTTCCATCAAACATCAATCTCCGACTGGGCTCGGGCTGTCCTCTCTCAGCAACATTCCAATCCCCTTAAGCACTCAGACCAAGCAGGTATATGCCTCTTATGATACCAGTGAAATCTCCTCCTCCTCCGGCAGTGATTGCTACTATTTCAAATAATCCTAGTTCGACTTCAAAAAAGATTATTTAGGCCACATCGATAGATGCAGAGTACTCATCCAAACAGGAAGTTCCAGTTCTGGAAACATTTGCAGAAGAAGATATGGACACCGGTTGCCCTACCTTTCCAAAAAGAAACAAACCGAAACCTGAATGCCATAAGACAGCCATGTCAGTTACAGCTTCTTCTAAATTCAAGTAATGCTTTATATTTTGCAGTGGAATTGCAGAGGCTTTTGTGGCATCATTGACGACATTCAATACTTAATTAACCGCTACTCTCCAGTTAGTTTCTGCCTGCAAGAAACCTATCTAACTCCTCAAATTTCTGTTTCCCTAAAAAACTACTCAATCTATAGACGTGATTGGAATACATCCGATTTTGTTTGTGGTGGTGTAGCTATTTTGATTAACTCAAATATTCCGGCTAGGCAGGTCACTCTCCAAACCCAAATCAAAGTCGTCACTGTGCTGCTGATTACTCAGATTGCTTTAACACTAGTCTCAGTCTATCTTCCACCAAATCGTACCTAATCTTATAATGATCTTGAAGAACTTTTAATACAGCTACCCTCTCCTATCTGCCTGCTGAGGAATTTCAATGGCCACCACCCTTTATGGGGATCATCTAAATTAGACAGATGCAGTCAACTGAAAATTAGAAAATTGAAACTTTACTGGAAAAGCAAAACCTCACTCTTAATAGTGGCCCGCATACCCATATACAGTTATCTACTGGAGAGACTTCTGCAATTGACCTATCGATTTGCTCCCTGATACTGTTTTCAGTCATGCAATGGTCCACTCTGGATGATCCCATGGGAGCAACCATTTTCCAATTGTTTGTAATCTGATGACTACACAACCACCATTAGACCAACCCTGCAGGAAATGGAAATTTTCTAAAGCTAATTGGGACAAATTTGAGTCAATTATTCACTCTGGACAAAAAAATTATGCAATTAAGCCCATAGATGGAGTTAACAATTATATTACATCCTGTCTTTTATTTGCAGCTAAATGCTCAATTCCATTATCAAATTCCCAGACCCGACGCACTTCAACTATAGGTGGAATGAGGAATGCACAGAAGCGAAGAAAGAAAATAATAAAGCGTGGAATTTATTTCGTTGAACTCCAACTACAGTTGACTACTAGAAGCTAAGGGCAAAAGCACTTCTCATTCAAAAAACAAGCCAAGAAAGATTCTTGGACTCGGTTTGCAGTGTTTCTATCAATAGAAACACTAACCCAAGGTTAATATGGAAGAAAATTAGTCAGCTTTCTGGAAAGTTTCCAACTGTTCCTTCCCCAATTCTAGCTGTAATGCACTAGAACTCTCTGCTCCTCTCTGGATATAGCAAATGCCTTGGGCAAAGCCTTTGCTAAAGTTTCAGCTGCTTCCACCTACACTCCAGAATTTCATAAAACTAAGACCACCACAGAACAGAGATCCATCAACTTTTGAACCTCACTTCCATATAACCAGCCCCTCCAATACTGCGAACTTTTGCAAGCCATCAGAACAACACACAACAGTGCCACTGGGCCAGACGGGATATATATGTTATGTTACAACACTTTGATGAGAAAAACTTACAACTGCTGCTAGTCTTCTTTTACCGAATCTTCCTGGAAAATGTTTTTCCGACTCCTTTGCACTGCTACAGTTCTGGCCTTTTTGAAACCTGGAAAAGATCTCTCCAGTCCTAATAGTTATGGATCAATATCTCTGTCAAGTTGCCTCAGTAAAATTCTTGAAAAAATGATGCACAGCTGACTCACTTAGATCATTGAAAGCAAACATCTACTAAGTAATAGACAATATGGCATTCGCCAAAACAGGTCTTCCTTTGATCTGATGATCAAGGCTGAATCTGAAATTCGCAATGCCTTCGTGAAAAACAACACCTAGTTATGGTCTCCATAGATATAGAGAAGGCATTTGATACTACCTGGCATTATGGCATTCTCCGTGACCTCCATAATCATGGTCTATGACGCAACCTGCCTATATTTATTAGGAACTTCCTCAAGAGAAACTTCCTCTCTCCTGTTAACAGGAGAGACTACTTCTACAGGGATGGGATACACTTAAATAGAAAGGGTGCAAGAATGTTTGCTGATGCTATCGAGGCAGTGTTAGGTGGGTCGGAAAACTGCTAGATTGGGGGGATACAAGGACTAATAGATTAACAGTAGCCACTGGCAGAGGTGAAAGTGATTCTTGCACGGCTTCTATTGGAATGAGCCGCATCCTGGAAAATAAGATGCAGGATATTTCAGAAACTGCTGGGAATCATTGGGGTACAAGTAAACACGAATTTCAGGTATTGCTCAAAACATCAAAGGCAGATATTGTGGGGATTTCAGCGATGTGGTGTCACACAGATATAAGGAATGCAGAACTGGAATTTGGAGAGTACAATGTCTACAGCAGGGATAGACAGGATAGGAAGGGAGGAGGGGTTATGCTATTAGTTAAGAAATACATACTCAAATACATACTCAGTTTCATTAAGAATCTGCAGGTAAATGAACCACTAGGTGGCAGTGATCACAGTGTGCTGAAGTGGGATTTACTCAAATAGGTAACTACCATTAGGGGTAAAGCCAAGGGTTATTGCTTTCGTAAAGGCGACTGCGATGGACTGTGACAGTATTTAAATTCTATACAGTGGGACCAACTGATGACGTTACCAACAGCAAATTCAAAATGGGAAGCATTCAAAGAACTTATCTTGGAAGCTACTAGGCTTTACATACCAACTAAGAAATATTGTTCAAGGTTTAGGCCTAAGTGGATGTCAGATGAACTAATGAGACATATGGCAGAGAAGAAAAATGCATGGGATACATACAAATTATCACGTGACACAGAAGCCTATGATAGATACAAGTTGATCTGTAACCAAGTTACAAAGGAGGTTAGGCAGGCAAAGGCAGACTACAAGAAATCTTTGGCAAGGGATGCAAAGAAAAACAGCAAAGAGTTCTTTACTTATGTAAACTCTAGAAGGAAGGGGATGAATCAGATTGGTCGATATCGATGTGTCAACTGTTGATGATCCTGCTCGGGAAGCTAACAAACTAAATGAATATTTTGCATCGACATTCCCACATGAGGAGTCATTCAGCGAGGGGAATGCCAGAGGTGTATTCAACTCTGGCAGTAAGCTAGATAATCTTGTAATAACTGAGAGTAAAGTGGAGGAGAAATTGTTGAAGATAAATACAAGAAAGGCACCTGGGGGGTGGATGGGACCTATCGAGTTATATTAAAGGAGGCAGCAAAGGAAGTAAGCAAACCCTTAGCTGTAATTATGAGAGCTTCCTTGGACTCAGGGGAAGTACCCATGGACTGGAGATGTGCAAATGTGACCCCAATTCACAAAGGAGGATCAAAGGGTGACACAAGTAATTATAGACCTGTTAGTTTAACTTCTGTTCGCGGAAAATTAATGGAGGCACTGGTTAAAGAAGCACTGCAGGATCATCTAGACAAGACTTCAGTCATAGCTCAGACACAGCATGGTTTTGTTAAGGGGAAGTCTTGCCTGACCAATTTGATTGGATACTATGATGCAGTCACAAAAGAACTGGAGGCAGGGAATAACTTTGATATTATATACTTGGATCTTAGAAAGGCTTTTGATACTGTTGCACATGGAAGACTGCTGCACAAATTGGAGCAGTGTGGCATTGGAGGCAAATTGCTGCTATGGATAAAGGGGTGGTTGAGGGGGAGAAGACAGAGAGTGGTAATCAATGGACACTGCTCATCGTGGAATAATGTTATTAGTGGAGTCCCTCAGGGTTCAGTATTGGGTCCATTATTGTTTTTTGTATTTATAAATGATATTGATGATGGTATATCAAGCTTAATGTCCAAGTTTACAGATGATACGAAGGTTGGCAGGGTTGTCAAGGACACTACTGACACTATGCTACTGCAACAGGATCTGGAAAGGCTGAGCAGATGGACTGAGAGGTGGCAAATGAAGTTTAACATTGACAAATGTAAAGTACTACACATGGGAAACAGCAACCCCAGAGCAACGTATCAACTCTGTGTTACTACACTGACAGTGGTAGAGAATGAAAGGGACCTGGGGGTGGTTGTGCAGGCAGATATGAATTTTTCTGAACAGTGCAGATGGGCTGCAAAAGTAGCTCATGGTGTATTGTCGATGATATATAGCAATTTTTCTAGCAGGGATAAGGAGGTGATTATTCCCTTGTATAAGGCAATGGTCAGGCCACCCCCTAGAGTACTGTATACAGGTCTGGAGGCCTCATTTCAAGAAGGATGTAGAGATGCTGGAACGAGTACAGAGAAGGGCAACAAGATTGGTGAATGGAACAAAGGGGTGCTCTTACGAAGAAAGGCTTAAGTTTTGCAAATTACAGTGTCTGGAGACTAGGCACCAGCGAGGTGATCTGAAGAGGTGTATAAAGCCTTGAATGGTTTGAGCATGCTCAATGCTGATGGGATTCTTCCTCTTGCTCAGAATAATCACCTGAGAGGGCATAAATTCAAATTGAGGAAAGACAGATGTAGGATAGACGTGAGGAAATTTGCCTTTAGCCAGTGGGTGTTTGGTTGGTGGAACAGACTTCCATCCCTTGTCGTGGAGGTTGATAGCCTGAATAAGTTTAAGGCTGAGCTGGACAGGTATTTCAAACGAACAGAGGGGCGAAGTGGAAGTGGTTATTTTTTATTTATTTATTATTATTATTATTTTTTTTGGCTGATGCTGCATAAGCTTGCTTTCTTGCATCAAATGCCTCTACTAATGCTAATGCTAAAGAGCCACTCTTTCCATATCCAATATCAAAATTCCCTTTCTACTACATTCTTGCAGGAAGGAGTACTGCAAGGGTCAGTATTGAGTGCAACCATGTTTGCCCTTAGATTTGATAACATTATAAAAGAAGTCCCATATACTGTAGAGGTATACTACCTTTACGCTGATGATCTCTCTATTTCTTGCCATTCTTAGAACATGAGATCAATTGAAAAGCAATTGCAGATGTCCCTCAATAAAGTACAAAAGTGGGCTGAGCTTAATGGATATAGTCTTTTCCCAACAGAAAACAGTTGTGATTCACTTTTGTAGTCAATGTAAATTGCATACAGATCAAATTATCAAATTCCACCATTCTGATTGCCAGCAAAATCAGATTCTTGGGACTAATCCTGGACAGTGAGCTAAACCTCTTTGAGCACATTAAATTAATATGCACTACCTGTGTGAAAAAAACTGAACATACTAAGAGCTTTATCTGCCCTGTCTTGGGGAGTAGATCGTACAACTTTGCTGCTGTTATATAGAGCACTGATTAGATCCTCTTTGGATTATGGTGCTCCAGTTTATGATTCTGCTCGAAGGAGTGTATTGCATTGGCTGGATCCCGTGCAACATAATGCACTGCGGATTGCACTTGGTGCATATAGGGCATCTCCAACTCATAGGCTATACATGGAAGCTCATGAGCCCCCTTCCCTGTGCATCTCTGCAGAAAAATGCTATTACTTAAATATGCAGCCAAAATAGATTTGCTCTTCGCATCCTATTCAGCCATACCTTTTTAAACAACCACTACTCAATCTCCACAGAAATAAACCAAGTAAAATATGACCAGCTGGCCTACGGCTCCTTGAAATATCAAGGATATTTCAAGATATATCCAATAGAATTGGAATGTTCCTCTCCACAATAGGCAACAGATAAAGAATTACTCTCATCCGCCATGGACCTCCTTTCTTCAACTGACCTGTGATATTTATTTTCATGTCTACCGACACTGAATGTGCAAAAACTCCATGCTAGCCATATTCAAAACTGTGCTGATTTCTTGCCAATGTATATGGATGGGTCCAAATCTCATTCAACTGTTGGAGCAGTAGCAGTGTTTCCCCTCTGCTATCATATCAGCTTCTCTTCCATCTGAATACAGCAACTTTTCAGCAGAACTATATGCAATACAATTAGCTCTAGAAAATTTGACTCTACACCCATCTGCAAAATATGTAGTTTACACTGACTCTCTCAGCTCAATTAGAGCAATGCAGAATCCCTCTCAAAAGAATCACCATGTTTTAATTAAAATCAAGAGTTTACTATTACAAATTGAAGATCGTCAACAACTAGTGAAGTTTTGCTGGATTCCAGCACATTCGGGGGGGGGGCTAAGGTAAAGGAAGCCTGCACGAGATGCACGCAAAATTTCGATGAAATTAACCGGTAAAAGTACTTTGTTGTAACGGCATTTGTATTGTTGCTCGCTTGGTAAACAGATGGTGGGTGTTGTTGGTCTAGAGTAGAAGTTGAATCCCATGGGAGCTTGAAACCCTCCCAAAGTAGAGGGGGTGGGGGGGTAACCTGACCTTTTTTCTTTAGAATCACTAATTGAATTAACTAATTGAATCACGAACAGAGTCATATTGGAAGTTCTGGCGTCGTAAAAAATATTCGTAACGTAGTTTCATCGGTAAACTTTTTCGACATTTGCCATGCTTCTCATGTGGGCTTCCTTTGCCTTTTTTTTTTTTTTTTCTTAATAAACAATTTATCCACTAGTCCACCAGTGATTCTAAAGAAAAAAAGGTCAGGTTACTCCCTCCACTTCGGGAGGCTTTCAATCACCCATGGGATTAAATTTCTACTCCTGACCGATAACATCCACCATCTGTTTACCGAGCGAGCAACAATACAAATGCCGTTATGGCAAAGTACTTTTACTGGTAAATTTCATCGAACTTTTGCATGCTCCTCGTGCAGGCTTTCTTTACCTTCGCCCATTCAGGCATAAAAGGAAATTAACTGGCAGATATATCTGCCAAAAATCCATCAACTTTAGACCTAATATCTGTCCCCCTATTCCAGCACTTGATTGTAATATCTTAATTCAAGCAGCATGCCATGCACAGTGGACAGAGCTATGGAATAATCAAATGAATAACAAACTTTTCCAGTTGAAACAAAACCCAAAGTTCTGGCACTCGAGCAATCAGACAGTGCAGTGGGAAGAAGTGGTACTCACACAGATAAGAATAGGACGTACCCAAATGATTCACCTCCATCTACTCATGGGCAATGATCCTCCTCAGTGTCCACACTGCTCAGAACATCTAACAGTTAAACATATTTTGATTGACTATCAAGAACATCAAACTTTAATACTTCAAAATATGGCTAATCTTCAGGAACCGCTGACATTACATCATATCATTGGAGAGGAGGCAAATATTAATGAACTTTTCTGCTTTTTGAAACAAATTGGAGTGTATAATTTTTTATGAATAGGTTTCTGAACTGAAATGAAATTGAACTGGCTTCATTCTTAATTATTTTCTGATATTCCTACGAATAGGCGCACTATAGCCATAGCAGCTAATGCATCAATAAACAACCATACCGCACATACCCAAGGGATCTGCAAACCATTCCCAGGGAATCTTTGGATACATTTCTGTAATGGCTTTGAATTTTACTTATTTTTTTAAATTAAAGGAATAATGTTTCTTTAAAAATAATCGCGAAACTTCTTTAATTGGTGATATGTTTATTTTGCATGACAGTTAGAATATCTAGTTAAGAAACCCACTGTACCCATAAAGCAAGTCTCAGTCAGTTTAATGAAGGGTCAAATCATGCAATGCATTGTTATGTATATTAACTAACTATGTTAACTATATTATTATGTATATTAATTAACTATATTAACAAACTTGCATTGTTGCACCTGATAGAGATGTTAGTAATCTCTAGCTCTGACTTTTATCATAAGTGATCATCAATTCAGTTTAGTTGTATATTCAGTTTAGTTATGTTCGTATGGCATTAACATAATTACAGTAGTGTCAACGAAATAACGTGCAGTAACATTAATGTTAATTTGTATTTTATTTATCATGGATCATCGGCTAAAATGATGTAGTTTAAGTAAACAGTCAAGTACTACTACAGTAAGTACAGGTGTAACTGATGTTGTAATTGAATCTCAACGTTTTACGTTGCCTTGCACTATTGGCAGTTCTAGAACTGCAGAAAGTCATAAAAAACAGAAGTACAGTGATTCCTATTTGTCTTTAGGGTTTACGTATACAGATGATTAACTTGCCTCTGATGCTCTTTGCTTCTTGTGCAACAAAATGTTATCAAATAATTCCATGTTACCTGCCAAAGTTCATGGACATTGTGATACTAATCACCCTGAATTCAAATTCAAAAACTTATAATGAGAACGTCATCAGGACCTCCTACAGGACAAGTTACCATATTGCACTTGCAGGAGAAGTGCATACAATTGCAGAAACTCTAATTAAGCCATGTGTGGTGGAAATGGCAACTTTTGTGTTTGGTGAACAGTCGAAAAAGAAACTTGAAACAGTTCAGTTATCTAATAATACTGTTAAATGTTGCATTCAAGATCTTTCAGCGGTTATAGAAAAACTGTCAGTGTTACAAGTTAAATCCAGCTTTATTTTTTCGTTGCAACTTGACAGATCAGCAGACATGTCAGGGCTAGCAGTATTACTTACATTTGTACGTTACTTGTTCCAGAACAAAATCGAGGAAGATTGACTGCTTAATCTCTTGAAAGTCACGCAACTGGAGAAGAAATGTTTAATGTCATATATATAGTTACATGCTAGAACATGAAATCAGCTGGATAAAGTGTGTTGATGTATGCACTGATGGGGTCAGAGCAATGACAGGAAAAACAGCAGGGGTGATTGCACTTATCAAAGAGGTGGTGTTGTCTTGTTTGAGTAGTCACTGTGTGATCCATCAGCAAGTGCTTATGACCAAAACTATGGAAAGATACCTAAAAACTGTGTTGGATGATGCTGAAAAGATAGCGAACTACATTAAATCTAGGCTACTTAATAGAGAGTGTTTAAGTTACTTTGCAAAGGAATGGGTAGTGAACATACATACACAGCACAGCTTCTTCTTACAGAAAAAAAGGTGGCTTTCTAGGGGGGAAGTTCTTGTTAAAGTTTTTGAATTTTGCTCGGAAATTTATATTTATTTTTTTATTGATTACCTATTTTATCCTTCTCACTGGTAAATACATCTTGGCTGCAGAAATTGGTATACTTAGCAGACATTTTTACAAAAATTAATGAACTAAATCTCTCATGTTCAAGGAAAGAGCGTGTCAATATTCACGACAAGGGACAGAATTGCATCTTTTCAACATAAACTTGAATTTTGGAAGAGATGCATAGAAAAAGGGCAGTATGAATCCTTTCCAACTCTGAATGACTTTTTTGGTATAAAGAGAATCTATCCTGAAAGAAACTATTTATGGTAGAATTGTCCAACATTTAAATGGTTTGCAACAGGTGTTTCAGAAATACTTCCCATCTTCTACCAATGACACTACCCGGGTCTGAAATACATTGTGTTTCAGAGAAATCAGATGGTATATCTGTACAAAATTACGAGTGTTTGATGGATATTACATCTGATACTAGTTTGAAACAGAAATTCAGTGAACTTTCTCTGGTTGAATTCTGGTGTAGTCTTCTTCAAGAATATCCACAGGTGCCTAAATATGCGTTGCTCAAATCTCTTCCATTTCTCACAACTTATCTGTGCGAAGCTGGATTTTCAAGATATGCAGCAACAAAATCTAAATATCTTTACAGACTGGATGTCACACCCAACATGAGAATTCAGTTATCTACAATCACGCCCAACTTTAAAGGACTTTGTGAGACGAAGAAACAACACCATTCTTCATATTAGCGAAGAATGGTGTTGAGGTACAATTCAATGTATACTCAATAGTGACAGTTTAGTATTCAGTTATTTTTTGTGTCAGTCTGAAAAAGGTAGCTTGTAAACATATAATAAATCAGTTCTGAGATATAAATTTTTAATTTTGGATACCTATCATCTGGACACCCTATATTTACACGAGCAAGGATGAGAGGACCCGTGGTTATTTTTTGAAGCCGAAAGGGGTTCGTGAGCAAAAAAAAGTTTGGGAAACACTGACCTAGATCAGTTGCACAACCTCCATCCTCATGCTCTTCTAAATGCACATATCACATTATCCTTCACAGGGAAATCCAGCTAAGCCAGATTTTCCCATGAAGAAAAAGCCGTATAGTGGAAAAACTTGTTGAATGCAAAAAACTTAGCCCTATTGAGTTTCTTCCTCTTGTAGCACTTTTAACATGCTGCTGCTGTAGAAAATTGTTATCTAATAAATCCACAGAAGTCTTGCTAGTGTGTATGATTTGTCAATCCACAAGTTCTAGTGAATATCTGAAAAATTTTAAATCCCCATTATAAGACATTTTGATTTACTGGCCTGCTCTATTTCTTTTTGTAATTTGTTATACTCATCATTGTCATTAGGCTTATAACACACACACACACACACACACACACACACACACACACACACACACTCCTGCTCTCATTTTTGATTTTCCATGCTTATGTCACCGAACTGACTCAATTCCAGTGGCCAATATGCTTCTTAACTAAGAGTGATTCCCCCCCCCCCTCCCTATTTTGTCCAGCCCTTCAAAATGGAAGAATAAGAGCAGCCAACAGGAAGAATAAGATTTGGGAAATGCCCTGGTATGGATGTGATCCTGGGTGAAGTGATAAAACGAATGTGGGCAAAATGGCCAAACCATCTTTTAGGGATATATAAAGTGTGTTTGAAGGATGACGTTTCCTGCACCATTGAAGGATGCCCTATTAAAAACATTGTTAAAGTCCCCCAAAGAAACCAAGAAATGAGCCAAACTCATATGGACCTATTTCCTGATTTGGGTAAAGTCTACAAGAGAATGCTGATACGATGGGTAAACTATTGTAATGAACAAAATCTTCCAAAAATTCTACCATCTTTACTCAAGGGAAAGGAACAGAAGATGTGTTAATATCATTAAAAATATAGTAGAAGATGCAGATGTTAAGCACATGACTGGAATCTTTATATGTTTTGCTGGGGCATTTGATAATAACAGTTGAGAGAGTGGTTCTAATGATGTTGAGGGCTAAATGTTCCTCAAAAATCTATAATGTAATTAAAGATTATTTCAGAGATAGATCAGTGACAGTTAGGGATTAATATGAAACTGTAACAAGAAAAGTATTGAAAGGACGTCTACAAGGATCAGTTTTGTTCGACTGTGTGGGCAACAGTGTTAGAAGATTAGTTGAGGAAAGAATTTCAGGACGTTCACATGATTGCTTATGCAGATGACTTAGTAATAATAGTAGGAGGAGGACTGAGAGCAAAACTGGAAACAGTGGCAAATGGGGTATTGTCAGAAATTGAACAAATGGGGAAACTGAATAGAATGACAATTTCTGGGAAAAACAAAGATTTTGTAGAAGGGGAGATTGCATTAGTAGAGGCATATAATGCAAGAAAGCAAGCTTGTATAGCATCAGCCAAAAAAAAAAAAAAAACACCCTTCCCATTTCACCCATCCATTCACTCCAAATGTTTGTCTAGTTCTGCTTTAACTTATGCAAGTTATTGATCTTCACTACAGCAGATGGAAGTTTGTTCCAACTATCAACCATCCGCTGGCTAAAGGCAAATTTCCACACATGTATTCTGCAATTGTCCTTCCTCAATTTGAATGTGTCCTCTCAGGTTAGTAATCTGAGCAAGAGGAAGAATCCCATCAGCATGGCCCCCTGAGTTCCAAGCGATTTTCATACTGTGATAATAGAGTGCTCTCTAAAATGATATAGTTTTCTTTCTTTTCTAGTGTGCTTATTCTTTTGTTTACTTGAAGTGGTTCTACACTTTAGAGATCAAAAGTAAGAACCAAGAAAGTAAATCCATCTTTCTTTTCTTAGTCTTTATATTTATTACTAACGAACTCTACTAATTTAAACAACCTCTTTGTCACTGGTGGCACTGCTGCTACCTCCATGTGGTGGGCCGGTAACCTGGGGGGGGGGGGACCAACCCTCAGGGCTAAAAGGAGAAGAGATGGAAACAAATGAATTTCCACGTTTAGAGCCAAAGAGCTCTCAACAAATTGACAATCACGATACTGACCATGACTTCTCTATCTCAAAGAGAATGAAGAAAGATACTGGAAGACAGGAATTATCAGCATTCCTGATTATACATTCTCTTTCAGCGCAATTTGTCGGCAAGCTCTTTACCTTCATCATTCAGAGATGCCTCGAACATGCTGCAGGTTCACCAAAAATGGTGAAACGTCTTCGATCTGGAGATTAGTTAATAGAGACCACCAATTCTAGACACTCTGAACTACTACTACGTCTGACATCTTTGATTGGAATCCCAGTTCAAATCACCACATACCACCCTAAATTCTTCAAAGGGAGTGATCACTGAATGGGATTTATTGAATGTCCCTGAAGACGAAACAGGAACTTAAAGAACAAAACGTCACTCGGGCAAAAGGATCATGATCTGAAAAGATGGCAATTTAGTCTCTACCCAGAGTGTAATTTTAACTTACAGTTCTCCAACCCTGCCATCTTCAGTCATGGCAGGATATTTAAACTGTTGTGTTTGGCCCTATATCCCAAACCCTCTAAGAAGTTTTAAATGCCAGAAATTTGGCCATTCCCAGATAGCATGCCGTGGAGATGCAACTTGTGCAAACTGTGGGTGTAAAACTCATACACAAACAGAATGTAAGGCATCGACTCCACAGTGTCCAAACTGTAAGGGCAACCATCCGGCATATTCCAATGACTGTGACCTCTGGAAGTTGGGGAAAAAAATACAAAAATATTAAATTGAAAATAAGGTTTCTTACCAAGAGGCAAGAAAACAAGCAAAATTAAGTATGCCAAAATACACCTATGCTTCTGCTGCTACTTACAGTCACCAATCAGTAGCATGTCAGACGGAAGTGACCATTCCTCCAGACACGTCAGTCTCCAACTGGGCTCAATCAGTCCTCTCGGTCTAGCATCCATCTCCACCAAATGTAGTAGACCAATGAAGTAATACACCACTAACAGTTCCATCCCAAAGACCTCCCTGTTGTCAAGCAGTGGATAATTTGCAGAATCAGATCCTGTTGAGGCGAAGCAATCTCATCTATAATGAGAAGATGACAAGATCTGCTTGAAATACATGCAGATGACGATATGGAAGAAAGCAATGACTCAGAACACTGTAATTTTTCAAGAAAAGAAAAATCAAAACTCGAAAGATGTAAACAAGCCACCCACAAAAAACACAGACTCAACTTCCACCCACAAAACTAAATAATGGAACAAATCATACAGTGGAATTGCAGAGGGTTTTGCAGCAATATTGACCGATACCTATGAAATAATTCACTATTTCAAACTTGCTGCCATATGCCTACAAGAAACAAATTTAACACCAAAAATCTCCGTTTCAGTCAAAAATTCTATCATCTTCAGAAAAGATTGACCTGAAACTAACAGCATCCCCCATGGAGGAGTAGCTGTACTCATGGAATCACGAGTCGCCTGCAGGCGCATTCCTTTGAAAACACTATTAGAAGCTGTTGCCACATGTATAGTTATCTGTATCATATTGACAGTGGTCTTGATATATCTTCCACCAAACCATCCATGCACATTTCGGGATCTGGAAAACCTTATTTTTCAATTACCATCTCCAATCTGTCTATTAGGCGATTTTAATGGACATCATTCATTGTGGGATTCTCTGGTCTCAGATGGATGTGGTGAACTTATTGAAATGCTACTTGATAGAGAGAATCTGACACTGTTGAACACTGGCTTATCCACCTACATCCATTTTTCTACTGGTCAAGCACTGCTACCAATCTCTCAATCTGTTCTCCGATTCAACCATAGAATGGATGGTAACGCGACAACCATAGTACGCGACAATCCTCTGAACAGTGATCATTTTCTGCTGATTTGTAGCATTCAAACTACCCATTCCAAACAAATAGAAACAAAAACGAAATGGAAATTTTCCAAAGTGAACTGGATAAAATTTACCAATCTTTTGATGAGGATATCATTACATCTTCTGCTTTTGACGCTGCCACCAAATATATTACAAAGCAGATACTAACAGCTGCAACAGCCACCATCCCACAGTCTCAAATAAGAAACCATCGGCATACCAATCACTGGTGGAATGGTGATTGCAAACGTTCTTTGTGACATGATTACAACTATCTTATACTTACCATAGTGGCATCTATGTCGCCTGATAGTTTGTGTGTGTCCCATGCATTTTTCTTCTCTGCCACGTGTCTCATTAGTTCATCTGCCATCCATTTAGGCCTAAACCTTGAACAGTATTTCTTAGTTGGTGTGAAAAGCCTAGTAGCTTCCAAAATAATTCCTTGAATGCTTCCCATTTAGAATTTGCTGTTGGTAACATCATCAGTTGGTCCCACTGTATAGAATTTAAAAAATCTCTGCAATGCTGTAGTCACCTTTACGAAAGCAAAAATCCTTCCCTTTATCCCTGATGGTAGTTACATCTTTAAGTAAATTCCACATCAGTACACTGTAATCACTGCCACCTAGTGGTTCCTTTATTTGCAAATTCGTAATGCACGAATAATCGCTGCTGATAATCAGATCAAGAGTATTACTCCCTCTGGTTGCCCCTCGAACATGCTGTTGTAGAAAACAATAAATCCACAAAAGGCTTGCTAGTATGTGAGTGACCAATCCACAAGTTCCAGTCTACAGTATATCTAGGAAGTTAAAATCCTGCATTATAAGACAAACTGATTTACTATCCCACTCTGTTTCTCTGTACAGTTTTTTCGTTTTACTCATCAGCATCATTAGGCCTATAACACACTCCTACTTTCAACTTGATTTTCCCAGTGCTTATGTAAGGCGCCTCCGTAGCCAGGTGGGAAGGAGCAGCGGTGCGTCAGCACACGCTTCTTGATTAGACTGGGGTTCGAGCCCGTCACCACCAAATATGGAGGATGCGGAAAGGTCAGGGAATGACCACCGCATATCCCTGAGTAATATGGCCTTAGTTGCTAATGCTCCTAAAAACCAAATAACAATAACCTCCCAGTGCTTATGTCGCACCAAACAGACTCAACACTGCCCATGTCAACTGGATGCACTTTCTTAGATTTTGTGTGTTTCTTAACTAACAACATCATCCCTCCTTCCCTTCTAAGCAAAGACCACTCTGAGCAAAATTCTACCTCATGAGCTTTGCACAATTTCTTCAGGGCCGAATTGATTGTCATCACATACTCCTCCTTTTGTGTCTGGTCAGAATTGCAGACACTTTCAAATTTAACCCTAACTCACTACTTTCTTGTGAGTTGAAGTAATCCAAGAATGAGACTGCATCAATTTAAGGTGAATTCTGCATCAGTATAGAAGATCTGGTTTGCATCAAGTGGCTGAAAAATTCAATTTAGGCAAAGATATTCCCAACTGAAATGTGCATCAGGAGTTGAAGAACCTGGGATTTGAGTGGTGCTGCCAATGCCAATAGTGGGCTGTGGAACAGTAGAAAAAGAACATCTGATTGTACCACATGATTTTTTTCCCCCACTGTTCCACAGATTAGTCTTAGCATTGGCAGATTTTTTTTTTTTTACAGAAGTGGCTTTTGTGCACAACTACCAAATCCCAGATTCTTCATCTTCTGATGCATTATTAAGTTGGAAATGGGCCTTTCTTTGCCCTTTGCCTAATTTAAATTTTTTCACACGAGTCATTTCACACATTTTGCTTTAAATTGCTGCAGTCTTGTTCTTGGACTACTGACTTTCTACTGCATTTTTTCCCTTTAGCATTGCATTCTCCTTTCATCTTCTATTTTTGCATACTTTTGAGGGTTGCTCCCGCTAAACATGTTCCAACAATGAAACTTTTCTGACAATTGGAAAAATCACCTGTTCCCGATGATTAGGTCGATCAGAAATCACAGTGTACAGTGTTCATTTTGATACCAAGGAACTTATGATCATACCATGTCACAACTTGTATTTATGCAATTAAAAAACACCATTTCAAGCCTTATAATCTTCATTCTTTTTTTTTCTTTTTTTGTGTTTATATGAGATATATATTTATTTGTATTCTACTTATTCTTTTTTGTATAAAATTTGTTGTTACAAGTAAAGTCTAAGAATTTTGCTGAATAAAGGCAGAATTAGGTGAATTTAGAATCGAAATAGACACTGATGATGTGTCTATAAATGGAAATGCTATCCATAGTTTTTCTGATGATGGTACATTGCATTTCATCTTTCAGTTTGAGATCCCTTTGTCCTACACAAGCACTCTTGAATATTCACCACCAATTCCTTTAACACATTGGCTGTCACGTCCGATGTATATGTCTGACACCATTAGTTTTTTAGGCGCTGCATCGGACATATATGGCTGACAAATCCTCTGTTTCAGTCATAGCTGTATCAGCTGTATGGTACTGATGGGAATAAAAATTATTTTTGAAAAGTGTTGTCCCTGGTTATACCTGTGATGAAATTTGCATGGCGCTGTGAGAAAAAATAAGCGAGTAACTGCTGATCATTTAAAAATTCTGTATTATACGAATTTTACAATTACAAAGTGAATTAGGCATAACAACAATTCATATATGTTGTGAGACATTTTTGTTACTAAATTATTTTTACAGATAGATTTGGTTGACCAGTAAGATGAAATAATACTGCCCAATCTTATTAGGCCCCCCCCACCCTTTTCAGTCAGAGCTGCATGTGCTGTCGATTGATGGGAATTTACATTATTTTTGAAAAGCATGGCTCCTGGTGATACATCTGATGAAATTTGCACAGTGCTATGAGAAATTATGTAGATTTTGTTGTTGACCAAAATGCTATAACCAAAACACATGAAAGGCTGACGATTACAATCTGGGCAATAAGATGACCACTCTTCATTTCTGTTCGGCATATCTGTTTGTTTCTATTACAATAAGATTTATGAATTCATCAAAAAATAATGAATAACACTTCAAAATGAGTAATATTTCTTGCTACGTCTATTTGCAGTTCCGATTTACCCATAAAATCAAATCTTTTTTTGGCATCCTTTGTGTTCATTTCATTCAATAACTTCATATGTTTCAGTTGCTTCAATCTCAAGTTCTTTAGTGTTTCAATTTGCTCATCGCTGTTTTCTTCTGTATTTTCAGTATTTTCCTGTGTTTCAGTATTTCCTCCTTAGTTCACATTTTTGATAAGATATCCCAGTGAGGATCTTTTACTGAATCATCTGAGTCGAAATCATGTTTTTCAGAAGTACTAAGACTTTCAGCAGTTTTTCTCAGTTCCTCTTTTAGTAATTTTCTTTTAGCGATTGCTTTTTAGTGTTTGTTTTACAACACATTTGTAAAAGTTGTGAAGAAACTCAACACAATATAATGGATAATGCAGTGCGACCTTCATATGTGTGATCACGTATGTGCACTACTGCCCTTTTTTTTTTTTTAATGAACTTGTTTTGATAAAAGTTTTAACAATACTGACAAACTTATTTCAACAAGTTTGTGATAAGTTTATTGCACAGTGTGCGTGCAATAAATTAATCACAAACGACCTTCATATGTGTGGCCACGTATGTGGCTGGACATGGCTTTTCAAGAAATAAAGTAACTTACTGAGCCATATCAGCCATATATGTGACACAAAAAAGACTTTTGAGATTTTAAGTGGAAAAAAAATGACAACACTGACATTACAATATTTATTTTCAAATTCCTAATCAAATTATTTACTAAATATTTTTTGGCCCTGGGGGGAAAATTTTTGTTAAACTAGTTTGGCAGTTAACGTGTTAAATTCTGATCTCTAGGTAATTCTCCAGTGGGGCAAAGACAACTTTAGTTAATTTTACTTCTTCTAAACTTCAGTCCTCCTTTATATCTTGCAAAAGGAGCCTACAGTTCCCATGCTTACTTTCAATTATACTCAGATCTCAAAGCTAGATGATCTCTCTCGGGCAGTGAGGTGGTTAATTAATGACCCATCTGTTACAAAGTCTCTCCGCTCTCTGTCTCATAGACATTTTGTTTCAGTTGTATGCCTTTTCTATAGATATTTCCAAAGGCACTGTTCTTCTGAATCTGTAATCCCCCCCCCCCAACCAGTACAAAGGTGTTGCAACCTCTCAATATCCATTTACTTACCAACTTTTCTTCTTCCTTATTTATCCTTTCAACTTCTGTGGTCTGGAATAACCTACCATCACATACATTTGCAGGAAATTCCAATGTGCAGAAATTCAAGTCATGCACTGTTCTAAGTTCTACGACCTTTTATGTTTAAGGTTTTCATAAAAGATATTTATAGTTTTTTTTTTTTTTTTTCCCTCAGAGAATTCTTTTAATGAATTAGATATTACATTGCATTGGCATATTATTTAATTTCGGAACCACTGCTCCTCATGCTTTTCAGTTTCTGTTGTTTGTAAATTCATTTACAATGCCCTCAATCTTAGTATTTCAGTGTTTGTGCCTTCCAAACACTGCATTAGATTCTGCAGAAATGTATTCATCATCACTCAGTAAAGTATTTCCTAGTGTCAATAGCAAGCCATTAAGTACAGCTGTTTCATTTGCATCTTCAAAGTCACCTTCACATTGACTAACACTCAAATTAAATTCCATTTTGTGAAAGCAGTTTTTAATTGTAGAGAAGCTCACTACATTCCATGTTGCAATAATTCAGGTTACAGCTTTCAGACTTTTTTCTGCATCTTCATTAAGTTTTGAAATCGGGTATTTAAAAACTGTTTGTTGGTATTTCAGCTTGAAGTTTGCAATTATTTCTTGGTCTTGAAGTTGGGAAGTGAATGAGATGTTGTCGGGAGGTAAAAAACCCTGTTTCAACATTATTAGATATAATGTATGGGCGAGATGTGACATTATCAAGAAAGAAATAAGCTTTCTTATTTTGACAAATTATTCTTTTATTCAGTTAGTCAATCATTCTGTCATTATCTTCCTAGTTGTTATTCCGGTTTACATTGGGATAATGTTGGAGTAAGGTGATGTAAATTATTCTAATATTATTTGGAATAACATGTTAATAAATTTGTGTTTTTTAAATAAATTAAATAGGCTTAGTAGCATCTGTTAGCTTATTTTTTAAATTTAGCTAGTGATTTTGTAAGTAACCAGTAGTTGGGAAGTGAATGTAGCACAGAAGAATAGTAGGGTTTTAATTGTACTAAATAAGTAGTTTTAATTACTTTTTTGGGTATATATATGTTTTGTATTTAGCTAAGGATATAATTGATTTAACATTGTGATTGTTAAGGTATAGTGCAACTTGATAGTGTAATACATATCACTGCATTAGTTTAGTGTAGTATTGTATAGTATAGTATAGTCTAGTCTATTAATCAATTAAATTTATTAGCATTATTAATTTTCATTGTTAATTAATTAAATTGTATTTAGACAGAAATCATGCCCCAGACTAGAGAAACAAATCAACGTGCACAGAGTAGCGGGAGTACTCTGGCTCGGGAGAGAACCAAAGGGGGCAATTCTCCAACGCATCACAGCCTAAAAAAATGTCATTATTTTTCCCGGAACAGGAATTATGTTAAGAGATCTACAGTTACTCTTGTTCTCTTTGATCCTCCTTTGTGAATTCTTGATACATTTACACACCTCCAATCCACAGGGTCTTTCCATTAATTGAGGGGAGGTTCTCTCATTTTCTGCCTACCTTAATATAATTGCACAAAGCCTATACATCCCAGGTGTGTTTTTATGTTTAGCTTCAATAGTTCCTCTTCCATTATCCTCCCTCTTATCACAAAAGAATTTATCTTCTTGTTAGAATTTGATAAACTCCTGGCATTCACTTCTCTAAGGAATACCTCATGTGAATGTAGATGCAAAATACCTATTCAGTTTGTCAACAACCTGAGCAAAATCTCAACAGTTAATGTATGTTGACATATTGGAGACCACTGTAATTAATCATTTTTCTCCTAGTGTTTATTATGTCAAGAAGTCTTGGCTGTTTTTCTTTGCTTTTCCAAAAGACCATAATTTGCCTTGCTAACCTCTACTCTACTCTTTTTGCTTGATTGTGAACTAGTTTATATCAACTGTAGGCTTCTGTGTCACCTGATAATATATATGCATCCCATGCATTTTTCTTCTCTGCCACAAGTCTTATCAGTTCATCTGACATTCTTTTATGGTGAAGCTTTGAACAGTAACTCTTATTTTCTACAAGAAGCTTAGTAGCTTTTATGATTTATTTCCTGAATGCTTCCCATTTAGAATTTGTTGTTGGTCAATATTGTGGATATAGTCAATGTGATTAATGGCCATGTGTTTACATGTTCTGTAGACAGAAAAATCTTATTTTTATTGCAGAGTAATTTTCAAAACTAATTTTCAAATAATTTTAGCTAAACTAATTTTCAAAGATGCATTTTTAAACTCAGCTGGCTCTGTTGGCCATATTGCAAGTATAAATGGAAATTTATTTATGTATATTGTATGATTATTATTTATAAAATCTAAATAATATATTGTATATTTTTCATGTATACAGCTTTGTGAAACTTACCGAGAGTTTTTTTAAAAATTCTCCCTGGCCTGAAACTAAAGATATTGCTCCAATAGTGCAAGATGGTGAGCTAAACTCAGTTTTCATTTCTGTTATATATAAAATCATATCCAGTATCCATCTAGAGATATTAAGATGAATAGCATAATATAGGTATTATTGATTTTATAAACTATTGATATTTTAATTAATAACTTAACACATTTCACATTTTTTGTAAAATTACATTGGTTTCTTAAAACAGTTACACTCTACAATATTTGTAGAGTGTAACTCTTATCTTTGGCTAAAGAAATCAGCCAAAGATTAAGCCAATAGTTCTACTACTATTACTTGTGATAACAGACTTTTAGATTTTAAGTACAGTAGAACCCCCGTTAATCTGGACTTGACGGGGCCACACTCTGTCTGGATTAGTGAAAGTCCTGGATTAACTAGAAGCGTCTTTAACATACCAGTTTTTATTTAAAGTTACTAAATAACAGTATTTTAACTAAATTGGTTTTTATATTAAATTAATGAAACAATATTTTAAAGTAAAAATTATAAAAAGTTAAAGAATATGGTAAGTAAACAAAATAGTGTACAAAGCAATAAAGTTTTAATGTAGAACAAAAATATTATATAATACAAATATTATATATTATATAATTAGAATATTAAATATATAATATTAAATATTATATAATATAATACAAAACAAATAACTATTTTCGAGAAGTTTACTTGAAATAGTCCACAATGTTCTTTTGCTTTAATTTTGAAACTAGCTTTCAGGCCGCATGATCTCACAACCGCTTCAAGGTCAGAAGCTCACCAGCTGATGCATCATCCTGTCTCTCAAAATAAATCTGTAGCTTCTCCAGCATTCTGGTTGCTTCAGTCTGATTCAGACCAGTTGTTTCCTCACACACTTCATCATCCGAGTTGTCATCTTCATTAGCTGGCAACGATGATGATGAGCATGCTTGCACGATGTCCTCCTCAGTGAGGATCTGATGTCCTGAATCATTATCACACATTATCCCTGGAGCAATGTCTTCATTTGTTACATCTGAACAACCCCCCCCCCTAGACATTGAAATAACTGAACAAAATCATTACATCCTTGTCATCATCAGGATCTGAAGAAATATTCATTTCCTCCTCAGATCTTTCTATTGGAACATCAGGCCAAAGTTTTTTTCAGCATTTGATAAGGGTAGTCTTGTCAGTTTTGTCCCAAACTGCAGCATAAAAATAAATGATCGTCTTTATATTGACATTTTTAAGAAGGTCCATAAAGTTTGATTTTTCTTAAAGTGCTGCTTGTTGTTCTAACAGTGAGATTATCAACTTTCTGTACTGTCGCTTCACAGCCTCTATAACTCCTTGATCCATAGTGCAGTAACGTCGGGTGGCAAAAATTTTACAAAGATGTTGCCAGATCTCAATTGTTCTTCTGCTGGGTGGGTTGGAGCATTATCAAGGATATCAAAAACTATATCAAAAACTGCTTTTTCTTCCAGTCCTTGATCCCTTAAATATTTTTTAACTAAGGGAACATACGAGATGAAAAACCAATCTTTAAAAAAGAGCTGAGCTCATCCAAGCTGATTTTTGTGACGTGTACTTAGCTGGGAGGACATTTAAGTTCATATTTTTAAGAGTGTGGGGCTTAGCAGCCTTTCCTATGACTAACAGTAGTAACTTTAAATTCCTGGACCATAATACTGCATAAAAGCAATGTCACTCTTTCCTTACTCGATTTATGTCCTTGAAATGAAGAGCAAGTGTTTTTTTTGGGTAACATTTAGAAAAATAAACCAGTCTCATCAGCATTAAAAATTTGCGATGGAACTAAACTTTCATCACTAATAAACTTTAGAAACTGTACTTTAAATTCTTCGCTTGAAACACAATCACCAGAAAGACTTAATGGTAGCTCTATTTCCTAAGCTGTCTTTGGCCACCATTTTTGCACAAAAGTTTTTGATTGCTTTCCTTTTTTTTTTTTTTTCCAATTGCAAACAGTTTGTTTTGCCACCCGTATATCAAGAGTTATCTTTTTTAAACTTTCCCCCTTATCAATGCAAAAAAGCGCGTTCAGTTTTTGTTCCATTGATATGGTAACACTCTTTCTTTTTGTTGCCATCTTCTGTTCCAAAACCACAAAAAAATAAAATAAATAAATAAAAACACAAAAATCGCACTAAAGAACTGAGGTAAGGTGTACGCGTGGACAATAATGCTAGCTTGAGCTGTCAACTGAATAGGCCAGCACTCGAGAATACTCTGCGATTGTCTCCAACCATACCACGTAGTCCGGTCGGATTTCTGGAGGTCACAACCATAAAACAATTAGCAGTCTCTTGTTTATTAGGCTTTTCTGTTAGTACAATCTAGTATAAACAGATAGTGAACACGATCTTATTGAATTTTCAATAATACCGACAACTGGAATTCTGTGGGCTCTTACATTATTATCATGAAATGTGTTTCCCCTTCCCTGAAATCTCCAACCATATCAAAATATCAAAAACATAAATCTTTTTTACTGTTTTAAATTTTAAACCCCCTCCCAAATATCAGTGAACAGAAATATATTTTTTTCGATAGTTAGAATTTTTCTCCTGACTGAAAATCCAGTCCGGATTAACAGAAAGTCTGGATCATTGTGGTCCAGATTAACGGGGTTCTACTGTATATATATATAAAACTTTCAAAATTAATTACAAATAATGTTCTTTGGCCAGAAGTGAAATTAAACATACAAAACTAATGTTACATAAAATGTATACTAATAAAATTAAATATCCTTGTGATATAGGTGTGAAGACTTAGCTGAGTAACTCTGCATAAAGATTTATGGACTCGCTAGGATGTTCTATCTCAGTGAGTCTGTACTTGCTACGTGATGAATAAATGAGCACGTGATGAATAAATGAGCACTTAAGCACTTGCTACATAAGTGCTTAAGTACCTCTAGTCTAATGTTCCTGAATTCAATTGTACACCCAAATAAACTGTTCAGTTTATTTGGGTGTACAATTGAATGTGTAAAATAATGATCTTTCTATCTCTTCCCCGCCGCTGCCCTCCCTCTCTTGCATTCCTTACCTCCACTAGTAGTAAGGATAATAACTTAATAATTGGTAAAATTAAAAAAGTGTGCAATGTTGAAGTTGCAAGCTGCGACCATTAATTCTGAAGAGGTGCCAATTTGCAACTGCATATGAGCAAAAATTTAAAAATAAAAATTACAAAAAATTATTTATTTATATTATTTAAATAAATATATAAATAATATAAACACTGGAAGTGTACACTGATGTAGGGAAGCACAGCAGCATGATGTGCTTAAAATATGGTGCAACTCATGTTTCAAAGAAACTAAGAAATCAACTCTCCTAATGTAGATACCCCTCTAAAGAAGAAAATACAACTTGATGCCTAGATAAATACTCTGATAAACTTAGTTATTATGCATAGGTAAATGAAAATATGACCTTACAAGATTATTTGATAATCATTAATTATATTATAGAAATTTTTGGATTAAATGATTTATAAGTCTTAAAGGGTAGATTAAGACTAGAAAGGGTGTATTGTTTATTACTTTTATTTCCCCCCTACTCTCCTATGTGTATGAGTATGGAGAAAATAATGAAAGTCACATAGTGTATATTTATAGATATACTGTGATTAAAAGCTGTGCAAGCACACAGGCATGAACAGATTTGCATACAATGCGCGCGCACACACACACACACACACACACACACACACACACACACACACACAGTTATTTGCAAAAAAAATGGCTTTTACTTTAAAAACCCAGCACTTTTTTTTTTTTTTTTTTTTTTTTTTGTAATGAAAAAGTGCCTATTTCCTGATAGTAGGAAAAGTCGAAACTGCCCCTTCCCCCATCTTCATCTTAAAAAAAAAAAATATGCAGTGGATCCCCACTTCACAATTGGTTCACTGTACAATCAAATCACTTTATAATGGACTCTCCATAATAAAATACTGTTCACTATACAATATGTAATAAGCACTGGTTACTGTGATCATGTTTGAATTGAATTTTAATTCTATTAAACAGCAATTCTAATAAGCGAAAATAGGAGGAATAATATCCGCAAGCCATAAAAGTAAAGATATGTGATGCACAAATATACACTTTATTACCTTACCAATTAAGAAAATTAAATAATATGTGAAAATTGGAAGAATATTTTCCACAGGTTAGCAAAGTAAAAATAAATGTATGCTTATGTGCATAGCTTAATTAATTCTGTAATATATGTATATACATACTAATTGATATTTCTGTTTACTAACTTTTTTTTTTTTGCTGGTTGTAATATTTAAAACAATAAAAAAGGATAAGCAAAGAACACTGCAGGCATCTCCTGCCGGACGCTCAGACCTAAATGGATGCCCATTTAGGTCTGAGCATCTGACAGGAGGAATCTGTCAGCATGAAGGTCTGATGATGGGTATCGGCAAGATACCTGTAATATTACTCAATTTCTGGAGGGTATCATACAGAAGTGTTCTACGTACTATATTGAGGTAAACCCCTCTTATTATTTTACTAACATTACTCAATGTATATTAGTTTACGTAACACCTAAATAAAATAAATTAAAATTCCACATGGTATAAGAGTGGTAATTTAGATATATTATAATTTAAATTCTACCGTTTTACTAAGTTCTGTCCTGACACAACATCCACTTACATTAGGACATGTTTTTCTGTGCATGCATGCATGCATGCACCCATGTGCTAAGCACCAAGGTAACTAAAGCTGTGAGGCATCAATATATTATATATTTAAATTGTGTGTGCGTGTGCGTGCGCGCGCATACATACTTCTGTGCATTCTGTCATTGATTTGCCTGTTTGCTGGACGAAAAAACCCAAATTTCCAGGAGAAAACACCATGCAACTCTTGCTGGAGATCGAACTAACTCAGCCATTTTGTGAAACAATCTAAATAAAAATTCCTTATGTCATTGATTGGATTCAGATCCAGGCTTTTTCCACCAAGTACTGTTCTACCTGTGGGCACACAGTATTTCAGCTTTGTTCCTTACTGTTTGTGTCTACAGATAAATGTTGCTTTCAAAGCCCCATGTATTTTGTTGCGGTAGAAACATGTCAAGGATTTTCAGAAAAAGTAGTGAAGAAATTGTTTTTTTTTTTTTGTTATCAGTTGAGCTTGAAATTTGGCCATTTTTAAGAGTTCGACATCCAATAAATTTGTATTTGTGCACACTTTTAATTCTCTGGCACTTTAGGCGACGGCGCCTCCGTAGCCAGGTGGGCAGGAGCAGCAGTGCGTAGCACATGCTTCTTGATTAGACCGGGGGTTTGAGCCCGTGATCCACCAAATACTGAGGATGTGGAAAGACCACCGCATATCCCTGGAGCAATATGGTCTTAGTTGCTAATGCTCCTAAAAAACCAAATAACAATAAAACAACTTTAGGCGACACATTAAATCAGCTACATTGTGATTAGCCGAGTACCACACAATTAAAGAGAATTTTTTCCTTCGTTAGTTTGGTTATCCCACTTCCCTACTCATTCTAAAAGTTGCACCATCGCATGCAACATTAATTAAATGTGGTTTTAAATATTCTTACTGCCAAGTTCGTTCCAAATACAAATGTGAATGTACATGATTACTCAGCATGGTCAGCTTGTCGATTATCAATGACAATGATTTTTTAGCAAATTTTTTCCCTATTTATTCATTAATGTGGTTTTGAAGATGTTAATGCAAACATTTAGTTGAATGAAGAATGTAGCCCATATTATCTCCATTTAATTCTTTTAAGTCAATTTCAGATTCAAAATTATGAAAAGACTGACTTTGGCCATCACAAAATTAATAACTGCAAAAAAATTTTTGCAGTTATTAATTTTTCACTGATTTTTCAAGGAGCTCTTTCGTGGTTTTATAGGAGCTTTATGTGTCACTGTTTTTTCCACTCCAGGAGTCCCAGTTAATTGATATAGTGTACCTCCAACTTTCTTATTTTGATAATTTAGCCAATTGTACTTCACAAAAGTCAGTCATCTCTTGCTTTTGGGCCTGGACATTCAGAAACAAAAACAGTCTCTCCTTTAAACTCACTCACTTCCGCACTCATTTTTTACTCTCTTAACTGGGGAATGTGAAAAGAGATTTGTAATTATTTTTATTTTTTACTTTAGAGATGAAGACTTTTTAATGCAAATTCACACACAATTACATCACCAATTTACTGCACAACCAGCTAAATATAACTGCTGCTTTGGGATTTTCCAGTACTTTGCTGGTAATAGACCCTCACCATCATCTGGTATGTCACTGTCAAGAAAGATGCGAGTACATCATAGGAAGTTATAGAAACTATGCTGGGCTACTTTCCTTAACTTCCAGTAGGTTTCAGCCAGAATTTCCTTCCATTCCTTCTGCCAGGCTCTTGCAGGAGGAATGCTGACAGAGCTGGTTTGGGAAGAAGGCCATTTTAGTTGCAGCCTAATTGTGTGCTCCATTTGTTTGACGCCTGTTCGTTTAGGTTGAGGTCCGAGTTCTGAGCCAGCTATTTTGACTTTTCAATGCTTGCCCACAAACCAGCTCTGCATGACACAGAGTGCTGTGCACTGATACTAAGTGCTTGCATCTAACTCTGATGCAGAACTGATTGATTGATTGATTTTGTAGTTGTTGGCGCATCGGCTTCTGTGGCCATATTGCACCTCCCAAGGTTTTTGCAGTACTTTGATCCCAGCCCGAGGCGGGAATCGAACCCGCGACCTTTGGGTTGCCGGGTAGGTACTTTACCCACTCGGCTAGCCCGGTCGGCGATGCAGAACTACAGATATGAGTATAGTTCATCTTTATCCATAATTATTCAGATTCGTGCCATTAGACTGCCTTCACACAAACTTTGTGGTTGAGATACACTCCAGATTTGTGTTGGGGAGGGGTATCCCTTCTTTTTACTTGATTTGCCCCTTTCTCCATCTCAGTGCTGTAATATAGTTGGGTTACAAAAAGTTTCTCCATATTTTTGCAACAACTGTTTTTCTTAATCTTTATCTTTCTGCAGAAAATAATAAATGTATTTAAAATAGGAATTTTTAAAAATTCTCTGAATTTATGCATGTTAATTGATTGCAGTATAATACTTTGTTGTCTGTAATGTGCAGCCATTTAATTGTACTTGTTGGTGCAAAACTAGTTAATGCCTTTCAGTAAGATGGCCAAAGAAGTAGGATGTTAAACTTTCCAAGATATACATGCAAAGTTTTTCACTATACAGTCAACTCCTTAAAATCTGGTATCCTTAGGGATTGTGAGGATGGGGATTTTAGAGAGGCTCCAATACTGCTCTACCACTAGATATGTATGGTATTGGAGAAGCGTAATTTCAATGAATATTAACAGTAATGACATTATTCACACCTTTAAATGTTCATATTGAGTAAAAGATAGTACTAATGATTGAAATGTACAGATTGTTTTGTTAAATGTGAACAAATGACAACAAAGTCAGAGTTGCAGTCACAATGTTGTCAGAATATCATGGATTTATTTTAGAGAAATACTTTTGCAATGGATAATAAAAAAATATATTAAACATTCTTCTTAAGGAATAATTATTATAACAAGACAGTCTTTATTAGTTTACGTTCTTTATTAGTTTATGTGACATTTTGCCTTTCATAATGTACTGGGAAGAAATTAAATCAGTTTCTTTCACATCAGCAAAGATTACTAAGTTTTGGGCTTGTTGCCATGCTTCATTTTCAATAGTAATGTATAGTACAGAGCAGGAAGCCAAGTGAGCAACTTTGTTGTTGTTTTCTTCCTTATATTAATCATGCACCTGACAAGCTGTGCGACTAGTTATAATAATGGAAAACAAACTTCAAGTGTGTGAAATTAATCTGTTGTTTCTTCCTCTCAGTAAGTTCTTGTTTATGTTCTCTTTTAAGGGCACAATAGGTGATATAGTTGTACACGTTGGCACTAATGATATTAAGAGTAAGAGACCGGTGGAATTACTTAACAAGTACAGGTCACTGTTGAAAAAAAGCTGTGAATTAGGGTTGAATTTGAAAGCGTCTGCAATTCTGCCCAGACACGATAGGAGGGAGTATATGATGAGAGCCTTGTCAATCAATTCAGCGCTGGAATGATTGTGCAAGGCTCAAGGGGTAGAATTTTTTCCAGCCTGGTCTGTAATCCCATCCCTTCTAAAGGGATGGCATACACTCAAATAGAAAGTATGCAAGAATATTTGCTGATGCTATCGAGGCAGTGTTAGGTGGGTTGGAAAACTGCTAGATTGGGGGGGGGGGATACAAGAACTAATAGATTAACAGTATCCTCTGGCAGAGGTAGTAGTAGTAGTAGTGGCTTGTGATGCAATAAAGCAAGTGTATGAGCTTATGCAGCATCAGCCAAAAAAAAAATCACACCATTCCCTCCAAATGCCTGTCCAGTTCCTCCTTAAATTTATTCAATCTATCAACTTCCACAACAACAGATGGAAGTTTGTTCCAGCAATTAAAAACCCGCTGGTTAAAGGCAAATTTCTGCACATCTATTCTACATCTGTCCTTTCTTAATTTGAATTTATGACCCCTTAGGTTTGTAATCTGAACAAGTGGAAGGATCGCATCAGAATTCAGCTTGCTCAACCCATTCAAGGCTTTATACACCTCAATCAGATCACCGCGCAGATGCCTAGTCTCCAGCCACTGCAATTTGCAGAACTTAAGCCTCTCTTGGTAAGAGGATCCCTTCATTCCCCTCTCCAATCTTGTTGCCCTTCTCTGCACAAAATTGAAAGTGATTCTTGCACTGCTTCTATTGGAATGAGCAGCAGCCTGGAAAACAAGATGCAGAGTATTTCAGAGACTGCTGGGAGTAATTGCGGTACAAGTAAACACATGGGTTGTGTTAGGGTAGCTAAGAATAGGAACTGGTGCATGTATACTTGCGTATACACCAATGCTAGGAGTTTGGTAAATACATTTGATGACTTTGAGGTGTTGCTCAAAATGAGATGAGAGACATGGTGTGACACCATGTCTCTCATATTGTTGGGATATGAGAGACATGGTGGGCGCCTCCGTAGACAGGTGGGAAGGAGCAGCAGTGCATAGCACACGCTTCTTGATTAGACCGGGGTTCGAGCCCGTCACCACCAAATACGGAGAATGCGGAAAGGTCAGGGAATGACCACCGCATATCCCGGAGCAATATGGCCTTAGTTGCTAATGCTCCTAAAAACCAAATAACAAACAAACAAACGAGACATGGTGTCACACAGATATAAGGAATCCAGAACTGGAATTTGGGGAGTGCAATGTGTACAGGAAGGATAGACAGGATAGGAAGGGAGGAGGGGTTATGCTATTAGTTAAGAAACACATAAAATCCAAGGAAGTGAAGACAGTTGACATCGCTGGACAGTGCAGTGTCGAGTCAGTTTGGTGTGACATAAGGATTGGGAGATCAAAATTGAGAGTAGGAGTGTACTATAGGCCTAATGACTCTGATGAGTATAATAAGAAACTGTACGGGGAAATAGTGGGCCAGTAAATCAGAGAGTCTTATAATGGGGGATTTTAATTTCCCAGATATTGACTGGAATTTGTGGGTTGGTCACTCACACACTAGCAAGGCTTTTGTGGATTTATTGGATGATTGTTTTCTACATCAGCATGTTCGGGAGGCAACTAGAGGGAGTAATACTCTTGATCTGATTATCAGTAGTGATTCTTCATGCATTAAGAATCTGCAGATAAAGGAACTACTAGGTGGCAGTGATCACAGTGGGATTTACTCAAAGAGGTAACTACCATTAGTGGTAAAGGTTTTTGCTTTCATAAAGGTGACTACAATGGTCTGAGACCATTGTAGTCATCAGTGTTTAAATTCTATACAGTGGGACCAACTGATGATGTTACCAACAGCAAATTCAAAATGGGAAGCATTCAAAGAACTTATCTTGGAAGTTACTAGGCTTTACATAGCAACTAAGAAAATATTGTTCAACGTTTAGGCCTAAATGGATGTCGATGAACTAATGAGACATATGGCAAAGAAGAAAAATGCATGGGATACATATAAATTAATGGGCGACAGGGAAGCTTATGATAGATATAAGTTCATCTGTAACCAAGTTACAAAGGAGGTTAGGCAGGCGAAGGCAGATTATGAGAAATCCTTGGCAAAGGATGCAAATAAAAAAAAAAAAGAAAAAAAAAAAAAGAGTTCTTTACCTATGTAAACTCTAAAAGGAAAGGGAGGAATCAGATTGGTCCACTGGATATTGATGGTTCAACAGTTGAGGATAGTGCTCAGGTAGCTAACAAACTAAACGAGTATTTTGCATCTACATTCACACATGAGGAGTTATTCAGGAAGGGGAATGCCAGAGGTGAAGTAAACTCTGACAGTGAGTTAGATGATTTTGTAATAACTGAGAGGAAATTGGAGGAGAAATTGTTGAGGATAAACATAAAAAAGGCACCCGGGGTGGATGGGATCTATGCAGTTATATTAAAAGAGGCAGCAAAGGAAGTAAGCAAACCCTTATCCATAATTATGAGAGCTTCTTTGGACTCAGGGGAGGTACCCATGGACTGGAGATGCACAAATGTGACGCCAGTCCACAAAGGAGGATCAAAGGGAGACAGGTATTTACAGATCTGTGAGTTTAACTTCTGTTCCAGGAAAATTAATGGAGGCACTGGTTAAAAAAGCACTGCAGGATCATCTAGACAAGACTTCAATTATAGCTCAGACACAGCATGGTTTTGTTAAGGGAAAGTCTTGCCTGACCAATTTGATTGGATACTATGATATCGTCACAAAAGAACTGGATGTAGGGAATAACTTTGATATTATATATTTGGATCTTAGAAAGGCTTTTGATACTGTTGCACATGGAAGACTGCTGCACAAATTTGAGCAGTGTGGCATTGGAGGTAAATTGCTGCTATGGATAATGTCATGGTTGAGAGGGAGAAGATAGAGAGTGGTAATCAATGGACACTGCTCCTCGTGGGGTGCCTCCATAGCCAGGTGTGAAGGAGCAGCAGTGCGTAGTACACGCTTCTTGATTAGACCTGGGTTTGAGCCCGTCACCACCAAATATGGAGGTTGCGGAAAGGTCAGGGAATGACAACCGCATATCCCGGAGCAATATGGCCTTAGTTGCTAATGCTCCTAAAAACCAAATAACAACAACACAACAATAGCTCATCGTCGACTAATGTTATTAGTGGAGTCCCTCAGGTTCAGTGTTGGGTTCATTGTTGTTTTCTGTATTTATAAATGATATTGATGATGGTATATCAAGCTTAATAGTCCAAGTTTGCTGACGATACAAAGGTTGGCAGGGTTGTTAAGGACACTACTGACGCTATGCTGCTGCTGCTGCAACAGGATCTGGAAAGGTTGAGCAGATGGGCCGAGAGGTGGCAAATAAAGTTTAACTTTGACAAATGTAAGGTACTACACATGGGAAAGTAACCCCAGAGCAACGTATCAACTCTGTGATACTACACTGACATAGGTAGAGAATGAAAAGGACCTGGGGATTATTTTGCAGGCAGATATGAAATTTTCTGAGCAGTGCAGACGGGCTGCAAGGGTAGCTCATGGTGTCTTGTCAATGATATACAGGAATTTTTCTAGTAGGGATAAGGAGGCAATGGTCAGGCCACACCTTGAGTACTGTTTACAGGTCTGGCGGCCTCATTTCAAGAAGGATGTAGAGCTGCTGGAATGATTACAGAGAAGGGCAGCAAGATTAGTGAATGGAACAAAGGGTTGCTCTTACGAAGAAAGGCTTAAGTTTTGCAAATTACAGTACCTGGAGACTAGGAACCAGTGAGGTGATCTGATAGAGGTGTATAAAGCCTTGAATGGTGTGAGTATGCTCAATGCCGATGGAATTTTTCCTCTTGCTCAGAATAATCACCTGAGAGGGCATAAATTCAAATTGAGGAAAGACAGATGTAAGATAGATGTGCGGAAATTTGCCTTTAGCCAGCGGGTGGTTGGTTAGTGGAACAGACTTCCATCCCGTATTGTGGAAGTTGATAGCCTAAATAAATGTAAGGCTCAGCTGGACAGGTATTTCAAATGAACGGAGGGGTGAAATGGGAGTGTCTTTTTTTTTTTTTTTTGGCTGATGCTGCATAAGCTTGCTTTCTTGTATCATATGCCTCTACTAATGCTAATGGAAAAGATTAACCAATGATTTATTAGTGCAGAAATTTTTTTCCAGCTGTTCCACAGTGGAGTGGTATTTTCATTTTTCTGGTTTCAGCTGAAGTAAAATAATGTCGAACTAGTCAGAAGCTCACATAAATGCGTCATGACCAGTCACATAGCTGTAATTTTCAAGAGTAGGTTGTGTAAGTTAGAGTTTATCGAATAAGCTATAGCACTAAAAGAAAGAAAATTCAAAGTTATATACCTTATGCTGCATGGCCTCAGTGAAATTAAAAGATATTTACAGGATTTCCATTGTCACTGGTGTGTGGTTATTTCTCACAGCAAAAGAAATAACTTGAGGTTGTCACAGACATTCTCTCAGATATGCCAGACAAGCTGTTCTTGCTACCTGGGAGTCTAAAATGCTGATGGAACTGATATTCGGGTGACACTCAAGTCAAGTGGACCCAATTTCGGCGAAGTCCGGACGGTCTATGACGGCCAAATCCTCTGCTTGCACCTTCACGATGGTGGGACTGTTAGTAATCCTGGGTATAACCTTCATGCACAAGTACATGGTGGGTGACCACCCAGGTGTGAACCAACGTAAGCAGGGGTCGAGGTGTGGCGCCCACACCACATGTAGGAACGCCGCCCCTCAATGTTACCAGGCAGTACTAGGTGGTAGATGACTCTCATCAACCGGTGAAATACCACCACTTTGCTTATTGGAGGCTTGAAGTGGTGGAATCCATGTTTAGTCTCTAGAGCTAAGTTCCGGCCAACCCTTCCCTATCTCTTCCATCATGCAGTATGATTGATGATTTTTGAGGTTATGATGAATGTCGTGGCGAGATCCAATATTCCTTACATTTCGCAGGTACAGCTCTAAAACAGTGTTCGCAGGCCGGCCGGCCGCTAGATAGTACACCGGACCAAACCTATTGGTAACTCTCTAGGAGGCTTCCGGATCAGCTAGTGTATAATCTTGCTATCTCTACTCTGCCAGATAGTGACTGGAGGGAGTCCGAGTAGTGTGTATGCGGGGAGCATTGTCGAGGCCACGTTATGTCAAGGATCTGGGTATATTCTTACCACATATACGCCATATCCAAAAATTTCATTTCTTCATACAGCATGTACCACCCACTTTTTCTTACTATTGAATACACCACAAATTGTCAAAATAATAGAGCAAGCTTATCTGCGAAAAGATCTAAACCTCCCAAGGACTTCCTAATTCATTTCACAAATATATGTGGTCTCAATTCCAATCTCAACGATGTCCATTTCCACTTGCAGTCTTCCAAACCCCATGTACTTTTTCTGACTGAATCTCAGTTATCAGTTGATTCAATTACTGCTCATCTCAGATGTCGAAATTATTTGCTGTATGATTCCTTTCGCCTCAAAGGTGGTACTTGTGCATATGCCGTTCTGATATTCCCTGTCAGAGACTTGGAAATTTGCAATCTCCTCTCTTTGATCTTCTCTGGCTTAAAATCTCTCTACCGCATTGTGTAAAATTCATCTGTTGTCTCTACCGTTCTCCCAACTCCACTAATCACTTGGAGCTCTTTGACTTCCTCTCTTTGCAACTTGACTTTCTCCAGTCCAACTTTCCTAACAGTGAGGTAATTTTCCTTGGTGATTTTAACGTTCACAACTCCAGCTGGCTTCCGTTTTCTAGTCACACCTACCCAGCAGGTCGAGATGCTTAGGCTTTTGCAATTACTAATGACCTAGCACAGATTGTTCATTTACCTACAAGAATACCGGACAATCCTAATCAATCAGCCAATACGCGTGATCCTTTTCTCACAAACAACCCTTCTAAGTACAAGGTTGAAGTGAGATGTCCTTTAGGCACTTCAGATCACAACTTGGTGATTGTCTCTTCTCCAATGGAACCTTTATCTCATGGCTATTCCCAACCTCGTATTGTTTGGCATTACAAGAATGCAAAATGGGATGACCTGCGAGACTTCTTTTCTTCTTTTCCTTGGTCTGATTACTGTTTCAAAACTTCTGATGTCAACGTTTGCTCAGATCGTGTCAGTGAAATTATTCTTGCAGGAATGGAATCCTTTATCCCACACTCCACTTTAAAATCTCGTCCTTTATCTAAACCTTGGTTTTCCAATAAATGTGCTAAGGCTGTCCAAGAGAAGAATGTTGCATATCGTAATTGGCTTGTTTCTAATTCTTCAGTTTCATTTTCTGCCTACACCAAAGCTCGCAACAATTGTAAAGCAGTTATTAATCAGTCCAAACTAGAGTTTGAACAGGCTAAGAGTAGAAAACTTGCTTCTTACCCTAATGGTAGCCGAGCATTCTGTTCTCTTGCCAAAGCTATTGGCCGCAACTTTTGCCCATCTCTGCTCCCACCTCTGTCCAAACCAGATGGTTCTGTTGTCACTTCAGCCAAGGATAAAGCTGACCTGCTAGCATCCCATTTTTCTTCGAGCTCGTGTATTAATGATCTTGGTAAAACACCTCCCACCATTCCTAACACGCTCCATTCAATGCCTCCTGTGGTCTTCCGTCAAAAGGATATCAGAAGGATTTTGATGAATCTTGATGCTAAGAAAACTCCAGGTCCTGATGGTATTTCTCCACTTGTTCTCAAAACCTGTGCTACTTAATTTACTCCTATTCTTTGCTGCCTTTTTTCACTTTCTTATTCCAAAGGTGTTTTTCCTTCTGCTTGGAAATTTGCTCATATCCAGCCAGTTCCTAAAAAGGGTGACAAATCCCTCCCATCCAATTATCGTCCCATTGCAATCACTTCTACTCTTTCTCAAGTAATGGAGAAATCAATTAACCGCCAACTCTTAAATTACCTAGAAACCTTCCGTCTGATCAACGATCGCCAGTTTTGATTCCGTCAGTGTCGATCCACTGGTGATATTCTGGCTTATGTTACCCATTTATGGACTAATTCAATGGAAAGGTTCGGTGAAACACAAGTAGTTGCTCTTGACATCTCAAAGGCTTTTGATCGTGTTTGGCATAAAGGTCTTCTAAACAAGCTTCCATCTTATGGTTTGCCAACTGTTTTTAGTAATTGGTTATCCAGTTTTCTCTCTGATCGCTCACTGAGGGTGATGGTAGATGGCTCTCTGTCTTCTAACTTCTCCACTAATGACGGTGTCCCCCAAGGTTCAGTTCTTTCCCCCATTCTTTTCCTCTTGAATATCAATGACCTTCTTCCATTGACTGGAAAGCCTATCCATAGTTTTGCCGATGATAGCACATTGCATTCAACTTTCCATTTTGAGAAACCTTGTCCAGCTCAATCAGCTTCAAGTTCTCGAAAATCTGCTACCAATTCCTTAAATGCCGATCTTCAGGTAATTCTCCAGTGGGGCAAAGACAACTTAGTTGATTTCAACCCTTCTAAAACTCAATCTTGTCTTATATCTCGCAAAAAGGAATCTTCTGCTCCTATGCTTATCTTTAGTGACACTCCGATTTCTTGGCAAAATGATATATCTCTTTTGGGGATTACTCTGACTTCTAATCTCTCTTGGCACAAGCACATTACAAATATTGCTTCCTCTGCATCTAAAAAACTTGGTTTTCTCTTTCGCTCTCGGCATTACTTTTCTTCCAAACAGCTGCTCACTCTGTATAAATCGCAAATCCGCCCTACCATGGAATATTGTTCCCACAACTGGGGTGGTGCCCCCAAAACCTCTCTCAGGCTTCTTGATTCCATTCAGAAGAGGGCAGTTAGGTTAATTAATGATTCATCTCTAACAGAATCTCTCCACTCGCTTTCTCATAGACGCACTGTTTCTGCTGCATGCCTCTTCTACAGATACTTCCATGGGCACTGTTCTTCTGAATTGGCTTCTATAATTCCCGCTCTCTCTTTCAAAACAGTCCGAACACGTGCCGCAACCAGCCAACATCCATTTACTGTCCAACTTCAAACCCACAGAACCAACTTTTCATCTTCCTCATTTATTCATTCAACTGCCGTTTTCTGGAACAACCTTCCTTCATACGTATTTCCTGAAAATTACAATCTACAGAAGTTCAAGTCCAATATCAACAAATATCTTCTTTCGTCTTCTCAACCTCCAACCCAAGCACATAGGTTCTAATACCTCTCTTGTTTGGGGTTCTCATAAAAAAAAAAAAAAAAAAAAAAATCTTGCTGTTGCATCTATTTCATATATATGGCATTGCTAAGTGGCTAATTCGCCATTGTGTAAAAAGATGAGACTGCTATGATTGACAGCTTGTTTCAGGACTAACCAGTCCCTTATTAGATATCAGATGTTCTCTAGTGATAACAGTCATATAAAACACAGCTTTTGCTATATTACAGCTGTTAAAACTCGGATTTTATGATATTGCTTGCCATTCCACATTAAACAACTTCTTAAACTGTGTTGTCTAAGTGTTTCCACTAGAGATCACCCCCTGTCGAATGAGGGATCAGTTAGTTCTGAAGCAGATTGTCATAGCAATCTCATCTTTTAAAAAAAATGGTGATTAACCTTTTTTTGCCAAGGCCATATGTTTGAAAGCAGTGCAATACCATGTCAGTTCATTGGAAAGGCAAGTTTATTCTATTGTGAGAATTAACATTGCATTATCTATGCAATTTAAATCTTTCTGGCCACAAAAACAGCTTAAAGGACAAGACAGTTCTGCAAGCATCTCATAAAGAGAGAAATGTCATCCTTTTTTGGCGATTACTGATATGAGTGCTAGATTTTTTGATTGCTTTCGTAATTTTCCATATTTTAAAATGTCAACAGTTTTTTGTAAAGTGCCAGATTTTACAGTTTACTGTATTGTAATATCTGAAAGATAATGTGCTTGCCTTGTGTACTGTACATTGATGTTATTTTTCAATTTTAAGCTGTATGAACATGATGCATTCAGACATTGGCAAGTAAATAAGCATAAAGGAGCATAGAAAGAACTGTAAAAATAGATGTTGCCTTTCATGGTGACCATTATATCATGAGTGCTAAATGTTTATTTGCATCTTTTATCATAGAACATAACCCCTCTCTCTCTCTCTCTCTCTCTCTCTCTCTCTCTCTCTCTCTCTCTCTCTCTGAGTTGTGTTGACAGTGCAGGCATGTTGTTCAGAAATATCTTTCACAATAGTGAAATAGCAGGTTGGGGAAGAACAAAAACAGTAGGCTTCATTAATGAAATTGCATGAACAGAGGAAGAAGAGGTAGTGATGGCTCTGAAAAAGGGGCCATTTTCAGTTTATACAGATGGCAGTAAACAAAGTGATTCCAAACTATATCCCATTGTGGTGATGTATTGTAATAAAAAAAATAAAAAAACCTATCAAATGCAGCTTGCTTTCAGTGCCAGCATTGAAAGGTGGGAACAGGCTACAACACTGGGCATGTTATGAACAATCTAAAAGCATGTGATTCAAGAAACTTCTTGATAATGCTCCTGTTGTTGATAGGCTTAAAAACTGGAATGGCAAGAATTAACTCAGCAATAGCTCATGGTATGTGTCAAATAAAAAAACAAACTTAAATTAAAATGGCTGTCAGAGTTGATGTAAATATGAATTTTAATGTTTCTTCAGTGTATTTCTGACTTTTGAAATGGTCCCTTGATTTTGTTTGTTTTTGAAGTTTTTCCACAGAAATTTTTAGATCTGAATATTAGGTTAACCCACATAAGCATATTTCAGCACACACTTAGGTGCTGGTTCATGTAACAATAGGCTAGAGTTGCATTGTAGTAAAAATGAAAATGGTGTCTCTCTCCCCCCCCAGTGACCATCATTGATTGGGTGGGAGAACACAGATATTTAATACTAATATATTTTTGAATTTGATTTCATATTTTACATGTCGTTGTTTCTGTTTGACAGGTATTAATTGGATTATAATTTTATGGTGAATATTGTAATTCATATTTCAGCTGTTTAGTCGATGTTGTTTTACTGCTGTTGGTAGACTACATTCTGCCTAGCTGATTGTGTTTAGTAGAATTCTTATTTTAATTTTTATAAGTCTTCTTGCCATTTTTTTTGTGCTAATGTTCAATTAGCATAACATGGTGCACCAAATATGGCAGTCACTAATGGTTTTCTGAAATTAGACAAAATTTCTAAATGCATCAACACTTCAGTTCTGCATGCAGTCATTGTTATTGTACATGATACTAAAAAATAAAATAGTGAACCTTTATAATTCAGGGTGGATACCCTCGAAGGATTTAAATTGAGGGACCCATCAAGCTCTCAGCTGCCAACATCAATGCCAGAGCTTGCATTCGAACATCACACAACACAGCGGCAACCCCCAAGGCAGAATGCGCTGGTCCCAAAGGAACTAGTTGTTGTAGATGACTCTATTGTCAGGGGAAACGGGGAACATGTTGTGCAAAAAGGATAGATGGAACAGGATCAGGGTATGTCTGTCAGGGGCAAAGGTTGATGACATTGTAGGGCAGATATCATCCTTTAAGGGCACAAAGGGTCATATTGTTATACACATTGGCACTAATGATATTAAGAGTAGGAGATCGACAGAATTACTTAACAAGTACAAAACAATGCTGAAAAAAAGCTGTGAATTAGGGTTGAATTTGGAAGTGTCAGCAATTCTCCCCAGACACAATAGGAGGGAATATATGATGAGAGCCTTGTCAGTCAATTCTGCCCTGGAGAGATTGTGCAAGGCTCAAGGGGTAGAATTTTTCTCAGCCTGGTCTGTGCTTGTTAACAGGAGAGACTGCTTCTACAGGAATGGGTTACACTTAAATAGAAAGGGTGCAAGAATATTTGCTGATGCTACCGAGGCAGAGTTAGGTAGGTTGGAAAACTGCTAGCTTGCGGGGGATACACGGACTAATAGATTAACAGTAGTTTTTTTTTTTTTTTTCTTGTTAGTTGTTGGCGCATCAGCTTCTATGGCCATAATGGACCTCCCAAAGTTTTTGCATTTTACTGTGATCCAAGCCCGAGGCGGGAATCGAACCCATGACCTTTGGGTTGCCAAGCATGCACTTTACCTACCTGGCTAGCCCAGTCGGCTTAACAGTAGCTGCTGGCAGAGGTAAAAGTGATTCTTGCACTACTTCTATTGAAATGCAATTGAGCAGCAACCTGGCAATGCAATTGGAATTTCCAGGACTGCTGGAAATTCCCATTGCCTTGGTGATCATGGTGACCATGGGCTGTGTTAGGGTATCTAAGAGTAGAAACAGGTGCATGTATACTTGCATGTACACCAATGCTAGGAGTATAGTTAATAAATTCGATGAGCTTGAAGTGCTAGTCAAGACATCAAAGGCAGATATTGTTGGGATATATTAGAGACATGGTGTCACACAGACATAAGCACATAAGCACTGCAGAACTGGAATTTGGGGAGTACTATATGTATAGAAAGGATAGACAGGAAGGGAGGAGGGGTTATGCTGTTAGTTAAGAAACACAAAATCCAAAGAAGTGGATCCAATTGATGTTGGTGGACAATGCAATGTTGAGTCTGTTTGGTGTAACATAAGCACTGGGAAAGGAAAAATGAGAGTAAGTGTGTGTTATAGGCCTAATGAATCTGATGAGCATGATGAGCAATTGTGCAGAGAAATAAGTGGGCCAGTAAATTAGACTGTCTTACCACGGGGGATTTTAATTTCCCAGATATTGACTGGAATTTGTGGGTTGGTCACTCACACATTAGCAAGGCTTTTGTGGATTTATTGGATGATTGTTTTCTAAAGCATGTTTGGGAGGCAACTAGAGGGAGTAATACTCCTGATCTGATTATCAGTAGTGATTCTTCATGCATCACGAATCTGCAGATAAAGGAACCATAGGTGGCAGTGATCACAATGTGCTGAAGTGGGATTTACTCAGAGGTAACAACCATCAAGGGTAAAGGGAAGGGTTTTTGCTTTTGTAAAGGTGACTATGGTGGTCTCAGACAATATTTAAATTCTATATGGTGGAACCAACTGATGATGTTACCAACTGCAAATTCAAAAGGGAAGCATTCAAAGAATTAGTCTTGGAAGCTACTAGGCTTTTCATACCAACAAAGAAATATTGTTCAAGATTTAAGCCTAAATGGATGTCAGATGAACTAATTAGACATGTGACAGAGAAGAAAAATGCATGTGATACATATAAATTAAAATGTGACACAGAAGGCTATGATAGATATAAGCTAGTCTGTAACCAAGTTACATAGGAGGTTAGGCAGGCGGAGGTAGATTACGAGAAATCTTTGGCAAAGGATGCAAAGAAAAACAGCAAAGAGTTCTTTACTTATGTAAACTCTAGAAGGATGGAAGGGTATGAATCAGATCGGTCCACTTGATACTGATGGTTCAACTGTTGATGATCCTGCTCAGATAGCTAATAAACTAAATGAGTATTTTGCATCGACATTCACACATGAGGAGTTATTCAGGGAGGGGAATGGCAGAGGTGTATTCAACTCTGGCATTAAGCCAGATAATATTGTACTAACTGAGAGTAAAGTGGAAGAAAAATTGTTGAAGATAAACACAAGAAAGGCACCTGGGGTAGATGGAATCTATCCAGTTATATTAGAGGAGGCGGCAAAGGAAGTAAGCAGGGGAGGTACCCATGGACTGGAGAAGTGCAAATGTGACCCCAATTCACAAAGGAGGATCAAAGGGAGACACAGATAATTACAGACCTGTTAGTTTAACTTCTGTTCCAGGGAAATTACTGGAGGCACTGTTATCTGTTTAACTGTTCCAAGGTGAACCTTTTCACCTTGGACTATTTTAACATTGATTCATTACTTTCAATCTTGGCTTGTAATAGTCGATTCCCAATTTGAAGCTCTCTATCAAAGAGCTAGTGTTTAAATTATCCTTGAGGTCCATAATATCAACCACCAAGGTTCCATGTATCACATTACTATTGGGCGCCTCTGTAGCCAGGTGGGCAGGAGCAGCAGTGTGTAGCACACGCTTCTTGATTAGACCGAGGGTTCGAGCCTGCGAGCCACCAAATATGGAGGATGCGGAAAGGTCAGGGAATGACCACCACATATCCCTGGAGCAATATGGCCTTAGTTGCTAATGCTCCTAAAAAAAAAAACCAAATAACAAATAAATAGCATTACTATTCTTTAGAAGCAACTGCCTCAAGTGAAACCTTAATTTTTCTAGTCTCATTAATTCGACAAAACTCTGATCACCTGAGCTATCTAGATCCAAACGAGTTCTCTTAAGAGCAGGTTTACTCTTTGTACTTCTTACTTAAATCAGAATACACTTCAACCATATCCTTCTGAATCACTTCCTTCTGCTTTGTTTCCTTAGAACCTTCTCTCTTTTGTTTTTTTCTTTCTTCTCTTATTTTTCTTTTTAGAGATAGAGACATCAGATTCTTGAGCAGCTGCTCCCTCATGGCAGCTCTAGCGTGTGCTAGAGCTGTGGAAAGGGGATCCCCTTACTTCAAGTTCTTCCAAAAATTCAGTCACAATGTTTTCTCAGATGACCCTCATCAACCGGTGAAATACCATCACTTTTCTTATTGGTGGCTTCAAGTGGTGGAACCCATGTTTAGCCTCCGGAGCTAAGTTCCCGTCAACCCTTCCTATCTCTTCCATCATGCAGTATGACTGATGACTTTTGAGGTTATGATGGATATCATGGCGAGATCCAATATTCCTTATATTAGGGTACAGCTCTAAAATGGTGTTTGCAGGCTGGCTACTATTTAGTACACCAGATTGAACCTATTGGTAACTCTCTAGGAAGCTTCCGGATCAGCTAGTGTATAATCTTGCTACCTTCACTCTGCCAGATAGTGACTGGAGAGAGTCTGAGTAGTGTGTATGCAGGGGGGGGGGGAGGACATTGTTGAGGCCACATTATGTCAAAGATCTGGGTATGTTCTTCCTATGTGTATGCCATATCCAAAAATTTCAAATTTCATTACTTCATACAGCATGTCTCCCTCACTTTTCTTTACTATTGAATACACCGTGAATTGTCAAACTAATAGAGTAAGTTTATCTGCAAAAAGATCTAAACCTCCCAAACACTTCCTAGTTCATTTCACAAATATACGTGGTCTCAGTTCTAATCTGAATGATGTCCATTTCCACTTGCAGTCTGCCAAACCCCATGTACTTTTTCTGACAGAATCTCAGTTATCGATTGATTCAACTACTGCTCATCTGAGTTGCCCAAATTATTCACTGTATGATTATTTTTGCTTCAAAGGTGATACTTGTGTATTTGTCCATTCCGACATTCCCTGTCAGAGACTTGGTAATTTGAAATCTCCTCCTTTCGATCTACTCTGGCTTAAAATCTCTCTACCTCATTCTGTCAAATTCATCTGTTGTCTCTACTGTTCTCCCAACTCCACTAATCACTTGGAGCTCTGACTTCCTCTCTTTACAACGTGACTTTCTCCAGCCCAACTTTCCTAACAGTGAGGTAATTTTCTTTGGTGATTTTAATGTTGACAATTCCAGCTGGCTTCCATTTTCTAGTTACACCAACCCACCTGGTCGAGATGCTGAGGCTTTTGCAATTACTAATGACCTCGCACAGATTTTTCATTTACCTACCTAACATAACCTAACCATACAGCCAACACTCTTGATCTTTTTCTCACAAACAACCCTTCTTAATACATGATCAAAGTGTGTGGTCCTTTAGTCACCCCACATCACAACTTGGTAATTGTCTCTTCTCCAATGGAGCCTTTATCTCATGGCTATTCCCAACCTCATGTTATTTGGCATTACAAGGATGCAAAATGGGATGACCTGCGAGATTTCTTTTCTTTTTTTCCTTGGTCTGATTACTGTTTCAAAACTTCTGATGTCAACATTTGCTCAGATCATATCAGTGAAATTATTCTTGTAGGAATAGAATCCTTTATTGTGCAGACTTTGTGTCTGCGCAATTACAAATCTGCAAAAAAATAAATTTTTTTTTTTTTTTTTTGCTGATGCTACCTAAGCTCATATGCTTTCTTGCATTACATACCTCTGTTACTACTACTATATCAGGTTAGGTGTTAAAGTGTTATAATGCAGCATTAATATGAGAAAGAATTTTGGAATAGTGTTGGCTCAGTTGAATGAAAATGTGGAGAACATAATTGTTTACCCTTTGTGCCCTACAAAATTCTTTTCGCGATGTACATAACTTTGTGCATTAAAAGTGCCTGTTTATATGTATTGGTATTGAATCCATTTTATTTCTAATGGACATCACTAAAATACTTATAAGTAGGGTTCAGATTTTTATGACCTTAAAAATATCAAAACATGATGAAAATATGTCATTAAATTTAACCAAATACGACTTAAATATGACAAAATAATTTACATACCATATAAATGATAATATATACTTTATTTATTCTTTTAAAGTTGTACAATGACTTGTTCTACAAATTTTTAACAAGTAATATAATGAAAATATCACAATTTGCAAGTTTTTTTTTTTAAGTATGAACATTAGAATAAAAATTTTTAAACATACAAAAACCAAAATGTATAGGCTAAGGTACTAGGCTGCTAACACTTAAGGTTGCTAAGTACTTTCCATAGCATTGCGATACCTTATTCACTCCAAATGTTTTGGAGTTAATCTCTTTCTATCATCTGCTAATATTTGCTTGTGAGCAGAGAAGGACATCTCAACATCACAAGATGTGATTGGGGCAAAATTAAACATCTTAATGACATCGGTAGCTAGAAGAAGTCACTCGATGGCCCTACCCTCTAAAACTTGGGAAATTTTGCATATGGTGGGATGGCGCCTCCATAATCAGGTGGGCAGGAGCAGCAGTGGATAGCATGCACTTCTTGATTAGACCAGGGTTCAAGCTGATGACCACCAAATAAGGAGGATGCGGAAAGATCAGGGAATGACCACCGCATATCCCCGGAGCAATATGGCCTTAGTTGCTAATGCTCCTAAAAACCAAATAATAACAATAATATGGTGGGGTAAACTGGGTTTCTAGCGAAAACTGCATCTAGTTTGTTAACAGTTTTCTCTCCGATTTCCTCCGAAACTTGTTTCATCTTGTCCTCTAGTTTTCGAACGATTTCTATAGCCTTAATTAGAGGCATATCTTTCATCTCTAGTTTAGTAATCGAGGAAGATAGGGAAGAGAAATTACTGTCAGTATAAGCAACATCATGGGATACCTTCTCCTTAGCAAAAATTTCCTGTGCTTCAGATATGGATTTAGCTTTCTCGGGTACCAAGTTGTCAATTACCTGTAAATAAAAATAAAATTATTCATGGCTTTAAATACCATGTGTTTAAGTTTTATTTAAAATGGTAACTAACCACCTTAATTGCTGTAAAATGTCGGCCGTAATATGACACAGTGTCGAGCCAGGTCCCCCATCTTGTGATTACTGGCTTGGGTGGAAGTGGCAGATCAGGGTGTATTTCTTTTAACAGCTATACTCTTGAGGCTTAAGAAGACCTTTTTAGCCAGTGATATCAGCTTATCAACATCTTTAAATTCTGAACGCACTTGTTCTGCTATATGATGGAGACCATGGGCTAAACAAATAAGATGTATCATGCTTGGAAAAAATACCTCCAATGCTTTTCCTGCTTTGAGCATGTAGGCTGTTGAATCTATTAATAAAAGAACAAAACGGTCAGCTTTTACACCTCCAGCCACCAAATATCTGAAACAAATAAGTAATTGTATATTAATTTAATTTATCATTTTATAAATTATACATTTATTATTTTTTAGTTTAATTTTAACCCCGTAGACTCCCATTCCAATGTATCAGCAGCCACAGCGATACATTCATTAGTCGATCACAGAGATACGGTATTTACTGAGAGAATCATTAAGAAATCTAGCAAGAGTTTCATGATTAGTTTTATCCAGAACCTTTGATGCAAGGAGATACAATTTAGATGGTCCATCTGAATCAAGCTTTCCGACAATAAAATTAGCTACATTTCTGCCTTCACAATCGGTGGTTTCATCAACTGTGAACCCCACACACACAGCTGTTTCCAATATCTTCGCGAATATTGTTTAGACACTGCAAGTAAGTAAATAAATAAACTAATTAAAATATAGTCTACACAGCATTCAGTCTTTGATCATATAATTAATAATTTAATAAAATCAATGAGAGCATACCGATTTATAGCAGTCCTCAAGGTAATTTTTCTGTAACATTGATTCGTCAGGAATTTTTTGGAAGCCATATTTTTCCAGGAAGCTTTGGAAGACTGGATTGTTCACTTTGTTCCAAGGAATGTTTGCAGCAACCATTGTTTGGCCTAAATCAGCAAAGAATGGATCTGGTGTTTTTTTTTTTTTTTTGGTTTACTGCAGTAAGCAGCTGCTGCGTAGTACACACTGCTGAAATTCTCCTTCTCCTTACGTTTGCTTCATGCAAAAAGGTAAACTTATGCTGTTGTAATTGGGATACTTCCGTGCACGGAACCTTAAAAAAGTATTTATATATTTATTTAAGATTATTTACAAAAATTATTATTATTTTCCGATTTATATGAAAAATTGTATGAAAAAACTAATATGCATGAGTATTAAATTTGGAATGTCCATATATCGAAGCATCCAAAAATAAAAATTATGGTAGATCTATTACCAGGTAATTAATTAATTTATGTACCTCTTTATTGCATGCATTGCAATATATTATTTTTCCATCCATTTGGTATGTGGCTTTATAGACTCTTCTTTAACCACAGAAGAAATTCATTTTCTAAAATGCTCAATTTTACTCGATTTTGGCTTCATTTCGCCAACAAGCTGAAGTTTCTACTTTATAAAATAAGTTGAACGAATAATTCGTTGAACTCAGTATAAGGCAAAACTACTACTGTAAAGTTTTAAATTATAGCTAAAATTACGCTACTGTGTCATTGTGAGTGACTAACCAGCCAATCAAAATAACTTGGGAATTTAGCCGCTCGTGCCCTCCCATGCTGGAATGTGAAATGATTAAATGCAAATTCCCACGGTTTTTTTGAAATATATTTTAAATCAATTTGATAAATAATTTGTCGATTATGGTAAGATGAAATATGAAAATTTTATGTCGACAAGTATAAAATATGATATTTCACATTTTTTGAAATTATGACATGTAAAATATGATGAAATATGAAATTACAAACACGCCTCTTTGGGATCCTCAGACCATGTAACATCGACCCACTAAGTTTCTTGCCTTTATCTAAACGAAATATGAATATGATAATACATAAAAATCTGAACCCTACTTATAAGTTTACTAAGTAATAAATCTATTAGTTTAAGTTAGGCTTGTAACACTTTGTGACTTACTATGTATACGGTCCTGAATGCCTTTTGTTCTTAATATTATATTTGTTATATACGGGGTGTTTCTTTTGTTTAAGAAATCACACTCATTACAGGTCATGTATGTACTTTTTTTTTTCATGGTGCATAAAGCAACAAAAAAGGTACTACTTCATGCAGCATTTTATACAGAATTTCATCACTTTGTGATTGGGATTGCCACAGTTTTTGTTTAAAAAAGTTACTCTTTTAATCTCTAGAATAAGTATTGTAATTTTTTATTGCATTTTTTATTTTTAAATAATTTATTTTTACTTTATTCAGATGAGGTATTTCTGATTTTGTACAAAGAGCTGTATTACCGGCATATCTATGCTCGAGTTCCAGTAAGTATTTAGTCTTTTAAGTACCTATTTTTAATTTCTAAATTACTCATAAAGTTGTTTCCTTAAAAATTGTTATATGATATTTTTCTTATGGTGATTGTTACATATTCTTTATAACCACATTGTTTTATAGTCAGTTTACAGTTTCATTAAAATTATTAGAGATAAGTTATACAGGGTGATTCAAAAAGGAGTTTACAACTTCGTATAACACGTGTTTACACTACACGAATTCAATCATACACGATTTATAAATAGGGGAACTATATCATATATAACATGAACCGAATTCGCTTATGCACGATTCGCCTTTGTGTTTACAAGAAATGGTAGTCGAACGCTGCGGAATCAACCCAACTGAACACAACACAGTAGGAATGAAGCGAAGATTCTGAATATTTATTTGTTTTTATGATTTCGTGGAAAGGGAAACACATTTAACATAAAAAATCTACAGAATTCCAGCTATCGGTATTATCGCAAATGTAATTAGATCGACTTTTACTACCCATTTATAACAGACTCCACTAGCAGGAACCACCAATAAACTGGAAACTGCAAATTGTTTTTATTGTTTTATGGTGGTGACCTCCAGAAATATGCTTTAGTAAAATGTAAGCAGGCACTGCGTCATTTATTCAGTTGCTACTTGTTCGCTGTGCGTTTATTTATATCAAGCTTGCCTCATTTTTGTTAATTTTATAATTGTGCTCTCTCTATTCTCAAAAAAAAATGAGTAAAATACTTGAAAGAAAAGTGTGAAAAGAAAGTGTTCTGGTGAAAATACTTCAGAGAGAAAAAGAAAAGCAATATTGATAGAAGAAAAATATGAAATTGTGAAATTGCTTTGACCAGTATGAAAGAACATGCGATATTGTGCGTGCTACAGGCCTAAATGAGGGAACGCCGAGAACAATTAGAAAGAATGCAGAAAAAATAAAAGCAACTTTCATAGCAGGAACAACAGAAAGCATAACAAAATCAGTTAGATCAAGGCACAAAGAACTGGAAGAGATGGAACATCTTTTATCTGTTTGGATAGAAGATCAAACAAAGAAGAGAATAGGAATAAGTTTGCTTACAATAAAAGCAAAGGCATTGGCAATATTTGAAGACCTCAGAAATAAAGCTGAAAACCTTCAAGAAGTGCCAGTAGTGACTGGTTCAATAATTTCAGGAAATGTCACGCTTTCCATAATGTGAAATTATCAGGTGAAGCTGCGAGTGCAGATGAAGCAGCAGTAAAGGTATTTCCGCTGATACTGAAAAAACTAATTGAGGAAGAGGGCTATACACTGGACCAAATTTTAAACTTTGATGAAACCGGACTGTATTTGAAAAAAATGCCATCATGAACATGTATCTCCAGAGAGGAAGCACAAGCTCCAGGCTTCAAGGCTGCTAAGGATAGGTTGACCGTTATGTTGGGAGCAAATGCAAGTGGCGACTTGAAACCGAAGCCTGTTGTTGTTTATCATGCAGCCAATCCACGAGCGTTAAAAGGGATCGTAAGGACTACCCTGGGTGTTTACTTTAGGAACAGCAGAAGAGGGTGGATGACAGGGCAGATATTCGCTGACCTTCTACTACATGTGTTTGAGGATGTGTTTCGAAGCTACTGCAAAAAGAAAAATTTGGATTTTAAGATTTTAATTATTTTAGACAATGCACCAAATCACCCTCCAACCCTTGCTGAACTGTCACCAAACATCAAAATCTTGTTTTTACGACCTAACACAACATCTCTTACCCAGCCACTTGACCAAGGAGTAATTGCTGCTTTTAAGCACTATTACACAAGACATACGTTTAAGATGCTGATAGCAGAAACAGAGGGCGAAAATGCACCAACAGTTAAAGACTTCTGGAAGTCTTCTTTAACTGTTGGTGCATTTTCTTTAACGATAATAAGTCTTTAACGATTCAACATAAAGAATGCAATTTACATAATTGTGGAGGCTTAGAACGAAGTGACAAAAGAATGCTTACATGGTGTTTGGCGGCCTCTTTTACCAGGTTTTATTTGTGATTTTAAAGGCTTTGATCCTGTAAACGAGCTTCCTAAATTAAAAGCACATTGTGTTGCCCTCACAAAGCAGGTTGGCTTTGAGGAATTGGAGGAAGATGATTTAGAAGAGTTGCTTCAGTCTCAAGAAGAACTTTCAACTGAAGAACTGCAACAACTTGTTGCTGGAGGGCAGGTGGAAGATGAGGAAGACGACGAAGTTGAATGCCTGAACGCCACCATAAAACCACTTTCTACTTCAGAGTTATCTTCAGTTTTAAATTCATTTGAGAAAAGTATGCAATGGCTAGAAGATAACGATTATAATGCAGAAAGAAGCAGAAGAGCACTTCATACAATTCAATCTGCTTTGAAGCCATATAAGCAGCTGCTTTGTGAAAGAAGGAAGATTGCAAAACAACAGAAACTAGATGTCTTTTTTATGAAACCACCGAAAAAAGAGACAGAAAATGAGCCACAGCCCTGTAGTTCTGGCGTGACCACATTTCGTCCAAAGTCCTCATTGGCAGCTCCTCCACCTCCCAGTTCCGATAATGATGACAACCTGCCGGCACTTTCCCCATAATACCGCTGCTTCAAGCCCTTTCCCTCAAGCTGTCTTCATTTACTTTTAAGGTATGAATCTAAATTTAAATGATTAAATTATTAATTTTACATTTTTCAACTGTGTAAGTGTTTTATTACACAATTTTGCATTGCATGAGGTTTCTAGGAACCCAACTGTTGTGTTATACGAGGACTGACTGTACTTGAAAGTACAGTCAGTCCACATGTTTACACTACACGAATTTGATCATACACGATTTATAAATAGGGGAACGATATCTTATATAACACGAACCGAATTCGCTTATGTGCGATTCACCTTTGTGTTTACAAGAAATGGCAGTCGAACGCAGAATCACCCCAACTGAACGCAACACCACAGGAATGAAGGGAAGATTCTGAAAATGTATTTGTTTTTTATACCTGTGAAGGGGAAACACATTTCACCATAATAACGTAAAATTCCAGCTATCAGTATTATCGCAAATGCAATTAGATTGAGTTTTTACTACCAGTTTATAACAGATTCCACTAGCAGAAACACAACTGGAAATTGTTTTTATTGTTTTATGGTAGTAACAATAAAACCCCTAGAAATGTGCTTTAGTAAAATGTGAGGGTGTTAATAATGTATCTCTGCCTTTACGGTGTTATTTATTCAGTTGCTACACGCGCGCAGCTTTGTTTATGTGTATCACGCTTGATACACATAAACAAAGTTTTGTAATTGTGCTTTATTCCCTGAAAATGAGTAAAATACTTAAAAGGTGTGAAAAGGAAGCGTCCTGGTGAAGACACTGCAGATTCAGAGAGAAAAAGAAAAACAATATCGATAAACAGAGGTGGACTGGGTCAAAAATTGTTACCCGGGAAAATTTATAGTGGCCTCATACTATGGTTTATGGCTAAAATCACACCGGCTTCCAGCCCACCAGGGTTTCCCCGGTAAGGCTTATGGCCAGTCCGCCTCTGTCGATAAAGAAAAAATATGAAATTGTGAAACGTTTTGAGCGAAACGAAAGACCATGTGATATTGCACGTGCTACAGGCCTAAATGAGGCAACGCTGAGAATTACAAAGAATGCAGAGAAAATAAAAACAACTTTCATAGCAGGAACAACTCAGTGTAATTAAAATCCATTAGATTAAGACACAATGAATTGGAAGAGAATGGAACGGCTGTCATCTGTTTGGATAGAAAATCAAACAAAAAACAAGTTTGCTTACGATAGAAGCAAAAGCATCAGCAATATTTTATTACGTAATAGTCGTAATAAAATACGTAAGTATTTTATTACGATTATTTATTGTGTTTGGTAATGTTTTGGTTACAAATGTGTGTTCAATCTTGGGTGGTCAGCACCTAACCCTATTTTTCCCATAGGGCCTGTTGTTTATATTGCACCATTTTGCATTGCACGAGGGTTTCTAGAAACACAACTATCGTGCTATACGAGGACTGACCATAATGAGTTTTTCAACGGTAGAACTACTCTTTGCTTTTGAAAACTAAATACCCTTGAGCATTACCTCACTTGCCAGGTGCCTACTGGCAAGTGAGCTATTTTTTAATCTAATATTAAAATCGGTTAATTAAATATATATTTTTAAAGTTATGTGCCCAGAAATACAGAATACTGTAATCTTAGTCTAGTGCTTGTTAGCAGAATGCCTCTCCAAGATGATGGAGTGTATCATAGCTGCCAAGGTAGCCTGACATGCTCTTGAAGTTAGTGGCAGTGATGTCAATGTGAAACTTATGTGTATCTGGATGCTTTTTTCGAGGAGGAGATTATTAGTCATCCTTTAATCCATGTTACATCTTAATGCTAGAATGGCAAAATGTATATTACAGTTGTTCATGTGGGACAGTTCTCATGTAATGGGTTGGTCTCTGAAAGTATATGCCTCATATAAAAGAATCTAGAAGTTTATCAAACTGGGAATGATTTTTTGTTAACAGAGGGAAGTGGAAGAGAAATTTCACTCCTTTCATGACTTTCTTATACAGCTAGGACGCAATTACTGCGAGTTCGAATAACGCGATATTCGATTTAGTGCGAATTGTATAACGGTACCAGGTAATGTTTAATGCGAATAAAAATTCAGTTTATGTGAGGTTAACGCAGCTAGCCTCATATTAGACGATTAGTCTTGCATTAGACGCTGCTAAACTTGTTTATCTTCGTGTGTGCATGTGCTACTGCCTGTCTTAATATATGTTAGTTTTCGTGATTTGTTTTAATCGTTTTAAGAAGTGCCTTTAACAAAATGGACAAAAGGAAGATTCCTTTAGATAAAAACACTATGAGTGCAAAAAAGAAGAGGCTTGTTATTTAGAGCAAAAAATTTATGTGATTGAACGACATGAACGTGGTCATAGCAACTCTAAAATAGGATGAGAAGTAGGAATGCCTGCATCTACGGTACGGAATATTATGAAGCACGCAGGGGATATAAAATTAAAATGTAAAGTTGCATCAGCTTTTTGTGATTTGCAAACATCTACAAGGAATAGAAGTATTACTATGATAGAAATGGAGCATCTTGTAGCTGTATGAATTGAGGATTGCAATCAAAAACGCATTCCCCTTAGCAGAGCAGACATTCAGGCAAAAACTTTAAATTTGTTTAAGAGAGTGAAAGAAAAAAATAATGAAGTAGAAGAAATGAGTGATAATGTTAAAATTACCTGTGAGGTGGCCAGAGCAGATGAGGATGCAGCATCTAAATATCCTGCTGTTTTAAAAAAAATAATCGAAGATGGTGGACACACTGATCAACAAATATTTAATGTGGATGAAACCGGTTTATTCTAGAAAAGGATGCCTTCCAGAACTTACATTTCTAAGAAAGAAAAAACTCGACCTGAATTTAAAGTGTCTAAAGATTGCCTAACACTTTTATTAGGAGGCAATGCCCTAGGCGATTTTAAATTGAAACCAATGCTTGTTTATCAGTCTCCAAATCCTCTTGCTCTAAAATGCTACAGATCACTATAGATCACTTCCAGTTATTCGGCGATCAAATAAGAAAGCATGGGTGACCCAAGCTGTGTTCACTGACTGGTTTTCAAGCTATTTTTGCCCAGCTGCTGAAAAATATTGCAAGGAAAGTAACATCGTATTTAAAGTTCTACTAATTTTGGATAATGCTCCAGTCATTCAGGCGCCTCCATAGCCAGATGGGCAGGAGCAGCAGTGCGTAGCACACGCTTCTTGATTAGACCGGGGTTTGAGCCCGTGACCACCAAATACGGAGGATGCGGAAAGGTCAGGGAATGACCACCGCATATACCCGGAGCAATATGGCCTTAGTTGCTAATGCTCCTAAAAAAAAAACCAAAAAAAAACCAGGTCATCCAGCTACACTTGGTTCATTATGTGAAAATGTAAAAATCATTATTTTGCTGCCAAACACAACATCTTTGTTGAGCTCATGGATCAAGGGACCATCGCAGCATTTAAGGCCTACTGCATAAGAAAAACATTTGAACAGGCAATTGCTAAAACTACAGGAGACTATGCAATTTCCATAATAGAGTTCTGGAAAAATTATAACATCAGACATGCAATAGAAAATATTCAGCATGCTTGGCAACAAATAACTGCAAACAACCTGTGTGGAGTGTGCAAATAGTAATGGTTTCGAAGAAACTGTTATAGAAGAAATAACAAATATTGGAAGAGAACTTGGATTTGATGAACTAGAAAATGACGATGTTCGGGAACTGCTCAATTCACACTCGGAAGAATTGACTGATAATGATCTCCTATTTTTAGATCAACAAAAAGCATTTGAGGAAGCTGACAATGTTGCCGAAGAACGAGATATTTTGTGCAAGTGAAGGAGTTCACTCTCAAGGAATTCGAAGATATCTTTCGAGCTGTAGAAGTCGTGAAGAAAAAAATTATGGATGCCGACCATAACCTCAACCGAAGCATGCAAATTTGCCGAGATGTGAATAAAGCACTCTGCATCTACCAGCATACGTACGAAGGTTTAAAGAAGGAGAAAACAGTTCAGTCTACGTGGCTAAAATACGTATTTCGAAAGACAATAAAGATGTTTTTTGTCAGATACCTTTAGGAATGATATTTAGAATTTTTTTGTTTTTATTTTGCTTTCTATAATTACAGTACTGTATGACTTCGTTAATAATAAATTTAATTTATAAGTATATTCTTTTTATCCTTTACTGTAATATTTCGTTAATAAATATAAAACACTTATGTTTAAAATTTTTCATTAACTATTTCCGTCAAGCTGGTACCAATTACCGTATTTTACATAATTTTACATAATTACATACTTTGGATAGTGTGAATTCGAATAATGTGACTACTTCATGGGATTCATTAGTCGCACTAATTGCAACCTAACTGTATTGTACTTTCCATGTTAAAATTTTAAATACAATTTATCAAAATTATACCATATTTCTGATATTCCTATGATCAATACTTTTTTTAGGTATTTTATCCCAAAGCAGCATTGATTAACATGTTCTTCAGATTAACTACTCTAACATTAGAGGGTCTGCCATTTCTGTTTTGTAACATGGTATTCTCTTACTAATTATTGTTTTTATTTTTTAGGGAGGTCCTACCATTGAACAACGCTTTGAATCCTACTACAATTATTGTCATCTCTTTAATTACATCTTAAGTAAGTACATAATTATCTTTATGGTAAAAAATATTTCATATAATGTGAAGTCAGGTTAAAATTTTCTTGACACTAAACAGAAGTGTGTTCAACTTTATTTCCCAAATGTGTGTGAGCAACAAGCACCTTGTGTAGGACCAGCTGTTACATAAACAAACAATAACAGTTTTTCTTTATTCACATTCACAGTAACCTTTACTGTGAATGTGGGTGAGTTGTCATTCGTGAGAAAAAGATCGAGAATGTTGACTGAGTGATTAGGATTGTCTGGTATTCCAGTAGGTAAATAACCAATGTGTGTATGGTCATCAGTAATGCAAAAGCATTTTAACTAGTTGCATCCTAGTAACTACAGAATTGAGGGTAGCCGGAGTTTCTATTATTATTAGTAGTGGAAAATGATGCAAGAAAGCAAGCTTATACACCATCAGCCAAAAAAAAAAAAAAAAAAAAAAAAAAAATCTAAAAAAAATCATATAATCTCTCTCTCTATACTTTGATATGGGAATATCAAAAAAGACACTCAGAGTAAACAGGTTGTCTGATATTTTCATGTAAAGTGGTAAACAATGTAGACAGCCACCTTCATAAAATGTGTTAGCAAATTTTGAATCCTGTCTAAATAGACGTTTAGGTTATTTATATTAGTAAGATTATTGTTACATTGGCGTCTGTGGCATCTAAAAGTTATGCTAGGCTGGGCTTTAATATTCTAAGTTATCTAAAATGCTTTGAATGCTGCCTAAGTTCCAGGAATGGTTTGGATGCTGCAAAACCTTAAGCATGCCCCAGAAAACTCCAATGAACTTATGTGATTGCCTAGTGGTTTATTAAAATAGGACAGTGATCTCGAGCCCTAAAGATCTATTCAGCATCATGGAGAATAGAACTTGCAGCTTCAACCAGCGTTGTGTTTTTCATCCCAGGACCTCATTTCTTATAGTCAGGTCAAGGAATGCCACGATAATAGTTCTTTTACTATAAAATTTGTGCTTTGGCTAATGTGTAGCAAGGGAGTAGGTCAGAGGCAGGGATACAAAAACAAAACATAATTTATTATTATCACTATTTCTGAAAATATACAAACAATAACATGAATAAGGAAGGCACCTTATGGGTCTTTAGCTAGTGGTGTGAGTTAGTGACATGTTTATGTTCTTCGTGTGATTCTTCTATGACATCTTGCTCATCTCTAGTCTGCATCTTGGAGGAGTATAGAGATATATACATGTAAGCACAGACATTATACTAAAATCTTAAGTAACAATTGGGTGTTGTGTAGTGATATTAATAATATTGTATTAACTAATCAAGTTAAACTCTAATTTACAAACAATGTGTTGTGACGTGTTACAATGACAATTATCCTAATGAGGAGGGATGCTTATGTACTAAAAGAGGGTAAGAGTAAGGCAAAACTTACCAGTATGAGGAAAGTCTCGGTCCACTGTATCGTTTTGTCCCAATCAGCTTGGCTGGAAGCTTCAGGTTGGTGGTTGGTTTCTTAATCTTTGTTTACCTCTCTCTCTCTCTCTCTCTCTCTCTCTCTCTCTCTCTCTCTCTCTCTCTCTCTCTCTCTCTCTCTCTCACACACACACACACACACACACACACACACACACACACACACACACACACACACACAATTCTCCCCAGAGGACTCCCAAGGAATCTTAAGATTTTTCCCAGAACTCTCAAAGACTGCCAAAAGCTCTCTCAAAGAGTCTAAAAACTTTCTTCCTGCTCTTCTAAAAGATTGCAAAAGTTCTCTACTCCTAAAACTCTCTCTTTGCTCCACACTTCTAAAACTCCAAAAAAACTACAAAAAGTTCCCTCAAAGACTTTTTATAAAACTTCTAAAACACTTCACTTGTTCTCCACTTCTAAAACTTGTTTTGTCTAAAAGTTTCCCGTTTCTTTTGTTCTTACCTGTGTATATTTCTGTTCCCCCCTTATACATTTTCCCTACTCCCATTGGTCTGGAGCTCGTTTTTGTGGGGGAACTAATTTCCAGGGCTGATATCTGGGGACCAAAACAGTAAAAAAAGGAGTTATAACCATCAGAAAACGAAACTTATATTTGTTCGGGGTGAGGGTTCCTGATCTCTGAACTCGGGAATCCAATTCCTGCAAAAGGAACTTATTGATACAATCTACTCTGCAGTTATTAGATTCGGGTTTCCCATTAAAAGTCTGTTTTCAATAGTCATAACTTCTTTCTATGTGATAAAATAATCAAACACTTTGTTAACCGCACTTACATCTCCTGTAATGGTCAGAAGCTGATCAAGTAATGGCCTCCTTGATCAGCTTCTGACCATTCTAGGCATGCATTCTAGCGGGGAGGAAAAGGCAAGGAATGCTGATAAATGTGGGGTTGGATTTCGTTCTCCCAAAAGTACAGTAGAGGGGCAAAAGTATAGGGGGGGTAGCTTGATGGCAGATGATAAGTAAAATGTAGGCATTGTACATTATTAACTTAAATTATTAAGCCTAAAAGAATTTGAATGTGATTTTATTTATTAAGCCTAAAAGAATTTGAATGTGATTTTATTTAAGCCTAAAAGAATTTGAATATGATTTTATTTATTAAGTCTAAAAGAATATAAATTTATAGCAGTAGAAACATGATTTTATAATGTAATTTATTGTATAGTACATAAATTAACAGTAGTGTAGTAAGTACTATCTTCATATAACCTGAGAATTACGTAGTATTTTTAAATTAAATTCAGACCAAAATCATGCTTCAAAAACGAGCAGCAAAGCAAAAAGCTTAACATAGCAGAAATGCTTTGGCTCAGGAGTGAACAGCAGATGGCAAGTCTCTTCTGAATCATGGTTTTATGCAGTGCACTACTTTGTTGCATGTTTACCTTGTGCTCTTTAGAGGAACGGGAGTGTTGGTTGCTATGTTTATCTGGTAGGTACACAATTTGATGCTGATAATGGCTGTGAGAGAAAGGTTCCATTGGAGAAGAGACCATCACTGGGTTGTGATCTGAGGCACCTAGAGTACCACTCACCTTTACTGTGAATGTGGGTGAGTTGTCATTCGTGAGAAAAAGATTGAGAATGTTGACTGAGTGATTAGGATTGTCTGGTATTCCAGTAGGTAAATAACCAATGTGTGTATGGTCATCAGTAATGCAAAAGCATCTTAACTAGTTGCATCCTAGTAACTACAGAATTGAGGGTAGCCGGAGTTTCTATTATTATTAGTAGTGGAAAATGATGCAAGAAAGCAAGCTTATACACCATCAGCCAAAAAAAAAAAAAAATCATTTTATGTATCCATCCCCTCAAATAGTTCGTCTAGTCATCCATATCCACAACATTGATGAAATCATGTTCCAACAATCAACCAGCCATTGCTGAAGAAAAAATTCTGCATATCTTTTTTATAACCATCCTTCCTTAATTTGAATTTATGCTCCACCATGTGCATAGTCTATGGAAGTGGAAGAATCCCATCAGTGTTGAGTTTTCTGAAGCTATTCAAAGCCTTAAACACTTCAATCAGATCACCTTTCAGGTGCTTAGTCCCAACTGCTGCAATTTGTAAAACTGAAGCCTATCTTGGTAAGGGCACTCCTTTGATCTTCTCTCATTGCCTTTCTCTGTGATTGTTCCAGCAGCTCTACATCCTTCCTGAAGTGATACCTCTGGACCTGTATACAGTACTCAAGATGCAGTCTAACCATAGCCATATACAAAGGGATATTCACCTTCTTATCCTTGCTAGAAAGGTTTCTGTATATCATTGACAAAACCCATGAGTTGTTGTGGCAGCATGTCTGCATGTCTGTGTAGTCAGGCACAAATTTCTCAGCATGTCTGCTGAGAAATTCGTGCCTGACTACACAGTTACCCCCAAGTCTTTTTCATTCTCTACTGTTCTGAGTGTTGTACCACCTTCAGGACAGTAGAGAATAAGTAGACAGTAGAGAATGTCCTGAGTGACGTACCACACAGTTGATATGTGTCTTTTCTGTTGTACTCTCCACATTCAAATTGATTTCTTTTGATGCAATATCTGCATTATTGTGTTATCCCCAGCAGGTTACTGCCACCCATGTGCACAGTACCTTGCATTTGTCAGTATTAAACGTCACCCTAATAACTGTCATTAACCACCCTGCCAACCTTTGTATGATCTGCAGACTTATACATTGTCTCATATACCTTAATCAGCATCAGTGATAAATATTGAAAACAACAATGGACCCAGCACTGAACCCTGGGGAACTCCACTAACAGCAGTCCCCACTGATAACCACTCTCTGCCTTCTTCCATTTAACCATCCCCTTTATCCATAGCAGTAACTTGCCCCTAATACCACATTGATTCAGTTCATACAGCGGTCTTTTATGTGGAACAGTAGTGAAAGCTTTGATGAAATCCAAGTATATGATTGTCAAAATTATTTTTTGCATCCATTCCTTGGTTGCTGCATCATAGTAACCTATCAGATTGGTTAGACAAGACCCTTCCTTGACAAAGCCTATGTTGTGATTGTAGTATAATTGCATCTCTGTCTAAATGGTCCTGCATTATTTCTTTAACTGGTGACTCCATTATTTTTCCTGGAACAGACATTAAGCTAAACAGGTCTGTAATTATTCATGTTGCTTTTTGATCCCCTTTATGAAATGGGAATATGTTCTCCCATCTCCAGTCCAAAGGGACTTTACCTGAATCTAAGGATGCTGTCATAATTATGGCCAAGGGTTTGTTTACCTCCTTTGCCACTTCCTTAAAATAATTTGATAGATTCCATCCACTCCAAGTGCTTTTTTTATGTCCATCTTCAACAATTTCTCCTATAATTTCCTTTCAGTTATCACAAAATCATTTAGCTCCTTTTTAGAGTTTGATAAACTTCTGGTGTCCCCTTCCCTAAAGAATTCCTCGCATGAATGTAGATTCAAAATACTTACTCAAATTGCCTGCAACTTGAGCAGGGTCATCAACCCATAGACATCAAGTAGCCCAGTTTGATTGAACCTCTTACTTTTACTGTTAATATAAGCATAGAAGTCTTTGCTGTTTTTTCTTTGAATTTGCCAGAGGCTTCTCGTAATCTACCTTAGTTGTCTAACCTCTTTTTTGACTTCTTAACATAGGCTTTGGTACCACCTTATAATTTATATGTATCCCATGCACTTTTCTTCTGTGCCATGCATGACAGTGATCACAATGTACTGATATGGGAATTATTTAAAGATGTAACTACCAACAAGGCTAAAGGGAAGGACTTTGCTTTCGTAAAGGTGACTACAGGGATCTCAGACAGTTTTTAAATTCTATACAGTGGGATCGACAGATGATGTTACCAACATTGAATTCTAAATGGGAAGTCTTCAGGGACTTAATCTTGGAAGCTACTAGGCTTTTCATTCCAACTAAGAAATACTGTTCAAAGTTCAGGCCAAAACGGATGTCAGATGAATTAATGAGGCTCATGGCAGAGAAGAAAAATGTATGGATGCATATAAATTATCATGTGACACAGAAGCCTATGTCAGACATAAGCTTGTCTGTAATCAAGTCAAAAAGGAGCTTAGGCAGGTGAAGACAGATTACGAGAAATATTTGGCAAAGGATGCAAAGAAAAACAGCAAAGAGTTCTTTACTTATGTAAACTCTAGAGGGAAAGGGATGAATCAGATTGGACCACTTAACATAGATGGGTTGACTATTGATCAAATGGGACAAATGTTATTAGTGGAGTTCCCGAGGGTTCTGTGTTGGGCCCATTATTGTTTTGGGTATTCATCAGGTATATCAGGATTGATGAAGGTATATCAGGATTAATGTCCAGGTTTTGCAGATGATACAAAGGTTGGCAGGGTTGTTAACGACAGTAATGACAGTATGCTACTCCAACTGGATCTAGATAAGTGGGGGGGGAATGGGATGAGAAGTGGCAACTGAAGTTTAACATCGACAAATGCAAAGTACTGCATATGGGCAGCAATAACCAAAGAGAAACGTACCAACTGTGTGGTACTACACTCAGGGAAGTGGAAAGTGAAAAAAACCTGGGTGTAATTATGCAGTCAAATATGAATTTCGCTGAGCAGAGCAGACGGGCGGCCAGGGCAGGTCATGGAGTCTTGTCAATGATATATAGGAATTTTGCTATCAGGGACTTATAGGTGATTATCCCGTTGTACAAGGCAATGGTCAGGCCACACCTAGAATACTGTGTACAGGTCTGGAGGCCTCATTTTAGGCAGCATATAGAGTTGCTAGAACGAGTACAAAGAAGGGCAACAAGATTTGTGAGGGGGAACAAGGGGTGCTCTTACCAAGAAAGGCTTAAATTTTGTAAATTGCAGCCCCTGGAGAGTAAGGACCTGCGAGGTGATCTGATTGAGGTGTATAAAGCCTTGAATGCATTGAGCAAGCTGAATGCTGATGGGATTCTTCCTCAGATTAAGAACCTGAGGGGGCATCGATTCAAATTGAGGAAAGACAGTTGTAGAATAGATGTTGGAAATGTGCCTTTAATCAGTGGGTGGTTGATTGGGGAACAGACTTACATCTTTTGTTGTGGAAGTTGATAGCCTAAATAAATTTAAGGCTGAGCTGGACAGGCATTTGGAACGAAAGGAGGGGTGAAATGGGGTGTGTTTTTTTTTTTTTTTTGGCTGATGCTGCATAAGCTTGCTTTCTTGCATCGTATGCCTCTACTAATGGTAATGCTAAGGTATCTTAATAGTTCATCTAATATCAATTTAAGTCTAAGTCTTGAACAGTATTTTGTACCAACGCAGTGTCTTTATTGGTATGAAATGCCTAGTAGCTTTTTTGATTAGTTCTTTAAATATGTTCCATTTAGTATTTCCTGTTGGTTATATCATCATTTAGTCCCTCTGCACACAGTATTTCTTTGTTGATATGAAAATACTAGTAGCTTCTTTGATTATTTCCATGAATTCTTCCCATTTAGAATTTGCTGTCGATATCATTATCAGTTTGTCCCACTGAACACAATTTAAAAGCTCTCTGAGACCTCCGTAGTTACCCTTACGAAAGAAAAGCTTTTCCCTTTCCCTTAACAATAGTTGTCTTTAATTTAATTCAACATTAGTACACTGTGATCTCTACCACCCAATGAGTCTCTTACCTTCAGATTCTGAGTGCATGAAGAATCATTGCTGATAACCAGATCAAGAGTATTGCTTTCTCCTGTTGCCTCTCTAACATGCTGTTGTAGAAAACAGTCACCCAAGAAATCCACGAAACGCTTGCTACTGCGTTAGTGACCTACCCATAAATTCCAGTTAACGTAAAAACTCCCCATTATGAGACATTCTGATTTGCTGGCTCACTCTATTTCCTTGTATAGCTGTATGATATACTTATCACGTTGATTAGGCCAATAGCACACTGTGACTCTCAATTTTGTTTTCCTAGCACTTATTTCACACCAAACTGACTCAACATTGCACCCACTACCCATGTCAACTGGATGCACTGCATTAGATTTAATATTCTTTTTAACACCTACACCTCGCCTGTTTTGTCTGTCCTTCCTGTATCCATTGTACTTCCTATATTTGAATTCGCCATCACGTATGAGCATTTAGCATTATTTTAGGCATATGATGCAAGAAAGCCAGCTTATACAGCACCAGCCAAAAAAAAAAAAAAAAAAAACCCCATCCGGTCATCCCTGATGTTTGTCTAGTTCAGCTTTAAATTTATTTAAGCTATCAACTTCCACAACAACTGATGGAAGTCTGCTCCAGCAATCAACTATCCGCTGGCTAAAGGCAAACTTCCGCACATCTACTCTGCAACTGTCTTTTCTCAGTTTGAATCTATGCCCCCTCAGGTTCTTAATCTGAGCAAGCGGAAGTATTCCATCAGCATTGAGCATGCTCAAACCATTCAAGGCCTTATACATCTCGATTAGATCACCTTGCAAGTGCCTAGTCTCCAGATGCGGCAACTTTCAGAACTTAAGCCTTTCTTTGTAAGCACACCCCTTTGTTCCTCTCTGGGTGACACCACCTCTCCACTATTCTTATCATGTTTGCATTCAACGATTTAATCAATACTTCAAATTTATTTACAATGCTCCTGGCATTAGTGTACATGCAAACATACTTGCACATGTTTTTACTCTTAGTTACCTTAACACAGCCCATTTATTCATTTGTTTCATGATGACCCACAGAAGGGACTGAAATCCTAGGCATGTTCCTTCCAGGCTACTGCATTTACCAATAATAGCAATGCAAGAATCACTTTCACCTCTGCCTGTGGCTCTAGTTAAGCTATTTGTCTGTGTATCCTCCCAAGCTAGCAGTTTTCCGACCCACCTATCACTGCCTTGATAGCAACAGCAAATATTCGTGCACTCTCTTTATTTAAATGTATTACATCCCTAAAGAAGCATTCTGTCCTGCTAATACGCACATATGATGTTAAGAAAAATTCTACCCTATGATCCTTGCACAGTCTCTCTGGGCCCGAATTGATTAAAAAGGCTGTTGTCATCTACTCCACCTATCATGTCTGGACAGAATTGCCAACACTTTCAAATTTAAACCTGACTCACCTTATTCTCAGCTTTGACTTGTATTCATTCACTAATTCCTCAGATCTTCTACTCTTAATGCTAATCTCTTTGTGCTCTTAAAGGTTATCTGTTCTACAATGTCATCAACTTTTGTCACTGGCAGACATACCTTGGTCCTATTCCACCAAACTTTGTTTTGTCCAGTATATTTTCACTTTCCTGAAAGTAGAGTTGTCTACAATAGTTACTGCTATGTTTCCCCGATGTGGAAGTGCTAGATTTTGTGTTGAGTTCTCCACATTTTGTCATCTTTGTGGTCTGCAAATTTAATTCCTTCTAGAGCATACATTCTGTTCTTCAAGTTTTCTTAACTGCTCATCAGAATGCTCAGTTGATACGTTATATCCTCACACTGTTTACGTCAAAGACACACACACACAGACACTTCGCGGCCATATCATATTAAGTAGTATGCAAAACAAGTAGTATATTTCATAAGGCTATGGTTCGGAGTGGACAGTTGTCCCTCCTCAGTTTTCTCCCAAGCTAGAGCACTCCATCTGCTTTGATGCTCTGGAATGAGGCATGATTTATATTCAAATTCTTATTGAGAATACTTCACTAAACTAATATACTTAAATGCACTAGTAACTCCAGCAGTTATGCAGCAAGAATGCATATTGCACTATCAAGTTTAGGTTATTAAATATATATATTATGATATAGTGGCAGTGTTTGGGTAAGATGTGGAAAACCACAGGTTTTCCACATCTGTGCCATCATTACTCTTGTGATGTACACAGAACTCTGTGTAAAAGCCAGAAAAAGTTCAGTGTATTGTATGTGAAAAGTTTTGTGTTGAGTTCTGTTGTAATGTTCTGACTTCTTAGCCACAGGGCTCTCTAGGGGGACTCCATGTTGCCCACCACCACCGGGAGGTGAGCCAGGCTATCCACAGTACTCTGACCACTCTCCATCAGGGGTAGCCTGAGCTCCTAACAGAGAAAAAAAAAGAGGTGAGATTGAGTGGGGAAGTTAGTACGAGAAGTGGAATCAAAGTGGGAACAAGGAGGAGGATGAGAAAAGAAGGCATCCTCCAGTGAAGCAAAGAGGTGAGAAGAAGAAGTGGGAATCACTTCTTCTAACCTCTGTCTTCCTTGCCAGGGTACAGAAGACAGTTTGCAGAACAAGAGAGGTCTGCAAAGGAGAGTGTCATGTTGGCATACCACATCTGGCAAGCCAGATTTCAGCTGCATCCGACCAACCCAAAGGTATTCAGGTGCAAAAAACAAGTGCAAAGAGTTAGTGTCATCAGTTGGGTTGTCCTGGAATTGGTAATGTTTTCCTCAAGTGGGTAGAATGCCTTCTCTGGAATACATCTTGAGCAAACTCAGTGAGAGCTATATGGAAGTTTTCTTCCTTGAGAAAAAGACGCTCAGAATTTCGGCGATTTTCCTGTATCTTCGTGAATAGTCTAGTCTGGTAGTTGTCATACTTGGGACAGAGGTACATGACGTTCCCAGTTTTCTTCATGCCCACAGAGACAGAATGGGTTTTCTTCTATTCCAAGCATGGTTAATTTATGTCTAAATGGGCCATGCCCTGTAAACATTAATGTGACTTCAAGACCTGGAGCAAATCAGTGAGGCGGCTTTGAGTATGTCAGTGATACAGTTGGAATAAATTTTTTGTAACAGTTCCTTTTGTTGACGAATCCCAGTGATCTTACCATATTTCACGCAGTTTGTCTGCTATCCTTCTCTTTCCTTGTTTTGGGTCATTTGCCTTATAAAGCTGAATGCCAGCAACCGTGCAAGGGATACCTTTTCTGAGTTTATGATGTAGTTCGCTCTTGATGACTTCAAGGTGGAGGGGCATACAGCTCCTCCACCTTGAAGTCGTCAAGGCCTGGAGATCAGGAGTGCTTACAGTGCAACAAGCTCTTGTGATAGTTAAAAGCATAGAACATTGGATAGAATCCAGTTTTTTGCGATTTCTGTCAAGATTAACTCTGTGACACCACATAGCTGCAGCGTAGCAAACTATGGGAAGGGAGACAACCCTGTAGATGAGAGAGAGAGAGCCCTCTGTTTAAGCCCCCAGTCTGCCCAGCTGATGCGTGTGATCATGGCTGTATACTTCTTTATCTTAAAGGCTAGGCACTGCAAGTGGGGCAAAAATGTCAGCTTTGTGTCTATCAAGATTCCGAGTTATTTAATCTCAGAGTAGAACCTGATTGGTCTGTTTTCGATCTTGATTGTTGGAGGTTTTGAAATCTGATCTGCAAGTTTCCCTTCAACAGGATTGACTTGGTCTTTTCTCCAGAAATGGGGAGTTGATGTATGGCAGCTCAGTCCTGTTGTTTTCTAATTGCATGGTTGGATTCCAGCTGTGTCCTAGTCTCAGCATGGACTATCAGGATGAGATCAACAGCAAATGCCATAGAGGAGGCTTGCTCGAGGTCCATCCCCAGGAACTCTTCTAGGACAGAGGGCGACCCTCTGAAACTTGCCTGGTGAAGCGCCGAAACTTTGCAGCAACAGTAATTTTTCTGTAGGTTAGGTACGATTGTATGATTTTGTATAAGCTGGTTGGGATGTTGACCTGATGGAGCCTCCCAAGGATGCTGGGCCACCATATCCTATCAAATGCTCCCTTGAAGTCAGTAGTTATTGCCATAGAGTACTTGAAAACTGTGGTTGTAGCTGTAGAGATCAGGTGGTGAATTGCGTCTACTGTACTAGTCCCTTGCTTGAATCCGATTCGGGTCGGTGAAGCTAGGTTCGCTGTCGAGGCTATAAAGTAGTAGTCTCTCCATTAATTTAGCTAGCACGGGGAGGAGGCTATTGGACGGTATGATTTCGGGTTTTCTGGTGGTTTGTCTTTGCTTTTTAGAATTAATTTAAGGTGAGCATTCTTCCAGGTTGAAGGGAACTCACCATACTCGAGGCATCTATTGACGGTGGTGAGCAACTGCAGAGGGTAGTACTCTGCAAAATTTTTAATGATATCTACCTCCAGTAGGTCAGGGCCTGAAGTCTTTCCTTCCTTAGTCTTGTGAAGGACAGCTTGTAATTCATCCATTGTGAATGGTTCTTCAACATTGTCTGAGGAGTAGTCATTGTTCATGGCAACAATTTCATTTTGTTCGTAGGTCAGTGGGTCACTGTGATTGAGAAAGAGCATGTTTAAAAGATTCTCAACCAAGTCTTCCTAAGTCATGGTTGTAGCTCCATCAGGTTTGGTAGTTACATTTAAAGTTCCCCCTCTGGGGAACTTGTCCATGACAATGCACTGCATGAGACCCCGAAGAGGCTCTTTTGCTTTTTCATTTTGTCTCAGTATATGTATTTCTACAGACTCTGTAAATTTCCCTGGCTATGTCCACTTCTATCTGGGGTAGTGTGACTCGAGCTCTTTGGAATTTCCTTCTGGAACGGTGGACAGCCTTTCTGAGATTACCCGGCTCCACATTCCATCCAGGAGCTGTGTTCCTAAAGGACTTCCTTTTAGAGATGGATTCAGTGCATGCTTCTTGAATGGTTTTGGTTAATGTTGCAGTGCATTGTTCAGGTGGATCCTGAGTGAAAAGAGGACTATCTTCAGATAGTTTTCTGTTGAGGGCTTCTTGAAAGAAAGTCCATTTAGCTTTCTTCATGCAAAAGTGAACAATATCCTGCTGCATTGGTGGAGCTCGATGGTTGGACATTGTCCAGGATTCTTGAACTTTCCATTTGGTAAATTTGGGGCTATTGAAGCAGTGGCCAGAGTGATGTCTATTGTACTCTTCCAAAGTGTGGATCTAAAGTTAGGGAGATTTCCAGGCTGATTGAGTACCTGAAGGTTTGCTGCTGTGATGATATTTCCAAGGTCCTCACCGCAATATATCCCAGTCCAGTCAGGTGTGGTACTGTGCCGGAGTTGAGAACGACAGTTAGCATCCATAGCGACAAGAATTTTAGAGCCAGGGAGAGTACCCAGAGCTGTCTGAAGAAGATTTGTGACTATATTGATGTTGGCATCCGGTCTAGATTAGACCATAACCACGTGCAGGGATCCCAAGACTGTGAAAAGTTCAGCCAGACACTGATAGAAGTGCAGAGGTATGTTATCTTAGTAACTTATTTCAGTATTTTTGACTGCTATTGCAGCCCACGGGATTTCAGTTGTGCATTGGATTATTCTGTAGTAGGAGGGGTATCCAATAACATTGCCATTATATGTATAAGGTTCCTGTAATAGAATTATGTCAATATTTTTTTCTTGTGTTTTATGCTTGAGCTGGTCAACTACTGTTTTTGCACGTTGCGTGTTAATTTGAAGAAAATTTATCTCTGGGTATATTCTGTTTGTGGGGTGGTTACCCATAATTAGTTCTATTTTGGTAAGTACTCTTGGCTTTGATATATAGGTGATACAAGTTGGATCTTTGATGGAGTGGTCGTGTGGCAGCTTGTTCTTGCAATTTTCACAAATGGCAGATTGGCCTTTGTTGGGGCATGTGCCGAATTCATGCCCATGTTGGGCACAATGGCTACAAGTTGACTATCGTTGTTTACACGTATGCGACGTGTGTGTCCAAACTTTAGGCATTTGAAGCACTTTGGGACTGGAACGTGATATAATACATGTGCTGTATGTATTATGCTATTCTTAGATTGTAAATGCAAAAGTTAATTGTAATAGATAATAAAATTATCTATTAATGCCAACCTACATGATTCAAACTTTCAAGATAACTATTTACTATGGTTAACATCCTAGATTCCCCTATTATGCACTACAGTACCAGTTATTAGATACGATATTCGTGTGAAATCACCAATACAAAGGTTCTAGATATATTCAGTTGTAACTTAGTTGTGAGCATGAAAATTACTTAGGAAGATTATCTTACTGTTAGGAAAGTTGGACTGGAAAAGGTCAATCTTTAAAGTGAGGAAATCTAGCAATTCCAAGTGATTAGTAGAATCGAGAGAGTGATAGTGGCAGAGATTGATAGAATTCCTGATATGTTTTAATTTTTCGTTAGTAATATTAAATCAGATGGGGAAGCTGACTTATTGAAGGACTTTCCAGTTGTGAAGGTTGTTAAGAGTAGAAGAAGAAAATATTCTGTTCTTTTGTTCAATGAGGAAATACTTTAATGTTGTGTGTGTGACTACATAGTGAGAAGTTCCTCCTGAAAAACGTTCTGTTAAAATGTCTAGATAATGCAAATTTCATCAGTTCACATTGCATTCTCTTTTGAGTTGGGTAACTGTACATGTTGATGGGACCTTTCTGTGGTATGTCTGGGCTTCTAGATTAGCATTGCTGGAATTGAACATGTACAGTTGTGTGCTGCAATCCATGGAAACTCAGAAAGGGGGATCCTCGTGGGTGAGAGGTCCATCTGTAATATATGGCTTTGACAACATGGAGGGGGGGGTCCTGGACTGTCCCTACCGGGATCAATTAGTAGGTGGTCCTTACTGCTAGGGTCAACTGCATTTCAATAGGTCTCAATCCCTTTGGTCCTAGAATAGGTCAAGACTTACTGTCAATGTGGGTACGATGCTCTGGGCAAACTTGGGTCCTGTTTGAATATACAGTACCTGCTAGTACTGCATATTCAAACAGAACTGTAATGTGGGTTAGGTACTTAGAGCATCAGAATTTTTATTTTACTGCTATGAGTAATTTAAATCCCTCTTCTTGAGCTCCAAACCCCAATACCTATTCAATTGGAGGATATCTGCAAAAAGACCCAGAATGGATGATATGACATCATTGACACCACTTTTCCTAATTCTCCATTCCACTGTGGAGCATGCAATCAGGAAAATCTTTATCCCCAAAATGTGTTAAAAGGTTGCAATCTTGAGTTTTGTGTGCCTGAAGTTTTGTGTGCCAGTCATGCCCAACAAATTCTGAAAATCACAGCAATGGGGCAATTCCTGTCAGCATAATTCTCCCCCTTCGTAAAACTCTATAAACTCTCCACAGGGTATCATATGAGACTAGGATCATCTTCACATCTGAAGAAATCAATTCTGAATTGATTTCACCACCACCATCTCCAAGTTCGATCAACGCTGGCTACATAAAGTGCCCAGCGAGGATATACATTCTAAATCCACAGAGGTGTTTTAAGTGCCAAAAGTATGGCCCTTGCAAACTGCCTATTTTAGCAACCGTGCATGTGCTCAATGTGTGACCAAAGGCCACACATTGAGCAAGAAATGTTCAGCTTCAAAGCTGATTTGTGCAAATTGCCGAGGAGATCACCCTGCATACTCTGAAGCATGCCAGCAGTTGAAGGAACAGAAAAGTTCAAAAACTGAAACAGAGCTAAACATTCCTTATCAAGCAACCAGAAAAGTCATCCAGCACAAGAAAGTTTCTGGGAAGTGTGCCATTTGAACACAGAGATGACCATATCGATGTCAGAATCATTTATTCCCTTTGCCTGCTATTTATTGAGTCTGCTAAAAACAACTTAAAAGAGCTAGTCAGCTACCACGCCTACATCCATGTCTCCCTACTCCGCACCTGTGTAAAAAAAAAGAAAGAAGAAAAAAGTGAGTTGGCATTAGTAGAAGCAAACGATGCAAGAAAGCAAGCTTATGCAGCATCAGCCAAAAAAAAAAAAAAAAAACCCCTCCCATTTCACCCCTCCATTCGTTCCAAATGCCTGTCCAGCTCAGCCTTAAATTTATTTAGGCTGTCAACTTCCACAACAAAAGATGGAGGTCTATTCTGCAACTGTCTTTCCTCAGTTTGAAACTGTGTCCCCTCTGGTACTTAATCTGAGCAAGAGGAAGAATCCCATCAGCATTCAGCTTGCTCAACCCATTGAAGATGGCATCTCAGTAGCCAGGTGGGCAGGAGCAGCAATGCGTAGCACACCCTTCTTGATTAGACCAGGGTTCGAGCCCGTGACCACCAAATACAGAGGATGCGAAAAGGTCAAGGAATGACCACCACATATCCCTGGAGCAAGATGGCCTTAGTTGCTAATGCTCCTAAAAACCAAATAACAACAAACAAAAACCCATTCAAGGCTTTATACACCTCAGTGAGATCACCTACTCTCCAGGCGCTCCAATTTGCAGAACTTGAGCCTTTCTTGGTAAGAGCGCCCCTTTGTTCCCCCCTCACCAATCTTATTGCCCTTCTTTGTACTCGTTTGTACTAAAGTACTAAAGTTTGTACTTTCTACTAAAGAAACCAAAACAACTGTACATCCTTTCTAAAATGAAGCCTCCAGACCTGCACGCAGTATGCTAGGTGTTGCCTGACCATTGCCTTGTATAATGGAATAATCACCTCCCTGTCCCTGCTACAAAAATTCCTATATATCATTGACAAGACTCCGTGACCTGCCCTGGCAGCTCATCTGCTCTACTGAGCGAACTTCATATTTGACTGCACAATTACCCCCAGATCGTTTTCACTTTCCAATCCCCTGAGTTTATTACCACACAGTTGGTACGTTTCTCTTCTGTTATTGCTACAGATCCAACTTATCTAGATCCAGTTGGAGTAGCATACTGTCTTTACTGTCGTTAACAACCCTGCCAACCTTTGTATCATCTGCAAACTTGGACATTAAACCTGATATACCTTCATCAATATCATTGATGTATATAGAAAACAACAATGGGCCCAACCCTGAACTCTGGGGGACTCCACTAATAACATTAGTCCACGAAAGGTAGTGGATAAAGGGATAAACCATCCCGTTATCCATAGCAGCAATTTGCTCTTAATACCATAGTGCTCCAGTTTGTGCCAGGTGGGAAGGAGCAGCAGTGCGTAGCACATGCTTCTTGATTAGACCGGGGTTCGAGCCCGTCACCACCAAGTATGGAGGATGCGGAAAGGTTAGGGAATCACCACGCACATCTCGGAGCAATATGGCCTTAGTTGCTAATGCTCCTAAAGAAACCAAAACAAGAAACAACAGCTCCAGTGTGTACAGTAGTCTTCCATGTGCATCAGTATCAAAAACTTTCCTAAAATCCAAGTATATGATATCTAAATAATTTTTTGCATCTAAATAATAAATGCAAAAAATTATTTAGATATCATATACTTGGATTTCAGTTCCTTTGTGACCATATCATAGTATCCAATCAAATTGGAAAGACAAGACAAACTTAACAAACCCATGCTGTGTCTGAACTATAACTGCAGTTCATCTAGATGATCCTGCAGTGCTTCTTTAACCAGTGACTCCATTATATCACCAGAACAAAATTAAAAATAACAGATCTGTAATTTTTTGTGCCACCTTTTGATACCCCTTTGTGAATTGGTGATATATTTGCGCATATCCAGTCCATGGGGACCTCCAAGGATGCTTTCCTAATCACAGCTAAGGGTTTGCTTACTTCCTTTGCAGCCTCCTTTGATATAACTGGATAGATGCCATCCACCCAAGGTGCCTTTCTTGTGTTTAACTTGAATAATATCTTCTCCACTTTGCTCTCAGTTACTACAAAATCATTTAGCTTCCCGCCATAGTTTGATAAACTTCTGGAATTTCCCTCCCTGAATAACTTCTGATATATATGAATGTAGATGCAATATACTCATTCAATTTGTCAGCTACCTAAGCAGGTTCATCAACAATCGAACCACCGATATTAAGTGGACCAATCTGATTTCATCCCCTTCCTTCTAGAGCTTACATAAGTAAAGAAGTCTTTACTGTTTTTCTTTGCATCCTTTGCCAAAGATTTCTTGTAATCTGCCTTTGCTTGCCTAACTTTTTTTTTTTTTTTTTGATCACAAACTAGCTTATATTTATCCTAGGCTTCTATCTCGCCTGTTAATTTATATGCATCCATATTTCCTTGAATGTTTCCCATTTAGAATTTGCTGTTGGTGCAATCATCAGTTGGTCCCACTGTAGAGAATTTAAAAACTGTCTGAGACCACTCTAGTCACCTCTACGAAAGTGAAAAGTCTTCCCTTTATCCCTGATGGTAGTTACGTCTTTGAGTAAATCCCACATCACTACAGTGTTATCACTGCCACCTAGTGGTTCCTTTATTTGTAGATTCCTAATGCATGAATAGAAAGTAAACAGAGTTCCTTAGCAGAGTCCTTAGTAGTACATACTCTTTGAGTCGAGCTGGGTTCAAGCCCCTGAACTCTAAATGTATTCGATCTGCCAATCCACATTAAGGTATAAGGTATGTTCGTGTCAGACGGCACCTGGTATTTCTCCCATCTCCGCGTGTGTTTCGCTGTATCGAGGACAGTACACTGTCAAGCCAGAGACTTTAAAGTGTGTGGCCCGTGTCTGTGCAGTGTGATACGTTGTGCCCATTGTTTATCCAGCTTATTGGCCGCCAGGCCCCTAGTGGGGCCCAACGTTGCCCATACCCTGCCACGTGGAGGCTAGCCGGGTGTATCCAGTATCACAACAAATTGCTCTGGCAGGTCCTGCACCCAGGAAACTAGGTGGCAGGACCTGCCAGAGCAATTTGTTGTGATACTGGATAGTGGCTAGGCCCTATTAAAAAAAAAAATTTGAGTTTGACATTAAATGCTTAATGGGATTGCTGTTAGGAAATCGCTTTTTGGAGTTGAACGCTAAAGAGATGTGTTAAAGGCCAAATAGGTTGGGCAAATTTTGATATTATTAAATTTAGACATGTGAGGCTATACACTAGATAAAAGCAAAGCTAACAGTGTTAGTTGTCTTAGAGATTTATACAAAACCGGTAAAATTTAGACATTGATTATAATTTGGCGGCATTGTAATGGGTGTACTCAGTAGATTTAGTGAGAGGGGGGAGACTGAAGACTGGGGAGAAAACAGATAGAAGAATAGGGACGATAGAGTAGGCATCCCCAAAGAGGTCAGTGAAGACGAGCCCCACCAGGCGAAGTATGGGGGTAGGCATGGCGGAGAGGAGACAGAGATCCGTCTCTCCCTCCCCTGCCTGGGGATGGGGTTTTAAAGGGAACCAGGTTATAGTACCCAGTTCAGATCGCTAATGGCGTGTTCGCAGCAAAGCCACAGAATGTCTTTATCGGTGTCATGTCCAAGCAGTGTCGAATCCGGTATGAAGGTCAAGCTGCCCATCCCGCTCTGGTTGTGGGATATGTTAGCTGGCAGTGGGGAATCCAACAGGCGAGGGGGTGGGAGAGACACACATTTACTTCATTCATCATCTGCATTCTCATTCTATTTGCATTCTTTTTTTTAATTATTATTTTTTTTATTTAAAATACTTTTTTCTTATTTTATAATTTTTTTTTCCAAGTTTTTATTTTTTTTTTTTCCACTCAACTCATTCATCTTTTTCTCACACACCAGGAGGGGATGCAATGATGTGTAGTGTAAATTTAAATACAAATTAAAACTAGGGTTAGTGTGTACTTAACTGTAGCGTTTATGGTTTGTGTTCTTTTTCTCACATGCTTACACTTTTATTCATTCTTCTAGCTCTCATCTCATTTATTCGACTCTTACTTTCTGCACTGCACTCTCTGGGCACTGCAACTTACTGTTATTCTTCAGTTGTGGTGCAGGCTTAGCTGCAAGGTGTTTTTTTTTTTTTTTTTTTTTTTGCAGGCCAGGGGAGAATGCAGTGATAGTGTTTATGTGGTTAGTAAATATTTGTTGGTACAGTATATATAAAGTAATGTAAGTTATTTTTAACTTTGTATTCTTTCGGCCAATTACATTTGCTCTTCCACTCATTCCCATTCACTCTCTCTTTCTCTCATGCTAGGTCACTCTTTCTTTCACCAAAACTTCCATTTATTCCCTGTTACCATAATTTCTAGTTCACTCAGTGCCCAGCCTATTTATTCTATCTTTCATTTTCATTCATTCATTCTATCTTCCATTTTCATTCATTCATTCTTCTTTCATTCTACATTGCATCCCCTTGCTACTAGCGTACTGATATTTTTCAGTTAATCTGCTTCCCTGGCTGCCTCTACATCTCCCTCCCCTACATGGTTACTTATTTGGTGTGGGGCACTAGGTTCCTACCGTGGCAGGGTAGTCCTAGGGAGTTTTGTTATGTCAGGTTTCGGTCAGGGTGCAGAATACTGCTATCCTAACAGTTTTTAAGTCATCGTCTGGGCGTGGTGGGAAACTTGGGCAATTTTACCATTGATTATTGTTTAATTGCTTGGGGTGCTGAATTGCCATTCTTTGCATTGCTCTTCGCATTTTGTGTGAAAGATGTAAAAGCTTTATAATTTTGCTCTTCTATGATGAACAGATGTTCTTCTCCCCTGAGAAGGGGATCAGTGTGTGCTATTAGCTCTATTCTGGGTATGTCATATATTATACATTCATATAGAATGTGTGCCCAGTCTTCACTTTCGCCACAGGTGCAGTTTGGGTCATCGGCCAGGCCTAAGGGTGTTGGTTTCGCCTTCAGGGAGCCATGACCTATCAATATAAATGTTGTAAAAGTCCAGGGGCATACCACTTAGGTGGCTTTGGGCTAACCATTGACACCCGTGGCAGAAACCGTTTGGTAACTAGACCTCTGGTTTCCTGCTCCCACTTTGTTTGCCCTAGCTCGTAGAGCTTTGTGGCTAATCTTTTTCTTTCATCATTGAAGGTGTTGGTTGTATCAAGGGCTATCCCCAGAAATTCTGTGGGTATGCCCTTTTTAAATCTATAATATAAACCTCTTTTGGCTACTTCCAGATAAAGTGGGAGAGTTCCGGCCAGCAACTGTAGTGCACGTGTGCTTACTGTGCGACATGCTCTGGTAATAGTGAGTAGTATTGTCCTTTGTATCGATTCTAATTTATTTCTTACTATGACCGAGCGGATGAACCACGCACTGGCTCCATGGGTGATAACAGGTACGAACATTGCACGGTATATGATTGCCAGGGTCTTTCTTTTGAGTCCCCAGTCTGCTTGACTGATCCCGGCAATCATACCTGCATAATTTCTCACTTTCTTCACCAAGTAGATCAAATGGGGGTAAAAAGTTAATTTTGAATCAAAGACCAGTCCAAGATATTTTAGTTCTGTTACCATTTTTATAGTGGTTGCGTTAATTTTGATTTGTGGACATCTTCTTATGTCCAAATTGCCTTTTAGAAGTATTTGTTTGGTATTTTTCAGGCGATATTTTGAGCATGTGCATTTGTGCCCACTCCTGCAGCTGCAAGAGGGTGGCATTTGATCTTTGCTCTACAACCACTCGTGAGTTACCTTTTACAAGGAAAATCATGTCATCTGCAAAGGCCAGGCTTTCCACGGGGCCCAGATCCAAGGCCAGAAATTCGTCCAGAACAATGTTCCAAAAGAAAGGGCCAAGGATTGAACCCTGCAGGCAGCCTTTCTTCACAAGGCATGTCAATTCCCTGGGGCCTTGTGCGTACTGAGACACTTCTGTCTGTAAGGTAGCTGTTTATTACCTTATAGAGGTTTTGTGGGGCATTTGCCTGGCAAAGTCTCCTAAGGACACTAGGCCACCAGTGTGAGTCAAATGCCCCAGCAAAGTCAATGGAGATTGCCAGCATATATTTCTCCTCTGTGTTTTTAACTGTTGTCAGGTGGTGCATGACATCCTCTGTAGAATTGCCCTGCTTAAAACTGTACTGATTTTTGGAATGCAAACCTGCTTCCTGATTGGCAAACACTGCCAATCCATGCTGGACCAGCATGGCAGATTATGGTCCCTTTCCCTTAACATGAATCGTTGTGGAGGCTTCCATCCTGCAGTGGATTGATAATGGCTGCATTTTACCTTTACTTACCTTAGCATTTTATGCTACAGGTCTTGTTTTGATTTTAATTAGTAATATCAGTGATCGTACGACAGGTTTATATCAAAATTTGTTGATGATATTAACTTTGGCATGGTTTTTTTTTTAAAAATCAAAGCCAGGGATGCTGCTTCTGCTGTTGTTGCTAGACCTACAGAAATTATACAACTGATCTAAAAACTGGCCCTTAAGCTTTAATTCAAGTAAATGGCAAGTTCTGCATGTGGATTGCAATAATTTCAAGTTAGATTATTGATTTGTGAATATTGGACTCAACACTGATGAAGATGAAAAGGAATAGAGTAATATGAAGTTCTCTTGACATTGTAATAAGACTGTAAAGTCAACATGTATGGAAATGTTAATGACATGCAGGAATTTTTAGAGTGTAGTTAAATTGCTAATTATCCCACTGTACAAAGCATTATTTATATCCGATTTAGTAGTGTACATATCTGTGGAGGGTAGTAAAACTAATTGTGGGTACAAAGATATATTCACACAGGAAAGACTCCAGTTCTGTAAACTGCCAAGTTTGGAAAGTTAGTCTGTGTATGGGGATTTAATTGAGGCTGTTCAAGGCCATAAAAGGCTTGAGCAAACTTAATGATGATGTTGGCAATTTTCTCTTTCGTTGTAATGCAAACAAGGGGACATAGCTTCAAATTAAAGAATAATAATCATTTGTTGCATATAAGAAAGTCAAAAAATAATCATCTCATAGTTTTCACAGTAGCTATTTTCTCTTTTCAGTATAATGCAAATAAAGGGACATAACTTCAAATTAAAGAATAATATTCATTCACCGGATATAAGAGACACTCAAAAAATAATTAACTAATACCACATAATGGGGGGGAGAGATTTCATGTGGATTTAAAGTACTAGATGAATATTTGGAAGAGACAAACTCTTGGTAATAAGAGACCAGTGTTACCTTGAAACAGTTGTCACAATGGTATGCCCTGTATTTTAGATAAATAGAGGATTCACATTTTGGAAGATTGCATTTGTATAACATGATACTGGAAATTTAGGTTTGCTCATTGATAAGGTCAGTTTCCTATGACACTGGGTCAACAAAATCATTTGTAAGAGAAACTGAACAAAGAAATTGGCATAATTCTTATTCTTAAATTTTATATAAGTACATCTAGGTCTATATTTTTCATGTGTTGCTCCTGGCAGTACTTACATACATTTGTTTCTTCAGTTTCATTTCAAGTAGTTCATTTTGTATTATGTATCCACTATGTATTGTCCTGAAATTTTTTCCAGTACACACTGCTCCCTGTCTTATCTCCATTTTCAATTAATAGTAGATATAATTTTAATAGAAGGCAGCACAATAATAGTTTTGAAAAGTCAGAGGACATCACACCTGTGAGCCACACTTGTCAACTTTTGGTTTATAAAAGCTGAAATTAATATGTTCAATGATGTATGTGTGTTTGTCAAAGAGCACCTAAGTGATTTTTCAGCAGTCTGCTTGGTATTGTAACACCATGCTATTTGCAGAAATGTATTTACATGAAACTTTTCATAATTTCAAACCTCAAAATTTTAACAAAAATTATTACTTGTAAATAAACTGACTTCAACAACCTAAGCAAAGAACCATATACTAAGTTTTTATGCCACGATTGACAACATATATATAAAAATGTTGTTGCAAATAGCACATAGTATAGTGACTGTGCCCGCATCAATGGCAGCAAATGTGTTAATTCTGTTTTGTTTTTTTACAATAATTTTACTCAATAATGCCAGATATCGATTTAAAAAAAAAAAACAGATTAAAGTTTTTAAGCATTTATATATGCACTTTTCATATTTACAAAACTTCACTATTTCACAAAGGAACACACTCGTGAAAGGGTTAAATTATTTCAATTCCTGCACTTAATTATAAGGTACATATTATCATATGTTTTATTGGAAGTTTTTCTTCTGTAATACTCATGTAGACTTAACATATTATTCATAGGTCAACATAAATTAGCAAGTCTCAGGGTGCTCAGTAGCACCCTGAGTTTTAGACAAATAGAGGGTTCACTTTTTTGATGTCATTTGTATTAGTATTGGTAATTTAGTTCAGATCTCATGGATAAGGAGTCAAAACCTAAATCATCTCTAATATGAGCATAACCCCTAACCTTCATAGCCATTAGTTGATCTGTCAGTGGGAGGACTAACCCATTCTGAAAGCAGAAATTGAATGCTGAAATATATACATTTCTTAAAGTAGAACCTCTGACTCTTTATACTTTCTTGCAATCTAAAAAGAATATATTGGAAGTTTAAAGAATTGATAATTAGTTTTTATATTTATTCTTCTAGGTGCAGAAGGTCCTGTACAACTAGAACTACCAAATCAGTGGTTGTGGGAAATAATTGATGAATTTATCTACCAGGTATGTGACTTTTCTTAAAGGGCACAAAATCACTACTGATACAGTAAAGATAACTGTTCGTAGTATCAGTCAGTATGAATATTAACCATTAACTGTTGTAAATATGATATTACTGTTTAGAAGTGATTTCAGGTGGAAAATATTCAGATTTAGACGAATATCAACAGTCCCGCACCTCCATATGATTGTACTCTATTGCTGAAACTTCAGCAAGTATTATTTTAATTTGCTAGGAAGCCAGTATTGCTTATGTGGAAAGAAAAATAAAAAAAATAAAAAAAATAATTAACAACTGAAATTAAAAGAATAAAAGAAGACACTCACCACACGAAGCACTTCACAGAACACCACTTTAATGGCCAGCTGCTATCTGTAATCCGAACAGAACACCACACAAGGATGTCCTACCAGCAAAAACAGATGCATCAACTAAAAATAAAGGATAAGGGTGACAATGGATATGATTTCCTTGACATTCAGTTGTTAATTTCCTTATTTTTTATATTTTTGTTTGAATGCAACAACAGAGGTTTTATAGCAAACAAAAATACTTATATTGCAATCCAAACAAAAATTTATCTACTTCTTATATTCAGGGATGGATCAAAAAGTTTGAGAACTGAATTTTATTAAACCAAATATAATACTAACAGGTAGCGGAAAACTGGTTTGTCCAGTAGGTTTTCCTGAAGTTTGCCATAGTTCTCGTGTTGCCTTTCTTTACCTTAGCCTCTTCTTCAGGTTCTGTGTTCAATTTGAATGTTGGAGACCAACATTTTCCAGCCAACTCTGTCTCTTGCTTTGTGGGAAAGTTCTTGCCTTGTGTTGTTAGAGGGCCCCCCCCCTCCCGTCCATTCTTTGATGTTATCAAGCCACTTTTTTCTTCATCTTCCTTTTGCTCTTCTGCTTTTAATCTCCCCTTGCAGGATTTGTCTCTGCAGGTCATATTGAGGGCTTTTTATAATATACCCAAGGTATGCAGTCTCCCACCTTGCAATTGTAGTTAATAGCGTTCTTATTGTCCTTGTCCTCTTAAGGACCTGCTCATTGGTGACCTGTTCGGTCCATGGAATTTTGAACATTCTTCTAACCATTCATATCTCGAAGGCTTCAAATTTCCTGATTTCCACCTTCCACCATGACCCAGGTCTCGAATCCATATAGGAGAATGCTCCATCTGTAGCATTTGGCCTTTTCTGAAAATTCAATTTAGTGTCACAGAGGAAGTTCTTAATATTCTAAAACCTCTTTGGCCATACCAATTCTGCTTCTAATCTCTGTGTCTTGGTCATTATTATTATTTGTAAATATCTTCCCCAGATACTTTAAGGTATTTACTTGTTCAATGGGGGAATTGTCACAACATATTTTGATTCTAGACACTGTGTTTTTGCTTATGCCCATAGTCCTGGTCTTTTTTGGCATTAATTGTTAACCATATATGTTTGCTGGCTGTTACAACTTTGTTAAGGAGTATTTGGAGATTTTCTTCTGATGTTGCAATGAGGACAGTATTTCGGCATATCGCAAGTTACTGATAACTGAACCACTAACATTCTAACCTTCTATGGGCTCTTGTATTAAATCTATAATGGTTTCAGCCTAGAGATTGTACAGCACACATGCTTGCCTCACTTCTTTCTGGATTTGTACCCAGTCTATGTTTTCTCCCTCTACAGTGATTGCTTATGTTGAAGTCAGTTTATGTATCTTGAGCTTCTTGCTCAAGATATAGTAACTGTAGTATCCTTAGTTCCTTTGGATCAGTGTTTAGTTTGTTTGAGAGCTGGAATAAGATATTTCTCAAGCAATCGAATGCTTTGTTAAAGTCATTGAAGCAGACAAATAGATTCTGCTTGTGGTCAATTGCTCCTTCTGCCAGAATATTCAGACCAAATATTGCTTCTCTTGTGCCAACCCCATTTTAAAACCCATCTGTTTTTTTCCAATTTGCTCTTGCATCTTGCCTTCAATTCTGTGTAGAATCATCTTCAAGCGAACTTTACTGGAATGGCTTATGAGACTTATTGTTCTGTCTTCTGCACATTTTGCTGCTCTTGTCTTTTTTGGTATGGAAATAACAATGGATTTCAGAAAGTCGGGTAGTTTCCCTCCACTGGATGTCACTGAAAATATTGAGCTGCTGTTTCCCCTCTTGTTTCAAGGTACTTGAGTATTTCAGCTGGGATGTTATCAATGCCAGTTGCTTTGTTATTGTTCATTGTCTTAATTGCTTGCTCCAAATCTTCCATCGAAAGTCTTGATGTTGACCATCTGTTTGGTCATTGTCATTTATTAGTTGTGTGTCCTGAATGCAGAATAGTTCTCAGGTATTCTTGTCATTTATTTGTTGCTTGTCCACAATTTTCCTGTTGTTTTTATCTAGAATGTGGCCTTTTGCACTGTTTTTCCTGATGTTGCATAGTTCCTTCATTCTTTGTGGACTAGATGTTCCTTGTGTTCATTTTGCAGATATTTAATCCTTTTACATCACTCCTCCATCCATATCTGCTTTGCCCTTCCTTATTTTCTTCCTAATCAAACTGTCATACATCTTATATTTTTCTTCAATTTTGTTCTTAAAAGTTTTTCCATTTTTCTTAATTTAGTCAAATTTGGTTAAAGCAACGTCAGAAATTACACTTGGCTATAGTATTAGTAGTAGTAGTGGCGTGTGATGCAAGCAAGCAAGTGTATGAGCTTATGCAGTATCAGCCAAAAAAAAAAAAAAATCACACCATTCCCTCCAAATGCCTGTCCAGTAGCTCCTTAAATTTATTATTTAACCTATCAACTTCCACAACGACAGATGGAAGTTTGTTCCAGCAATTAACCACCTGCTGGCTAAAGGCAAATTTCTTTTTCTTTTTTTTATGTAAACCCCAAACACGAGAGGTATTAGAACCTATAGTACTTAGTACTGTGGTTGGGTTGGAGGTTGAGAAGACAAAAGAAGATATTTGTTGATATTGGACTTGAACTTCTAGACTCTAATTTTCAGGAAATACGTATGAAGGAAGGTTGTTAAAGAAAATGGCAGTTGAATGAATAAACGAGGAAGATGAAAAGTTGGTTCTGTGAGTTTGAAGTTGGACAGTAAATGGATGTTGGCTGGTGGCAGCATGTGTTCGGACTGTTTTGAAAGAGAGAGTGGGAATTATAGAAGCCAATTCAGAAGAAAAGTGCCGATGTAAGTATCTGTAGAGGAGGCATGCAGCAGAAACAGTACGTCTATGAGACAGCGAGTGGAGAGACTCTGTTAGAGATGAATCATTAATTAACCTAACTGCCCTCTTCTCAATGGAATCACGAAGCCTTAGAGAGGTTTGGGGCACCACCCCCGATGTGAGAACAATATTCCATGGCAGGGCGGATTTGCGATTTATACAGAGTGAGCAGCTGTTTGGAAGAAAAGTAACGCCGAGAGCGAAAGAGAAAAACAAGTTTTTTAGATGCAGAGGAAGCAATATTTGTAATGTGCTTGTGCCAAGAGAGAGAGATTAGAAGTCAGGGTAATCCCCAAAAGAGATATATCATTTTGCTTAGAAATTGGAGTGTCACCAAAGATAAGCATAGGAGCAGAAGAATCCTTTTTGCGAGATATAAGACAAGACTGGGTTTTAGAAGGGTTGAAATCAACTAAGTTGTCTTTGCCCCACTGGAGAATTACCTGAAGATCGGCATTTAAGGAATTGGTAGCAGATTTTCGAGAAGTTGAAGCTGATTGAGCAGGGCAAGGTTTCACAAAATGGAAAGTGGACTGCAATGTGCTATCATTGGCAAAATTATGGATAGGATTTCCAGTCAATGGAAGAAGGTTATTAATATACAAGAGGAAAAGAGTGGGGGAAAGAACTGAACCTTGGGGGACACATGGCATTAGTGGAGAAGTTAGAAGACAGAGAGCCATCTACCATCACCCTCAGTGAGCGATCAGAGAGAAAACTCGATAACCAATTACAAAAACAGTTGGCAAACCATAAGATGGAAGCTTGTTTAGAAGATCTTTATGCCAAACATGATTGAAAGCCTTTGAGATGTCAAGAGCAACTACTTGTGTTTCACCGAACCTTTCCATTAAATTAGTCCATAAATGGGTAACATAAGCCAAAATATCACCAGTAGATCGACACTGACGGAATCCATATTGGCGATCATTGATCAGACGGAAGGTTTCTAGTAGTTTAAGAGTTGGCGGTTAATGGATTTCTCCATTACTTGAGAAAGAGTAGAAGTAATCGCAGTGGAACGATAATTGGATGGGAAGGATTTGTCACTCTTTTTAGGAACTGGTTGGATATGAGCAAATTTTCAAGCAGAAGGAAAAACTACTTTGGAATAAGAAAGTTAAAAAAGGCGGCAAAGAATAGGAGTAAGTTCAGGAGCACTGGTTTTGAGAACAAGTGCAGAAATACCATCAGGACCTGGAGCTTTCTTAGCATCAAGATTCGTCAAAATCCTTCTAACATCTGTTTGACGGAAGACCACAGGAGGCATTGAATGGAGTGTGTTGGGAATGGTGGGAGATGTTTTACCAAGATCGTTAATACATGAGTTGGAAAAAAAAATGGGATGCTAGCAGGTCAGCTTTATCCTTGGCTGAAGTGACAACAGAACCATCTGGTTTGGACAGAGGTGGGAGCAGAGATGGGCAAAAGTTGCGGCTAATAGCTTTGGCAAGAGACCAGAATGCTTGGCTACCATTAGAGCAAGAAGCAAGTTTTCTACTCTTAGCCTGTTCAAACTCTAGTTTGGACTGGTGAATTACTGCTTTACAATTGTTGCGAGCTTTGTTGTAGGCAGAAAATGAAACTGAATAATTAGAAACAAGCCAATTACGATATGCAACATTCTTCTCTTGAACAGCCTTAGCACATTTATTGGAAAACCAAGGTTTAGATAAAGGACGAGATTTTAAAGTGGAATGTGGGATAAAGGATTCCATTCCTGCAAGAATAATTTCACTGACACGATCTGAACAAACGTTGACATCAGAAGTTTTGAAACAGTAATCCGACCAAGGAAAAGAAGAAAAGAAGTCTCGCAGGTCATCCCGTTTTGCATTCTTGTAATGCCAAAAAACATGAGGTTAGGAATAGCCACGAGATAAAGGTACCATTGGAGAAGGGACAATCACCAAGTTGTGATCTAAAGTGCCTAAAGGACCTCTCACTTCAACAGTGTACTTAGAAGGGTTGTTTGTGAGAAAAAGATCAAGCGTATTGGCTGTATGAATAGGATTGTCCGGTATTCTTGTAGGTAAATGAACAATCTGTGCGGTTATTAGTAATTGCAAAAGCCTCAGTATCTAGACCTGCTGGGTCGGTGTGACTAGAAAATGGAATCCAGCTGGAGTTGTGAACATTAAAATCACCAAGGAAAATTACCTCACTGTTAAGAAAGTTGGACTGGAGAAAGTCAAGTTGCAAAGAGAGGAAGTCAAAGAGCTCCAAGTGATTAGTGGAGTTGAGAGAACGGTAGAGAACAGAGATGAATTTGACATAATGAGGTAGAGAGATTTTAAGCCAGAGAAGATCAAAGAGAGGAGATTTCAAACTGCCAAGTTTCTGACAGGGAATATCAGAACGGACATATGCACAAGTACCACCTTTAAGGCGAAAGGAATCATACAGCGAATAATTTGGGCATCTGAGATGAGCAGTAGTTGAATCAACCGATAACTAAGATTCTGTCAGAAAAAGTACATGGGGTTTGGAAGAGTGCAAGTGGAAATGGACATCGTTAAGATTAGAATTGAGACCACATATATTTGTGAAATGAATTAGGAAGTGTTTGGGAGGTTTAGATCTTTTCGCAGATAAGCTTGCTCTATTAGTTTGACAATTCATGGTGTATTCAGTGGTAAGAAAAAGTCAGGGGGACATGCTGTATGAAGTAATGAAATGTTTGGATATGGCATACACGTGGTAAGAATATACCCAGATCCTTGACATAACATGGCCTCGACAATGCTTCCCGCATACACACTACTCGGATTCCCTCTAGTCACTATCTGGCAGAGTAGAGGTAACAAGATTATACACTAGCTGATCCGGAAGCCTCCTAGAGAGCTACCAATAGAGAACTGTACGTCTATTCTACATCTGTCTTTTCTTAATTTGAATTTTATGCCCCCTTAGGATCGTAATCTGAACAAGTTGAAAGATCCCATCAGAATTCAGCGTGCTCAACCCATTCAAGGTTTACCTGGTCTTGGCGCATTATAGCCTTAGTTGCTAATGCACCAATAAAATCGAAATCAAATCAAATCAACCATTCAAGGCCTTATACACCTCCATCAGATCACTGCGTAGGTGCCTATTCTCCAGCCACTGCAATTTGCAGAACTTAAGCCTCTCTTGGTAAGAGGATCTCTTCATTCCCCTCACTAATCTTGTTGCCGTTCTCTGTACACGCTCAAACAAATCTACATCCTTCCTAAAATGAGTACTCAAGGTGTGGACTGATCATTGCCTTATACAGAGGGAGAATCACCTCCTTTTCTCTGCTCGCAAAATTCCTATATATCATTGACAAAACCCCCATGACCTGCCCTGGCAGCCTGTCTGCATTGCTCAGAAAACTTCATATCTGACTGCACAATTACTCCCAGGTCCTTTTCATTTTCTATCACCTTAAGTGTAGTACCATACAGTTGGTACGTTTCTTTGGGGTTACTTCTACCCATATGCGGTACTTTGCATTTGTCAAGGTTAAACTTAAGTTGCCACTTCTTATCGTATCTGCCCAAATTTTCTCGATCCTGTTGCAGTAGCACACTGCTATTACTGTCATTAACAACCCTGCCAACCTTTGTGTCATCTGCAAACTTCGACACTAACCGCCTGATATACCTTCATCAATATCATTGATAAATGGACCCAACACCAAACCCTTTGGGACTTCACTAATAACATTACTCCACGAAGAGCAGCACCCATTGATTACCACCCTCTGTCTGCTCCCACTCAACCATCCATTGTAGCAACTTACCCTTAATACCATTCTGCTCCAATTTGTGCAATAGTCTTCCATGCAGAAAAGTGTCAAAAGCTTTCCTGAAATCCAAATATATGATATCAAAATTATTTTTTGCATCCAGTTCCTTTGTAACCACATCATAATATCATATCAAATTTGTCAGAGAAGACTTTCCCTTAACAAATCCATGCTGTGTCTGAGTTATTGCTGCAGTCTTGTCTAGATGATCCTGCAATGTGTCTTTAACCAGTGACTCCATTATTTTATCCGGAACAGAAGTTATACTAACTGGTCTGTAATTACTCGTGTCACCTTTCGATCCCCCTTTGTGAATTGGGGATACATTTGCACATCTGCAGTCCGTGGGGAACTCCCCTGAGTCCAAATATATGATATCAAAATTATTTTTTGCATCCAGTTCCTTTGTAACCACATCATAATATCCTATCAAATTTGTCAGAGAAGACTTTCCCTTAACAAATCCATGCTGTGTCTGAGTTATTGCTGCAGTCTTGTCTAGATGATCCTGCAATGTGTCTTTAACCAGTGACTCCATTATTTTATCCGGAACAGAAGTTATACTAACTGGTCTGTAATTACTCGTGTCACCTTTCGATCCCCCTTTGTGAATTGGGGATACATTTGCACATCTCCAGTCCGTGAGGAACTCCCCTGAGTCCAAGGATGCTCTCATAATTATGGCTAAGGGTTTGCTTACTCCTTTAATATAACTGGATAGATCCCATCCACCCCGGGTGCCTTTCTTATGTTTAACTTCAACAATTTCTCCTCCACTTTGCTCTCAGTTATTACAAAATCATTAAGCATCGTGCTACAATTTGATAACCTTCTGCCATTTACAAACCTTAATAACTCATGTGTGAATGTAGATGCAAAATACTCATTCAATTTGTTTGCTCTCTGAGCAGGATCATCACCAGTCGAACCATCTATATCAAGTGGACCAATCAGATTCATCACCTTCCTTTTGGAGTTTATATAAGTAACGAAACCCTTGCTGTTTTTCTTAGCATTCTTTGCCAAAGATTTCTCGTAATCTGCCTTCGCCTGCCTATAATATCACAATGAAGTCAGAAAAATCTCCATATAAATCATGCCATTTTAGTTTAGCCTTAAACTTTGGTAAACTTTTCACTAAAAAGGGAATCTTATGTTTGGTCTATAAGATTCCCGTTTCTTTGTAGTCATGTTTTGCCTCTTTCACATAAAGATGTATTTCAGTAAAATATGCATTAATCAAGAACCACTGTCTAATTTTAATTCAATTATTTCTGCTCTTTCCTTCTTTTAAAAGTTTACATTGTGACATTTTATTACACTGCATGGTAAACTGAAAAAGCGATAAGCATATGTAGCTGCCTTATGTGTAGGTCACAAAAACAAAATGTGCAGGCATAGGATATGACATTGCTCTTATTAATATTTTACCTGTACTGGAAGAGGGTTTGATCATATAATGTAGCCATTTGTTGTTGCCTGTTTAGCACTTACAGCAAATTGATTTCTCTCTAAACATTGATGTATTATGGAAACACATTTGCTATAAAAAAATTGGCAATATTATTAATAGCCACTTAGTGCAAGGAAGCCACAGTCTTTTGCTTCCCCGGCCAAAAAAAATAAAATAAAAAATAATAATAAATAAAAATAAAGTAGATTATATAATAGAAAACAAATTTTATGCTTCCCTTTGCATGTAGGTAACTATCCAGTTTCCTGTGAATTTCTTGAAACTGTCAGCCTCAACTACCTGCAGAGGCTACTTGTTCGGCTAATCAATGATTTCCTGGCTAATAGCAAATTTCCTACAATTGAGTCTAAACATCTCTTCCTGTAATTTGAATTTATGATCCCTAGTTCTGGAATTCTTTATAGTTGTGAAAATTTCACCTTCATTCATTTTACTAATCCCACTAAGAACCTTATAAATCTCAATCAGGTCCCCGCTAAGGGGCCTGATTGAGGTTTATAAGCCTTTCCTCATACAGTTGCTCCTTTGCTGATCTCACCATGTGAGTTGGCCATCTTTGGACTCAAGAACCTCAATATCAGATGAGGTCTCTTACCTTAATTGCCTTACAATTACAGTGGGATCAAGACGTTTATCGAATAGGTATTGTTCGATAAATCAGTGATAGGACAACATGGCTTTCCTGGCCACCTTTTTTTACACTGCTCACTTCTTATCTGCCCATATAGTAACTCCCAGATCCCTTTCTTCAACCCCCACCAAGTGTATAAGTTTATTCTGGGTTGTATTCCCCAAGTGTAAGACCTTGTAGTTTGCTGCATTAAAACTAGATTCCACTTTGTGTGCAGATTTTGACTTGTCACCATTTACCCCTCGTCAGTGTATTTATAAAAATCAGAAACAGTGGTGTCCAAGAACCGATTCTGACGTTACATCAATCTGAAGAATATCCATTAATCACAACCTTCTGTCCTACAGTCTATCCAGCAATCCTAACGTGTTCCAGGTTATACAGCTCTCTCTCTCTCTCTCTCTCTCTCTCTCTCTCTCTCTCTCTCTCTCTCTCTCTCTCTCTCTCTTGACAGAGGCAAATGCCTTGCTAAAATCAATATAAACTGTGGTAACATCTCATGAGGATCTATCAAATCCCTTGCTAAAATCCAAATAAACTATGTCAAAATTAATCCAGCTCATGAGTAACTGTGTTAAAATAGTTTTAGAGGTTAGTTAAACATAATTTTCTCTTAACAAACCATATTGTGTGTCCTTCAGAATGCCATTTCTATCTAATGTCCCTGGATTGCACTATTAATCATTACCTCTAAGATTTTTACTACCATAGAAAGTCAGACTAACTGGTCTGTAGTTATGGACTTCATTCTTAGAATCATCTTTATGGGTTGGCAATGTGTTGGCACTTCTCTAATCCAAAGGAATCTCTCTCTCTCTCTCTTCTGAGTCCAACGATACCCTAATAATTGACCTTAAACAAAATTATTGGGTACATTCCATCAGTTCTGGGTACATGTAGATACTCATCGCACCCTTCATAAACCCCTTGTCTGTAGATTACTTACTCCCACTTTCGTTATACATTCTTCCATCTGACTCAGCAAAAGTTCTTTTCACACTCAGGCTGCTTTTGATAAGAAGCATGACCCCCACCACCCCTTTTGCCTTCCCTAAATATATTATATATACCATGAGGAACTCGTCATCTCAGATTTCCAGGTGGAACCCCATTTTTGTTAGCCCTGTTATGTCAGCATTAGTTATCCCAGTCAGGAGTTCGAATTAACCTAATTTATTGTCAAACACCTGACACCACTGTAGACGCAATTAAGAATATATTTACTACCCTTGAAGTTATTTAGGCTTGTTTCCTTAGCTTTATCTTTCTGCTCATTTGGAACGTTACCACTCTCAGAAAAAAAAAAACATCTTATCAACATAGGTTGTTGTGGCAACAGATGAGAATTCTTGAGCTGAGTACAAGCATTAATTTGACTGATATCAGATAAACATGTGACATATTAACCCCCCCCCCCAAAGCAGTTTCCCTCAACACTTACAGTATCCTCAGAGATACTGGTGGGGGGGGGGAACCTGCACCACCTCTGTTCAATAGAATACTGTTTCTACAAAATAGATTCCTCCTACCTACAAGTGCAGACCACACTGTAAAAATTCTCACCTAGAGCCTTGCAGAGTCCCTCAAGTTTTGAGTTAATTCACAAGGCTTATAAACCCTACTATCATGTTTATGGGCAGAATTGCAGACACATACACTTCTGACCTAACTCATATCATTTTTTTCAGCATTGTCTTACGTATACCCAACAGATCATCAGGTCTTGTTTATTTAATATTGTTAGTCCCCACATGAATAATGATGCTGTCTTTACTCTCTCTAAAATCTTATAATCTGTTGGTAACATCTTCAGTTGTGGCTTTTGGCAAACACACCCTGGTTCTGGTCCACCTATCATTATTACAAAAAATTTAACCATTTACCTGACAGTAGTCTCCCAATAAAACTAAGTCTTTTTCAATCAGAATATATCATGAGAAACATCTCGAATTCAAAATGTAAACTTGCCATTTAGTATCACCTGCATAGTTACCCTATGTGCAAGAACATTGTACTCATTTTGAATTTCATCAGTTTTCGTCATTCTGTTGCAAAGATTAAAATGTGGTTTTTACACCATATAGTACAGTATTTTTATAATGGATGGCAAGTAAAATGTTTTAGGTGTTGAGGATAAAGTGAAAGTCATTAGAGAAATAGAAAGCAGGAAGAATTGTGCTGTTCCTCACAAATTTAAGTCATTGAACTGCACATAATTTGGAATTTAAAACAAAATTTGAAAATAATTATAGTCATTTGAAAAGATTTGTAAGGTAAGTGGTCCACTTTTGTTTGGAGAAAATGCCGTGTATCCACTTGTTTGATAGATTGACTTAAATTGCTTCACAGCGTATGTTTTGAAAAAATTGCAGGTGAAACAAAAGATATGAATAATACAATTGCTCTGGTGGGATTAAATTTAGGGGCACAAATGCATGAAGGGTGTGTGGACAGATGCATTTTCAGTGCAGATTAGACATGATTCCTTTTTTAAAATTAACTCCTGACAGAACATTAAAATTCAAGGGGGGAAAGTGTGTGGGCTGTGAACTGTCAATAGATCAGTCATTGCAACAGGAAATAAATGATTATCATAGGAAAATCTAAAATCCCACAATGTTTCAAGATGAACATTGTTCCGATTGCAGTTGTCATGGGTATTTGTGAATGCTTCCACTTCTCTCCTCTATTGCATTCCGTTACCAATGCAATTGAGGATAATTCCCTTATAATTTAGCTTTATTTGTCAAAATATCTGCACCTTCTGTGAGGAATAGCCATTTTATTTAGATTATTCAAACTTTGACATCAGTTGCTCTCAGTTGTGAAATGAAAGAAGTACTTTTGCTTTCTTAATTTTTTATTCTCTTATGTAGACTCTGAAGGGGGCAGTAGCATTATTACCATTTTGACAATAGCAGAAGAGAAGATAAACAGAAGACATTTTTGTTCGTTGAATATTGTTGTCATTTATAGTCTGCCAAGCCCTATTTACTTATTTTGACTGAATCCCAGTTGTCAATTGATTGAACTACTGCTCATCTCAGTTGTCCTAATTATTCGATGTACAATTCCTATGCTTCAAAGATGATACTTTCTTCTCAGATATAACAAAATCATTTAGCTTTCTATTAGAATTTGCTACTTTGCTGTCATCTCTATTCCTAAAAAGTGCCTCATGTGTGCATATAGATGTAAATCATTCTATCAGTTCTAATTTATTTTACATTGTATCTGTTTAGTTTGTCAGAAACCTGCACAGAATCATTGACAGTTAAACCATTCACCTTTAGTGGACCAGTGTGAGTCATCCCTTTCCTTCCAGTTTATATAAGTAAAGAAGTCTTTGCTACTTTCCTTTGCCAAAGATTTCTATGCCTTAACTTGATCAATATCCTTTGCCAAAGATTTCTATGCCTTAACTTGACCAATATCCTTTGCACTTGATTGCAGACTATTTTATATCTACTGTAGGCTTTTCTATTATCTGATACTATAAGCATTGAGTGTAATTTTCTTCTCTGCTATAAGTCTTATCAGTTCATTGTACATCCACTTTGTTCTAAGCCTTGACCACTATCTCTTAGGCAGTAAAAAAAGTTTAGTTATTTCTCTTATTACTTCCCTAAAGGCAAGAATTTCCTGTTGGTAACATCATGAGTTCCCACTGCATATAACTTAAGAATTCTGAGACTATTGTTGTCACTTTTCCTAGAGCAAAATCCCTTCCAGTTGTCCTTGACTGTAGTTACATCTTTAAGTAAATCCAACATCAATACACTATGATCACTGCCACCTAATGGTTCTTTTATTTACAGATTCTTATGGAGAGTCTGTAATAATCAGATCAAGTGTATTGTTTTCTCTCTTTGCCTTTCTAACATGTAGGGAACGGTCATCCACAAAAGCCTTATTGTTGTGTGAGTGACTTAAACCCATAAGTCAATATCTGGAAAGTTAAAATACTCCATTATAAGACATTCTGATTTACTGGCTCACTCTTTTTATAGTCATTCATCATACTAATCATGGTCAGTTGGCCTATAACACACCACTACTCTCATTTTTGTTTTCCAAATGCCTGTGTCACACTAGATGACTCAACATTGCATTGACTTGGTTTTTGTGCTTCTTCACTAAGAGCATAACCTCCTGTACTCCATCCTGTCTCTACACTTTGTACTCCCCACGTTGAATTTCTGCATTCCTTATGGCTGAGTGACACCATGTCTCCAAGATCCCTACAATGTGCCTTTGATGACTTGTGCAGTACTTCAAATTCATCAAATATATTCAGTGCTCACAGCATAAGTGTACATGCAAATGTATATTCACCTGTTTTAGCCTTCAGTAAATCTAACACAACCCATGTAATTGCTTGTTTCATGATAATCCCCAGACTGCCTTGTAATCTCTGACACCTTGTTTTTCAGGTTGTTGCATGTAAAAGCAATGCAAGGATCATTTACGCTTCTCTTTCTACAACTACTGTTAATCTCTCGATTTTTTTTTTTTTTTTTTTTTTTTTTTTGAGATTTGGCTATAACATGTTACTACTCTCATTTTTGTTTTCCCAGTACTTGTGTCACATCAGACTGACTGAACGTTGCATTGCCTTGGTTTTTGTTCTCACCACCTGTCTGAAGTAATGCAAGGATCATTTGCACTTCTGTCTGGAGCTATTGTTAATTTATCAGTGTTTGTGTCCTTCTAGTTATGCATATGCTCAGCCTATGAGGGTCATTATCAGAATATCTTCCAGTCTTTCACCCAGGAAGGAGTTCCACAGGGTCATTTCTCCATGCCATACTCTTCGCCATCAGAATAAATCAAATGACACAAAAACATTGCTGATACTGTTGAAACGTATGTGTTAATGATCTTACTATTTATTTATTTATTTATTTTTTGGCTGATGCTGCATAAGCTTGCTTTCTTGCATCAAATGCCTCTACTAATGCTAATGCTACTATCATTCACTCTCAATGCTGGCAATCTCTATTGACTTTGCTGGGGTATTTGACTCACTCTGGTGGCCTAGTGTCCTTAGGAGACTCCACCAGGCAATTGCCCCACAAAACCTATATAAGATAATAAACAGCTACCTTACAGACAGAAGTGTCTCAATGTGTACAAGGTTCCAGGAATTGACACGCCCTGTGAATAAAGGCTGCCTGCAGAGTTCAATCCTTGGCCCATTGTTCTGGGTGAATTTTTGGCCTTGCATCTGGGTCTTGTGGAAAGCTTGGCCTTTGCAGATGACATGATTTTCCTTGTAAAAGGTCTGCAATCAAGTGCAATTTGTATTACTATTATTATTATTATTATTTGTATTATTATTATTATACAAATAATAACAAAACTATGCAAATATTTACAAAAACTAAAATATATTCAAAATGCTAAAATATTTACAAAATACTAAACTATTTACAATCATATGGGATGATGGATCCCTTCGTTAGCTGACATTAATATACAAAAAATGTTACAATGGAATATCAAATGATGCTGGACGTGGTCATGTATTATACAGTGAAGCACTTGCTCGAGGTTGGTGAATGTTAAATGGAAGGAACACAAATGCGTTACTGGGCAGAATCAGAAACCTGACATAGCAAAGTGGTCAGGAGCGTGAGTGCAGTAGCACATGCTCTTTGAGTGGACCGGGGTTCAAGCCCGTGACTGCTAAATATGATTAACATTTGTATCGATGATTTATTGTAAACTCCACTGACCTGGTGTTTATGGAACTAGAAGCAAAAGGCCTTTTCTTAAATGACCTATGTAAACGCAGGTAAATGGTGATATTTATTCGACCTTGAGAATGGTGCATGGTGGGTTAGCCAATGGGAGAAGAGGGATGCAGGTCACATGTTACAAGTGGGGGGGAGCAATGATGTCATTACAAATGTACAAGTAAATAATTACATAAGTCATTTCCCGATTACATATCAATCAGTGCATGCGTTTTGACGGGTGCCTTTTATGTAGAAAAGATTTGACTTACTCTGACATACTTCTACATAAAATGTAGAGAAGTGTGTATTTTTACCTTTATATATTCATTCCTTTGTCTTTTTTTAACATAAAGTTTGTTTATATATTTTTAATTATATATAAATTACATTTATGTATTATTCATTCATATATTTTTTGTGTAAGGTTATACGTGTAGAAGCTTACATTTTTCATTGTTGTACAGTAAACCCCCGCTATTCGCGGTATCTGTATTCGCGGTTTCGCGTATTCGCGATCGCCGATTTAATATAAAATGAAACCTAAAAAAATGTGAATTTTAAAGCGCCGTGAATATTTTCCGCCATAAAAAACATGGGCGTGGCTAAAATTATCTTTCCCGGTCAAAACAGCGCTCAGTGGGTGGGGGAAGAGGGGTGACAAAAACGCGAGCGTGGATGTTTCTCGCTAATCCTTGTTCAGTATGTGCTATGCGTTTGTCATGGAAGGTTTCGTCGTTTGCTTTTAATTTTTATGTTTATAAATTGAATAAATTTATCAATTTAAAAATGATATGCTTACAAAAATGATAAATCTACCGTTTTGCAGTGTAAAACAGACTTTTTCGAGTGTATTAACGGAAGAAAGTGACTTTATTGTGGACAAGTTCTTTCTAACCCCTACAAAAATATGACTACATACGAATAAAAAGAGAAATGTGAAAATATCAAAGAAGGTGATGACATTAGCGAATAAAATTGAGTTATTAGACAAAATTTCTAATGGTGAAATTGTCTCCTCAGTGGCAAAACATTAAAAAATCAATGAGTCAACGGTACGATCAATCAAGAAATCGGAAGAAAAAATCCGCCGTAGTGTCCGTGAAAACGCGCTAATTGCTTAAAAAAATTTGCTCTGTAACTCGTGATGTTAAATTATAAAAAATGGAAAAAGCTTTAAATCTGTGGATAGAAGACCAAACTCAAAATAAAATTCCGTTAAGTTCACTCATCATTCACGAAAAGGCAAAACTCCTTTATCAACACTTTAGCGAAACTGGTGATAGCACTGGCGTGATGTTTTTTTTTTTGCTAGCAAGCAAAAGCGCTGGTTTGAAAGATTTGTTTGAAATTTCTAATAAATATTACATTTAATATTAAATTGTTTCTTATTTTCATTTCGATGCCATATTCTTGCATTTCACTAAGTACTGTCTATGTACATAGTCATATTATGAAGGTACATATAATACATTCATAGACAAAATTTTAGACTAGTTTTTCTTATACATTTCATACTTTGGAACGGAACCCCTTTATTACTATGGGAGCCATAACTCAGTATTCACGTTTTCGGTATTCGCGACATTTCTCAGGAACGTAACTGTACTTTAAATGCCGTTTTTAAGACAATCTCACTGTGGATGAAGAACTTTGACATTAACCCAGAGATATACTCATTCTTTCACAATGAGTATATCTCTGTATTGCAATATGTACTTTATGTAAAAAGTGCTATTTATTTAAAATGAATGCCTGTATGTTGTGTTTCTAGCCATTTTTGGAGACCTTCATTAGTGTGACAACCCTTAGTGATGAAAAATATTCACTTTGTATGAAATATTTCATGACTGTTAGATGCCTTTCTGTTGGTATCTAACAGTCATTTCAGTACATTTTATTTAAAGCATAGTGCAATAATAAGATAAATCATGGTAAGATTCCTTCACAACACGAGATGGAAGAAGTTGGTACCAGCTTGCTCAGTTGATACATAAAAGACACACTGTCCTACTTGTAAATTTTTCACTACACATATTAAACCCAAAAAAAGGGTTTAATATGTGTAGTGAAAAATTGAGAAAAATATTAGATGTGTAATAAATATTTGTAGTTTAAAATGTCCATTATAGATTGTGTTAATATATTTCTGAAATTTTTTTTAAATAAAAGTCTGCTGAAGTGTTAAATGCATGTTTCTCTCCACTATATAATAGTTTCAAAACTTTAGCCATTACCGAAGTATGTTAAGTAAGAAGAGTGATGAAGAAATAGAACTTCTGCGAAGTAGTCCAAAGGTTAGTTGGTTAGCCTATAATAAAGTTCATGCTTGAATATATTTCCTTTTAAAGTCAATTTTATTAAATTTTTATAAAATCACTTTTTATTAAATTTCAGATGAGGAGTAGAACATAATTAAATTGAAAAAGTTTTTGTGGATGAAGAATTGTAATGGGTATTGAACCCAAGTGAAATGAGATGCAAAAGAAACTATAGTTTGGGAGAACATAATGACTTTTTGACTCTTGCTATTTGAGATGTATTTTATTTTTCTTCTTCTGTAGAACCTGATTGAAAAGAGGTATTAAGTAGTCACGAACTTCTGATAAAGAATTTATTATTACTGAACCCATGTATGGCAAAACTACTTATTCAGTGTAGTGCCACTGTTTAATAAATCTGAACAATAGTTTGTGGGCTACCACTTTTGTGTTCAGGTACTGTGGGGTTCAGGTAAAATCAGGTACACTATATATTTGCGTTTGTGTCAGGATGAGAGGTGCTTGTGATGTGAATGTTGAAAGCCATGGTATGAGAAAGAATTAAATGAAGCCACCACTTTATATAACATAATAGATTAACTTGCTTTTATTGAAATGTTGGATAACAAATGTTGGAATTGGAAACACCTCGTTATCAATGAATAAACAATTCAGCACTGTTTTGCATGACCAGGCCTGTTATAGTGGCTTATGGACTTGGATTTGCATGGAGTACATGAACATTTTGTGTACTTCTTGCAGATCCAATTAAGGCCCACTGTTTGGAAGAAAAGATGTATGAAGTGTGTGTTCTTTCTAGGAGGTTATATTGAAAAATAATTTTCATTGCTCTATCCTGTATTTTGTGAGATAGAAATTTGGAGACCTTATAATTTGAATATCTCATATTGCATTAAATTACATATATGACTTTTTCCCAAGAATATGTAGAGAATGTGAAATGTTACTGTCTAAAATATCGCAGTGATAAGGCAACCTGAAAATGATTTTCCTTATTTCAATAGTTACCGCTTTAGTTTTGTGACTGTATTGAAATAAATTTAGAATCATACTGATTTGTTGTCCTGATTAATTTATATGACAGGAGGGGGGGGGGGGGTACAGCAACAACTTCGGATGTTGCTTGCTGTACTATCCTTACAAGATGCACATGCTACAGCAGCTAAAACATGGTGATGCAGATATTCATTTCACATACATACTTTGGTTCAGGCACGAATGACAGTGGATATCACTTGGCCATGGAACATCCTTGGTGAATATGCACAACTGTCACATTTGAGCAACAAAAAACCCTCGAGTTGTCCGAGAGATCCCATTGCATTCTCCAAAAGTAACAGTGTGATGTGAATTTATGGCAACATTCATGATTGGGCCATATTTTTTTGAACAGGTAACACCGACTGGACCCCACACCTGCTCCGTCACTGGACAGCGATATTATGAAACGTTGGCAAATTTCACAATACCATAGCTGAAACAACATGGGTGCCTTCAGGATACCATATTCATGCAAGATGGTGCACCACCCCACATCCACTGTTGTGTCCAGAGATTGCTAAGGCAACACCTTACAGATGAAGGTCATCAGCCGTTTCCAAACATCTTGGCCACAATGATCACCAGACCTCACCCCGTGCGACTTCTGGTTGTGGGGTTTTTTCAAGAACCAGGTGTATCGGGACAGATGTCAAACTCTGGCAGATCTGAAGGACAGCATTAGACGTCATGTGCTGGCTATTGCAGTTGACATGTTAAGTTCTGCTAGAAAATGCTGTTCTTCAAATGGAAACTGTTGACCAAAATGGAGAACACATTGAACAATTGTAGTGCTGTTCAAGTGATTTGTATTGCCACAGCGCCATACAGTGACAAATTTTGTAACTAATGTCTTTTTTCCAATAAATGGCGAGTGCATTCTTTACTGTACCTGTTGTCCAAATTTCTCTTCAGTACGAGCCTTAGAACTTGCTCCAGAGCCCTCTACATAGGGATACTTTAATTTTAACAACCCTGTATTATTCAGTTAAATCTGCTATCTCACAGGCTTCTGTGGCAATACAGATGATCTAGCAGATTTACTTCAGCAAATGATTCTTTGGTGTTTTCTTATAGGAAACTTATCTAAATCCCTAAGTATCTGCTAGGGTAAGAAACTATACCATGTAGATCACAAAATCCCAAGTAATTCTATTCTTCTGTTTCACATAAGGGATTTGGGATTTTTGTTGGATCCAACATAGCATCCAGTCTTATTCCTCAAACTATCCTAGAAATAGTGACATTTGATCCAAATTAGTGTTTTGGATCAAATTACATTTGATCCAAATTAGTGTTTTGGGAGTCAGGAGCGAGGGACACCTGGTCTGTACAACAGACCCTTATTGGAGCTTCCAGGGATTACCTGAAAGCTCAAATTCCTGTTTCAGTTGAGAATTGAAACAGGAATAAGTGGGAGTAGTAGGGGAGAAAGGGAGGGAAGAGAAAAAGAGGATAGAAAGTTGAGAAGGAAGAGACTCCAATGGAAAATGAAAATTAGAAAGAAGACCAGCAAACTAACCCGGTTAACAAACCATATTTTAACTTTGTATTCATAACAAAACTTATGTTATGGATAAAAAAGTATGTTAAACCAATAGAAAATTTTTTTTCTATGTCAAAGCATTTAAAATATTAGCTAAACAGTTAAGGATATTATAGAAAAGCACCATAATGACTATAGTCAAATGTGAAGGTATATACAATTTAATTAGTAACAAGAAGAAACAATTAGAGGAAACCAACACAATCATTGGCCATTAGGACAAAATAAGTACATCAAGTTTTTAAATAACTAAGACACCTACTCAAATAGGTGCCAGATAATGATCACACATCCTGCTATTGCGATGGCAGAGATACATTTTATAAAGGTCTTAATAAAACATTAAAATAACTATAGTAGCACTCACTGTGAACGTAGCGGCAGACTTGACATCTTTAAAAAGGTCTTAGTTAAAATTTTTCACCAATCAGTACAAGCAATTGGTAGTACAACTACACTCAGTGTCAGTTCTTAGGATAGTATACAGTCACTTTCAGTTAACGTCTATGATAGGTCCAAGTACAACTCTGTTCGATGTAAGTCCCAAACCAAACCAGAGTGGTTAGCATGCCGAAGGCTCTGCAATGGGAATAAAGCCCAATTAGACACAGTCCATTATAAAACCATGCATTGGTGATGGAACAATATCACTCAAACACAGTCCCTGAGAGACAAACTAACAATAATTTAGACATCTAGCAGTTTTAAGCAGTTAGTGATCAGCACGCTGAGCAGCCTGTAGCAATGTGAAACAAGCATAAATCAGTATATTTGTGTTTTGAATCATAAGACAGCATTGGTTCTTACAAGTATATAATCTGACTGTGAAGATAAAATCACCACCTGATTTATAGGTGACAATTGACAGACTTAAATAGATAACAATTGACAGCCTTATGTACATATATATATACCCTCCAGCTGTGAGTAAACAGTGCAAGGCCAGGGACGAAATTGCTACCTTGCAATTTCATTTAATTATCAACTAAATTACAGTAATTACCATAAAAGTTATAACAATTGTAACAAGTAATCAAACTCAGCAAATCCACAATGCTGAGAAACTTCTTCCATACAGAAGAATTTAGCCATCAGACTAAATATCTAATTATTACTCAAAATACGTTTTCTTTGTTGATCAGCATAATGACTAGGGCAAGAAAGTTCTCTTTATTTGCCACTAATTGATCCATATTCTCAGAGCTATACACCTCAGTAAAATTTGCATTTGATTCCTCAAGTCTGCATAAAAATTACACTCGAAAAGCATATGTTCTATAGTTTTATCAAGGGCACAAAGGAGAGGCTGCTAAACCCAAAGCATGTAATTTATGATAAACATTCCCTTGTCCTGTCAGTAAGAATAATGTGTTGAGTCCAGGACAGAACCAATTAGTTTGTTTACTACTTTCAAAGACATGGGGAAAAATTTATAAGTCACTCTCCCCAAAGGGGCAGCAGACCATTCTGTCAGCCAAGCTTGTAAACATTCATTTTTAATACGAGACATATCTAGTTTTTCAGATACATTTATGTCAATAATATAATGGTCTATTCTTGCTGGTATGTTTTTTCATCGAATGTAAAGTACATAGTGAGCTATTACTTCAAAATGTATAGGAATTCTACCACAAACAACCTGAGTAATGGTGGACACTGTCCTGCAATTTCGAGAAGTGACCAAAGGAAAGAATCTCTGTGCTTGCAAGAGATACTTTTTAACTGAAGAATGATAAATTTGATATCCCCAAATGCCTGTAGCATAGTAGATGATGGAGCGAAACACACATTTGTAGTATTATTTCAGTGTGTTTAATTTAATGCCCCAAACAGATTTACTAATTCTAACTATCATTCCTGTTAGAACTTTTATTTTATGCAGGATATACCTTGCGTGTGAAATGAAATTTAACCTGTCATCTAATATGACACCCAAGTACTTGTAGTTACATTCCAATTTAATTTATTAGTTATTTAATTTAATGTTAGGAGGTACCGATTTACATTTAAATTTCCCTTTAATAACATCTGTTTTGTTTTTGAAGTGGGATTTCCAATTTGTGCATCTGGCACCAGGTAAAATGGTCCGAAAAGACTTCATTTGATATGTGTTCTTGTTTCCGTCTAGAATTCCCAGAAACTAGAATAGCCTCTCTAGTAATGTTCCTTACATTCCCTGAGGGCAGCTTTTTTAGTAACATTCCTAGTAATTTGGCAGGAACCAGCAGAAACCACAAGACTGAGGTCCTGAAAGTAGTATGTGGTTAACCTGTGGTGCAGAGATCCTGGCTTCTCAGAACCTTGGACGATTTGCCACCACAAGGTGTCAAAGTCCCCTTTGAAGTCCACAAAGAGGCCAACAACGTAATTAGAATTAGAGGCAGTGACCAGATCTAAAGCATACCTAATAGCATCAGTTGTACATTTATTTTTAGTAAAACCAAATGGTATAAAAGTAAAACTTCAGCCTGAGGGAAATGGACCATAATCTGCCACGCAGGTCCAATGCAGGTTGGCAGATCAACCATATTCAGCAGTCAGGTGCTTGAACCCCTGTCTCAAAGAGCGTGTGCTACTGCACTCCTGCTCCTGACTACTCGGCTATGGAAGCCGTTTTGCCTATCTGCCTGTAAATTTTTACCCAAATAATAATTGTTAAATCTGATAATAAGTTTCTCAAGGACTTATCCAAGGGTAGGAAGAAGTGTTATGGGTCTATAAGAAGAAGACAAATTTACAATCTCCTCAAGATTTTTGAGTAAAATTTTGAGGTTGGCCTGCTTCCACTGTTTTGGGAAGTAACCATCTACAACACAAGTATTCACCAAGGTGATGAATAGTTGGGGGTGCACTGTCCACTCTTTTTAACACAGCCACTTCTAACAGGTCCAGTCCAGGACATTTATCATCATGTATAGTAGAGTTGGCCTCAAAAGTCACAAATTCAGTAAAAGGGTCCTCGTGCGAAGGTCCAGCGTAAGTAATTTGTGCAAACCTCATCAGTGTCTGCTCTGTGTATTCTGGATAGGAATCCACAGAATTATTCTTGAGGATAATTTCATCCAAAATTGTGCCCATGGAGTCATTCCACATAAGAGTACGTTTTCAGTTGTGATTGAGGAAAATAACTTCAGGAGGGTGAAGTTTTTCCATAACAGTTTTATAATACATCCCCCATGGCTCTTTGTGCACAATTGTCTGAACCAAACGATCCCATTCCTGTCATGATTTTTTTGATTAAAGTAAGATCTCCGAGCTGACTTGTATAATTCAACAAGATGAGTAATCTTCTCCTGTCTTTGGTTATTTCTTTTGGATTGTTGCATGCCCCACCTGGTAGTTTTCACATTATTTCTTAATTCTGTTAAAGTTTGAGTCCAAGGAACCGAATTTAACCTTCTCTTTTTCTTTTGCAAGCTTGTATTGCACGCAACTGTAATCAACCTCAACACCCCAGAGAAACGTACCGTGTGGTACTACACTTAAGGTGGTAGAAAATGAAAAAGACCTAGTAGTAATTGTGCAGTCAGATATGAAGTTTTCTGAGCAATGCAGACAGGCTGCCAGGGCAGGTCATGGGGTTTTGTCAATATTATATAGGAATTTTGCTAGCAGAGAAAAGGAGGTGATTGTCCCTCTGTATAAGGCAATGGTCAGGCCACGCCTTGAGTACTGCGTACAGGTCTGGAGACCTCATTTTAGGAAGAATGTAGATTTGCTTGAGCATGTACAGAGAAGGGCAACAAGATTGGTGAGTGGAATAAAGGGATCCTCTTACCAAGAGAGGCCTAAGTTCTGCAAATTGCAGCAGCTGGAGACTAGGCACCTGCAAGCTGATTTGATTGAGGTGTATAAGGCCTTGAATGGGTTTAGCACACTGAATTCTGATGGGATTCTTCAACTTGTTCAGATTACGAACCTAAGGGGGCATAAATTCAAATTGAGGAAAGAGCTATATCTACAAACAGGCCTATGGGGCTGGGAAATTCCATACTATAATAATTAATGGTAAACACCAGCCAAGAAATTAAACTGAAAATTTAATATAAAATAAAATAAAATAAAATAATATACAGTAAAGTGTAAATAAAATAAAATACAGTAAAGATTAAAATATAGATACAATATAGTTAAAAGCAGTAAAATTATCTAAAATAAACTGGGTTAAAAGCGATAAAACAATGAAACCTGGAGCTTTCTGAGACTGCCGTCTCCTTCTTCAACAGCATACTACTAGTGCTAAGACACATCCTTAAGTAGCAGGTCCATGGCACTCATGCACGTAGTCATCAGACACATGATCTACATTCTCCATGCGCGTATTGGAAAAAGAAGTGGCTCGGAATCGTGTCAAACAGAACCGGTCATCCCTTCTGACGACAACTGCCTCAAACAGGGGGTGTAAACGGGTCCCCCTGTCCCTATTAATAGTATTGTGACTGGATGAACCGATTCCCAAGCTCTCGAGCCACTTGCGTTCCCAAAATCCATGGGCGCGGTCAGTAATGACCGCATCTTCAGGTGAGATCCGGTGCTACTTTTCCCAGAAATGCTCTGCCACAGCAGACCTCGCATAGTTAGCAGTCTTGATAGCGGTCGTGTATTCCCCCAGACGGTCCTTTAAACATCGCCCCGTTTCCCCCACATAACACTCCTCACAGTTTGGGCACTTAATATCGTAGACCACATTGCTAGTATGGTCCTGGGCTACGGCGGGATCTTTAACTTGAGATATCACTGTGTGCAACCTCCGACCCGGAAGTTGCACACAGTGGGTCTGGCACTCCCACAGTGCCCGTACAATGCGTTCTGAAAGGCCCGGATAGTAAGGAATGTATGCAGTAGCCACAGGGGCAGGTGACTCCCTACGATTGGACTCAGCCCTATAAATATATTTGTCCAAGACCCTCTGGGGGTATCCACATTTCCTCAGGTCTGCCGTGACTCTGCAAATTTCCATTTCCTTTTCATCAGGGGTACTACAGTGGGTCCCCACCCTATTCAACAATGCCCTGGCTACACTGTTCTTATGATGATAAGCCTGTGCTGAGCTGTAATGAACAAATTGGCCACGGCACATAGGCTTTCTGTAGATCGTTGTTTTTAATCTAGACCCATCTCTGCTAACCAAGACATCCAGAAACGGGAGGGACCCAGCTTCTTCCACCTCCGAGGTAAATTGTATAAATGTGGAGAAGCTGTTGAGTAAATTGAGCACCTCATCTTCCTTTCCCTTTTTTAAAATGGTGAACGTATCATCCACATATCTCCTCCACTCACGCATGGGGAAATCCAACTGATGAAAAACCCTAGTTTCCAGTTCCTCCATTGCCAAATTGGCCATGATGGCACTGATGGGGGAACCCATGGCCGTGCCATGGACCTGCTTATACATAACTTTTTGAAAAACCATAGTAGTGCTTGCGAGGCAAAATTAAACGCCTTTACAAATATCATCAATGCTTAGTGAAGATGTAGCACCCGTTCCAAGGCCAATCTTACACAATGCACCCCATGTTCAATGGGGATACATGTGAACAAAGATACCACGTCAAACGAAATCATAAATTCATCTTCACCTATAGATTGGCTTCTTATAAAGTTCACAAATTCCTTGCTATTCCTGATTACTAAACTGGAGCATCCCACTATAGGAGAAATGACTCCAGCTAAAAACCCAGATAAGTCATAAGTGGGACTACCCACAAATGATACTATAGGTCTCAACGGAATGCCCACCTTGTGCGTCTTTGGGAGGCCATAGAACTGGGGTAATCGACAACCTGAGGCATGAAGAGACCAATAAACTTCTTTAGTTATTTTACCAGCCTTATGCCATCCCTGTATGATGTTGTTGACTTGTCTCTCCAAACCAGCTAACGGATTTCGATGGGTAACTTTATATATGTTGCTATCCTGTAAAAGATCCAGAACTTTTGCACAATAATCATCCTTATTCAGTACCACTGTGGATCTGCCTTTGTCGGCAGGTAACATTATGATATCCTCATCTTTTCTAAGTTGTCTTAATGCTCTTTCATTGTATGTGACTGAGATTAGAATGTGCTGTCCTGGTCTGACTCAAAATAGCCACAACCCTGACCTGTATCTCATCAGCTTGGGTAACAGGTAGCTTGTTGATAGCTTTTTCCACTCCCATGGCTATCTCTGCAATGTGAGGCCTGGCAGGTACCAAAGCAAACTTTGGACCCAGGCTCAATACTTTAAAAAAGGGAAAGGAAGATGAGGTGCTCAATTTATTCAACAGCTTCTCCACATTTATACAATTTACCTCGGAGGTGGAAGAAGCTGGGTCCCTCCCGTTTCTGGATGTCTTGGTTAGCAATGGGCTAGATTAAAAACAACGATCTATAGAAAGCCTATGTGCCGTGGCCAATTTGTTCATTACAGCTCAGCACAGGCTTATCATCATAAGAACAGTGTAGCCAGGGCATTGTTGAATAGGGTGGGGACCCACTGTAGTACCCCTGATGAAAAAGAAATGGAAATTTGCAGAGTCACGGCAGACCTGAGGAAATGTGGATACCCCCAGAGGGTCTTGGACAAATATATTTATAGGGCTGAGTCCAATCGTAGGGAGTCACCTGCCCCTGTGGAGGCGCCTCCGTAGCCAGGTGGGAAGGAGCAGCAGTGTGTAGCACATGTTTCTTGATTAGACCGGGGTTCGAGCCCGTCACCACCAAATACGGAGGATGCGGAAAGGTCAGGGAATGACCACCGCATATCCCGGAGCAATATGGCCTTAGTTGCTAATGCTCCTAAAAACCAAATAACAACAACAACAGCCCCTGTGGCTACTGCATACATTCCTTACTATCCGGGCCTTTCAGAACGCATTGTACGGGCACTGCAGGAGTGCCAGACCCGCTGTGTGCAACTTCCGGGTTGGAGGTTGCACACAGTGATATCTCAAGTTAAAGATCCCGTAGCCCAGGACCATACTAGCAATGTGGTCTATGAGGTTAAGTGCCCGGATTGTGAGGAGTGTTATGTGGAGGAAACGGGGCGACGTTTAAAGGACCGTCTGGGAGAACACACGACCGCTATCAAGACTGCTAACTATGCGAGGTCTGCTGTGGCAGAGTATTTCTGGGAAAAGAGATGTCAAGAACAACTGCTAGTGTTTCACTGAACTTTTCCATTGCATTTGTCAATAAATGAGTAACATAAGCTAGAATATCACCAGTGGATCAACACTGATCCATACTGGCGATCGTTGATCGGACGGAAGGTTTTTAGGTAGTTTAAGAATTGGCGGTTAATTGATTTCTCCATTACTTTACAAAGAAAAGAAGTAATTGCAATGGGATGATAATTGGAAGGAAGGGGTTTGTCACCCTTTTTAGGAACTGGCTAGATATGAGCAAATTTCCAACCAGAAGGAAAAACACCTTTGGAATAAGGAAGTGAAAAAAGGTGCCAAAGAACAGGAATAAGTTCAGGAGCACCGGTTTTGAGAACAAGTGGAGAAATATCATCAGGACCTGGAGCTTTCTTAGCATCAAGATTTGTCAAAATTCTTCTGACTTCCTTTTGACGGAAGACCACAAAAAAGATCAAGCGTGAAGGCATTGAATGGAGCGTGTTGTAAATGGTGGGAAGTGTTTTACCAAGATCATTAATACATGAGTTGGAAGAAAAATGGGATGATAGCAGGTCAGGTTTATCCTTGGCTGAAGTGACAACAGAACCATCTGGTTTAGACAGAGGGCGGAGCAGAGATGGGCAAAAGCACCCAGTAGAATAGCTTTGGCAAGAGATCAGAATGCTCCGCTACCATTAGGGCAATAACAAAGTTTAATACTCTTAGCCTGTTCAAAATCTAATATGGACTGATTAATAACTGCTTTACAATTGTTGCGAGCTTTGGTGTAGGCAGAAAATGATACTGAAGAATTGGAAACAAGCCAATTATGATATGCAGCTTTCTTCTCTTGAACAGCCTTAGCACATTTATTGGAAAACCAAGGTTTAGATAAAGGACGAGATTTTAAAGTGGAGTGTGGAATAAAGGATTCCATTCCTACTAGAATAATTTCACTGACACAATATGAGCAAACGTTGACATCAGAAGTTTTGAAACAGTAATCCAACCAAGGAAAAGAAGAAAAGAAATCTTGCAGGTCATTTCATTTTGCATTCTTGTAATGCCAAACAATACGAGGTTGGAAATAGCCATGAGATAAAGGCTCCATTGGAGAAGAGACAATCACCAAGTTGTGAACTGAGGTGCCTAAAAGACCCCTCACTTCGAGCGTGTACTTAGAAGTGTCGTTTGTGAGAAAAAGATCAAGTGTGTTGGCTGCATCGTTAGGATTGTCTGGTATCCTTGTAGGTAAATGAACAATCTGTGCAAGGTCATTAGTAATTGCAAAAGGTTCAGCATCTCAACCAGCTGGGTCGATGTGACTAGAAAACGGAAGCCAGCTGGAACATTAATATCACCAAGGAAAATTACTTCACTGTTAGGAAACACTGGACTGGAGAAAGTCAAGTTGCAAAGAGAGGAAGTCAGAGAGCTCCAAGTGACTAGTGGAGTTGGGAGAACAGTAGAGACAACAGGAATTTGACACAATGAAATAATGAGATTTTAAGCCAGAGAAGAGAGCTCCAAGTGATTAGTGGAGTTGGGAGAACAATAGAGACAACAGGTGAATTTGACACAATGAAATAATGAGATTTTAGGCCAGAGAAGATCGAAAAGAGGAGATTCCAAATTACCAAGTCTCTGACAGGGAATATCAGAACAGACATATGCACAAGTACCACCTTTGAGGGAAAAGGAATCATACAACGAATAATTAGGGTAACTGAGATGAGCAGTAGTTGAATCAACTGATAACTGAGATTCTGTCAGAAAAAGTACATGGGGTTTGGCTGACTGCAAGTGGAAATGTACATCGTTGAGATTAGAATTGAGACCACTATATTTGTGAAAGGAACTAGTAAGTGTTTGGGAGGTTTAGATGTTTTTGGAGATAAGCTTTCTCTATTAGTTTGACAATTTATAGTGTATTCATTAGTAAGAAAAGGGCACCTCCGTAGCCAGGTGGGAAGGAGCAGCAGTGCGTAACACACGCTTCCTGATTAGACCGGGGTTCGAGCCCGCCACCACCACCACCAAATACGGAGGATGCAGAAAGGTCAGGGAATGACCACCGCATATCCCGGAGCAATATGGCCTTAGTTGCTAATGCTCCTAAAAACCAAATCACTAACTAAGTAAGAAAAAGTTGGGGGTGGATGTACATGCTGTATGAAGTTCTGAAATTTTTGGATATATGACATACACATGGTAAGAATGTACCCAGATCCTTGACGTAATGTGGCTTTGATAATGTTCCACCCCTCCCGGAATACACACTACCCGGACTCCCTCCAGTCACTATCTGGCATAATAGAGGTAGCAAGGTTATCCAGAAGCCTTCTAAAGAGTTAACATTAGGTTCGGTCCAGTGCACAAACTAGCGGCCAGCCTGCGAACACCATTTGGGAGCTGTACTCACAAAATGTAAGGAAGATTGGATCTCTCCATGATGTTCATCATAACCTCAAAAGTCATCACGCATACTGCATGATGGAAGAGATGGGTTGACCGGAACTTAGTTCTGAAGACTAAACATGGGTTCCACCACTTCAAGCTTCCAATAAGGAAAGTGGTGGTATTGCACCAGATGATGAGAGTCATCTACCATCTAGTATTGCCTGGTAACACAGATTCCTCCATGTGGTGTGGGTGTCACACCTCAAACTCTGCTTACATTGGTTCACACCTGGGTAGTCACCAACAGTCCCACCATCGTGAAGGTGCAAACAGAGGTTTTGGCTGTCACAGACTGTCTGGAATTTGCCGAAATTGGTTCCACTTGACTTGAATATCACCCAAATATCAGTTCCATCAGTGTTTTAGACTCCCAGGTAGCAAGTACATCTTGTCTAGCATATCTGAAAGAACGTCTGTGACAACCTCAAGGACCAATCCAGCATTTGTCATGTTATAACACTACAGACTCCATGATTGGGTTTAGCCGCACGTCTTTATTGCGGTTAAATACGCTATAACAACCAGATATGTGCTGTGACTCAGGCCCCCGTCGTTGATAGTAGTGTTGGGATTGGTCAACCACCTTGGTATCACATCTGGGATTGAGGTCATGTTGCATCTACCAATAATGCTCTCAAACTGCAGAGTGTGCAGAATCGGCTAATCAAATGGCCCTCTCATGTTTGAGAGGCAGTCCTGGAGCCTTCTGGCAGTTTCTTCCACATCGCAGCTGCCACAATCATGGCATGTAATGCGGTATATCGCACCACTGTGTAAAAGTCTGAAACGGGTGTCAGACTTTTACACAGTGACTTGAATGTCACCCAAGTGACACTAAAGAAAGTTAGAGTTCCTGGAAAGTTGTAGGCACTTTATCTTATACTTACATAAGATCTTAGAAATGCAATATGAAGCACTACGGTAAGATGGGATGTAAGCGGTAGATATTGTCTCGTCGCTATGGGGTGGCGGCCTTGGACGTGCGGCATGCTCACAGGCTCTTAGGTCGCACTTGTCCAAGACAGCCGGGATAGCCACAGTTAGTGCAAAGTGTATTAGTTGTCTGACGGCACCAGGGGTTTCCTCCATCTCCACTTTGTATTCTTTGTAAATCACCCAGAACTCTGTGGAGGCCAGAGATTTAAAAAGTGTTTGGGGAATGGTTTGTTGTGTAGTGTTATGTTCTGTTGTTTCTCTGACCATTTAGCTGTTGGGTCCCTATTGGGACCCATTGTTGGCCACACTTTGCTATGAGGAGGCAAGTCAGGCTCCACCACCTAATTTCCAAGGATTTCAGTGGCTATGCCTATATATATATATATATATAAATAAAATAGGAATCTGATTTTCTTTCACATGGCCGTCTCTCTGCTACTTCCTCGGGGGGTCTTTGAGCAGATAGATAGCCATACTAAAAGAATGTCAAGGGCATATCTGTTTCTGTGGTCTCAATAACAGTTTTGCATTGTAAGTACTCATGTTAAGTTATGGATGTCCTATGTTAATAATTCAAGTAAATCAGATAAATTTTATAAACTGTAATTGTTAATTTTTATTTAACTTTAGTTTTAAATTTTGGATTATTATTAGCTGCAAACTAGGATTGAGATCCAAAGTCCGACAGGTATACATCAGAGTAAATATAAAAAAGTATATAGGTATTTACCTGTGATCAGCCATACTGATCACAGGTATATAGGTATTTACCTGTGATCAGTATGGCTGTAGGTTGGTGCGAGAAAGGATGTGCAAGTTATTATTATTATTAGCCATATGGTGCAAGGAAGCCTGAGGCTTATGCTGCACCGGCCAAAAAAAAAAAAAAAAAATATTCCCTATTACCCTGACCGTGAGTGAGAGAGAGAGAGAGAGAGTGAGTAAGTAGAAAGGAATCACCAAGAAAGAGAAGAATGATGATATCCAGCTCAGGACCCTGGGTGTGCCAAGCCCATACTCACCAGATGTGAGCCCCTGGGGGTCATTTTCTTAGTGTTGCATATGGTTTGGTGACCAACATTATAATGTTGGTTATAAATTTAACAGATACACTGTTTTCAAGTTTTTGTTTAATTGAAAGCACAACTCTTGTGTCTGCTCATCACTTTTGGGATTTCTAAACAAAAACAAACAAAAAAATAAATAAAAAAATAGTTAGTATAAAAAAAAATTCTGATATCCCTGACATAAATAATGAAAAAAAATTTGTCCTTTTGCGGTATGAGGGAACACAACAATCAATGCAAATTCACTAAAACAAACTAAACATTTAGTCTCTGGGTTTTTTTTTTTTTTTTTTTAGCGGCGGTTGTGAAGACAGCAAGATAATGGGTACACTAATCTCCCAATGACAACTTATAATGCCACTTCTTGTCGTTTATTTACGACTTGCAAAACATCAGTTTATACCTATTCTAGTTATTACTTGAATGTTATGATTTCTGTGGGTTTTTTTTTTTTTTTTTTAATTTGGAGTCTTGAGGTGTCACAGTTATCTGATCCCGGTAAATCGAGAGTCTGCTGTATAATAAATGGGATATTAAGATTATATTTTAAGTCAGGAAATCTCTTACCTGAGATATTTTCCAGGAATAACTGCATCCATGTAAGATGTAATCAGAACAGATGGAAACTGTTTCAAAGACCTGCTTAAAGGAAGGGAAGAACCTTGCAACAAGACAAAGGAATTAAAACAAGCTTTTACTCTAAATCCATGCATGGTGAATAATGAAAAGTATAATGGGAGAAGATTACCCGAAGCTTGATGGGAGCTTTTCATCTATATCGTCTTCAAGGAGAAGCAAGCACATGTCGAAGGCTGTATATATAGGCCTGGCACGTTCCATTGCCATATTTCAATGCATGGGGGGTAGATAAATAGGCAAAGGGAAGAGAAGCAGGATAGAAGGAAAATTCCCACTCCCTCATATTTCACTAATAGTTTGGGAATTTGAAAATCTACGGATTTAGAACAGCTTAAAGGTCATTTAGAGGAAATCCCTGTTGACAAAATTCCTGTATATCATTAACAAATCCCCATGAGCTGTCCTAACAGCCTATCTGCACTGCTCAGAGAATTTCTTATCTGACTACACAATTACTTGCATGGTTTTTTTCATTGTCCACTACCCTGAGTGCGGTACCACACAATTAATACTTTAATCTAGGATTGGTGCCTCCCATATGTAATGAAATATATGAAATATGAAGTATTAAATATAATGAAAGTACCATTCATTATACAGGATGAGTCACGAAAAAGTAGCCCCGTCAATGAAACTACAATACATGCACAAGTGGGTAAATGGATAGTACATTACCTGCCGTTAAAGAAGATGTTGGAAATGACATGGAATCACATGGAAGACTGCTACACAAATTGGAGCAGTGTGACATTGGAGGCAAATTGCTGCTATGGATAAAGGGGTGGTTGAGGGGGAGAAGACAGAGAGTGGTAATCAATGGACACTGCTCATCGTGGACTAATGTTATTAGTGGAGTCCCTCGGGTCTCAGTGTTGGGTCCATTATTGTTTTCTGTATTTATAAATGATATTGATGATGGTATATCAAGTTTAATGTCCAAGTTTGCAGACGATACAAAGGTAGGCAGGTTTGTCAAGGACACTACTGACACTATGCTGCTGCAACAGGATCTGGAAAGGTTGAGCAGATGGGCTGAGAGGTGGCAAATGAAGTTTAACATTTACAAATGTAAAGTACTACACATGGGAAACAGCAACCCCAGAGCAACATATCAACTCTGTGGTACTACACTGACAGTGGTAGAGAATGAAAGGGACTTGGGGGTGGTTGTGCAGGCAGATATGAAGTTCTGAGCAGTGCAGACGGGCTGCAAGAGTAGCTCATGGAGTATTGTGAATGATATACAGGAATTTTTCCAGCAGGGATAAGGAGGTGATTATTCCCTTGTATAAGGCAATGGTCAGGCCACACCTAGAGTACTGTATACAGGTCTGGAGGCCTCATTTCAAGAAGGATGTAGAGCTGCTGGAACGAGTACAGAGAAGGGCAACAAGATTAGTGAATGGAACAAAGGGGTGCTCTTACGAAGAAAGGCTTAAGTTTTGCAAATTACAGTGTCTGGAGACTAGGCACCAGCGAGGTGATCTGATAGAGGTGTATAAAGCCTTGAATGGTTTGAGCATGCTCAATGCTGATGGGATTCTTCCTCTAGCTCAGAATAATCACCTGAGAGGGCATAAATTCAAATTGAGGAAAGACAGATGTAGGATAGACGTGCGGAGATTTGCCTTTAGCCAGCGGGTGGTTGGTTGGTGGAACAGACTTCCATCCCTTGTTGTGGAGGTTGATAGCGTAAATAGGTTTAAGGCTCAGCTGGACAGGTATTTTGAACGAACAGAGGGGTGAAGTGGAAGTGGGTTTTTTTTGGCCGATGCTGCATAAGCTTGCTTTCTTGCATCAAATGCCTCTACTAATGCTAATGACCTCCTTGGGCCACAAGACAGTGCTGAGCCCGCATCAGCATATTTTGGCAAACTTTCTGCAACGCTGTACCATCAATGCCCGCGATAGCAGTATGTTCTCCTGTAATTCCTGAAGAGTGTTTGGGTTTGTCTCATGAACTTTCCCCTTAAGGTAGCCCTAAAGGTAAAAATCACATATGGACAGGTCTGGGGAATGTGGGGGGCCATAAATCTTTGTTGACAGTTCTTCCATCTAGAAAGGCTTCATGAATTGGTGCCAGCACTCTGTGGGACGTATAGCAAGTGGCCCCATCTTGTTGAAATGTGTACCACTCCTGCTCTTCAGGGGTTAATTGTGCATAAAAGCTTTCAAATATTGCAAGGTAACACAACAGTTGTCTCAAAGAAGGGCCCTACGATCCACCGTGCTGATATGGCACACCATACTCTGATTTTTTTCGTCATGAAGTGGTTCTTCATGGAGATGGTGTGGATTTTCAGTTGCCCAGTACCTTGTGTTTCGAGAATTGATGTGTCCAGATAAATGAAATCAGGCTTCATCTAACATAAAATATTGAGTTGGATCGAGCATCCCATCAATGACGTGTTGAGTAGCCACTTGCAATAATTTACGCATTTCACTTTATCTGTCCCTTTTAATTCCTGCACGCACATTACACAAAATGGCTTCAAATTTAGAGAGTGCAGTACACGTACACATGCCTGACTTACACTGACTTGCCGGGCTAATTTCCAGGTATTCTTCCTGGGCTTAATTCCATTCTCTCACGAATATCGCACACTACAGTTGGCATACAAATAGATGGGGCTCTGTTCTTTTTCGCATTGAGGACATTTCCTGTTTTGCACAACTTTTTCTTCAGTTACTATATACAGTGTTTTGCTGGTATCGCAGCAGTGGGGAACTGTTCTGCAAAAATTCTTCTTGTTTCCTTAAATGAACCTGCATGCACATATGCCTCAACAATTGCAACTCTTTCTAGAACTGAATAAGGCATGAATGATGCAGAAAACCATTTGTACATGAGACATAAACTGGATTACGTCCAGCAAAATACTGTCTTCCAATGAGATTGACCTTGAGGGGTGACGCATGCTACTAATCTATGAGGGGAAGATTTGTTTGTGCAGGTGGCTAGTCACGTGGTGTGTTGATTGGCTGCTGGTTCTTCCAAGCGTGGAGCGGGGGGGCTACTTTTTCATGACTCACCCTATATTAAACTTCAATAGCCACTTCTCAGCCCATCTGCCTAATTTTTCTAGATCGCATTGCAGTAGCATACATTAATACTGTAATTAACAACCCTGCCAACTTTTAAATCATCTAAAAACTTAAACTTTAGGCCTAATTTGCCTTCATCAATATCATTAATAAATATAGAAAACAGTAATGGGCCAAGCAATGAATCCTGTAGGACTCCACTAATACCACTAGTCCAAAAAGAGCAGTGCCCACTGATAACCACTCTGTCTTCTCCCACTCAACCATTCCTTTAATGCCACACAGCTCCAATTTGTACAACAGTATTTTATGTGCAACAGCATCAAAATCTTTCCTGGAATCCAAGTATATGATATCAAAATTATTTTTTGCATCCAGTTCCTTTGTCACTGCAATCAAATCAAATTTGTCAGACAAGATCTCTCCTTAGCAAAGCCATTCTGTGAATGAAGTATAACTGTACTCCTGCTCAGATTGTCCTGAATTACTTCTGTAACTAGTGACTTCGTTGTTAAAGCAATAGCTAGGCCATATCTTGAATACTGCATGCAGATCTAGGAGGTGCAGAGAAGAGCAACAAGATTGGTGAAGGGAGAAAAAGGGTGCTCTTACCATGAAAGGCTTTAGTTCTGCAAATTGCAGCATCTAGAGACTATGTACCTGTGAGGTGTTCAAGGCTTTGAATGGATTCCTTCCTCTTGCTCAGACTACACACACGAGGAGGCATAAATTTAACTAGGCAACTAGTGTTGTGGAGATAGGCAAGTTGCCCGAGAGCTGCTTAATAGGAGGCTGGTGTGCCATCTGGTGTGGTTTGTTGGTTGAATACAGGTCACCTAATTTGTGATTAGGTGACCTGTATTCAATTTGTAATCGATGGTTAGGGATTAGGGTGAATACCTATATGGATATTTGGGTAAATGCAATTTAAGGATTTCATTTTGGTGATTACAATTAAGGATTACTTTTTTTTTTTTTGTAATGTTATCCACTGGACAAGGACTGGTATAACCTTTCTACAGGGTAACAGGCCATGTGTACCCAGTGGGATAACTAATATACATATTTACATATCCCCCTTCGGTGATTTTAACCTTGTGGTGCTTTGGACTTTATTATAAGCTGTAGGCGTGATGTAGCGTGTTAGCTTTGTTGTTATTTATATCCCATTTGTTATCTAATGTAAAATATCCAGCAGAGTTTGTGCTATGAAGCGTTGGGATTGTTATAGGTTTATTATAGTCGGATCAGCATGAGAACTGCTATTATAATTATTGTTGTATTAGGGGTTGAATTTGGACGTCCGGGTTGCAGTGCAGTCAGACAAACCTTGTCTGAACGTAATGAACCCGAGGGTCTAATGAGAGCCCAAACAATTGCTCTGTGACCCTATTAGGGTTGGTTTTGGGGTGATGTAGGGTTAAATTGACTTCTATGGTGCTTTAACGTGGTATCTGATGAACTTGACAGACATTTTATTCTGAATTAAATTAGTTTTTAGTTTCTGTAATGCATCCGGTATGTTTTCCTGGTTACTACATATGTGTATTATTCTATTAGTCTGATTTCTGATTACATTACCATATATTTGTTTAGTTAAATTGGTCTCCCAGTTTGTGAGTATAATGGCTTGGAAATCAAAGTGGTCTCTTTTGTCAAAATGTCCTGTGTAGATTTTATTTTCTTTGATTCTGATTTTGCTGTCGAGGTAGATGGCTTTTGGGGTTGGTACGTTCGATGGTCATATCTGTGGGATATATTACTAGTGCTAATTTCTCAAATTTATCACAGTTGACAACTAAGACAACGTTAATGTATCTGAAGAATGTTATGTCGTCTTTAATTTTGCTTTCGTAGTAGTGTAAGTAAAGGTTGGCAGTGGAACTCAAGCTGCTTGCTCCCATTGCTACCCCCCCTACTTTGCATGTAAATGCTGTCTCCCATAAGTTAAGCCTAGCCAGTACTGTTTACTACAGCCTAGACCTTCCCGGTTTTCTTCGTAGTAGTCTGTGAGCACCCTTTTTAAATTATTGTGTGAAAGGCTGGTAAATAGATTTTTAAAGTCGTAGGTGGACACTTTGCTGATGTTATTATTTTGATGTATTCAATGTATTTTCTATTGTCTGAAATGAACTTGGTGTTGGTGAGGTTAGTAGATATTGTACTTAGTTTGGCCTCCAGTTTTTCACTGGGGTTTTTAATAATCTGCAGCTTACCAGAACTTGATGGAATTTTGGAATCCAGTAAACAGAAGGAAATCTGGTGTTATCAATTTATAATTTAACTTTTTTGTGCATGGCTATTAGTGTTTTAGTAATAGTGCTATGGATGGAGTTGGTGATTTTATGTTTTGCTGTTGTTCAGTTCTGTTTTGAGTGTGTCTGTGTAGAATTTTTTGCAGATAATACTGAAGTTGTTATTGGGCTTGTCTGTGCTAGCTGTAACAAATGTTTTGCAAGTCTTTGATTTTGTTATTTATTCTTTTTAGGTTGTATTGTTTGTAGTTATATTGGTGTTATATACAACCTCTGAATCGTGCCATAATGTGATCTGAGGTGCACTGGTGTTAATCTAAATTTGGAACGCTTCCCCACTGGTGTGTTATATTTATAAGCTAGTTTATAAGCACATTGTAAAAGATCCATTCTAATTGATCTTTGTATGCTTTCTAGGCTGGTGTGGGTGTTTCGTCTAAATTTCATTCCTTTAGCCATGATTTTTCTTTATTGTAGGATCTTTGACAATGTTAAGGTCACGTGTGATTATGTGCTTATGGTATGGTTTTGTGTAATCTTTATACAGTAGGCTCTCAATTTTCCAGGATAGATGGTAAAAAACAAATCCCAGATAATGGATTTCCTGGTTAATCCAAAAATACAAAACTCCCCAACCTGCGTAAGGATACGTTCCAGGACTTCTTACTTCGTCGAGTTTTATGTAACTCGGGAATGACTAATAACGTATTGCTACTATATTATTATTGACAAATCTGAATTTCGTGATACTTGTTAATGTTTGGTCATTTTGATACATCCTTATTATAATGATTCCTTAGAGATTTAACAGATTCACTGTTTTCAAACTTTTGAATAATTTCAAGTTTTTGTTTAATTGAAAATGCAACACTTTTGCGTTTACCCATCATTTTCGCGATTTCTAAGCAAAAAAAATGCTATAAAAAAAATTCTGACATCCCTGACAAATAACGAAACAAAATTTGTCCTTTTGTGCTGCAACGGAACACAACAAATCGACGCGATGCAATAAAACAAAGTAAAATTTGGTCTCTCTCTTTCTTTTCTTTTTCTTTTTTTTTTGAACGGCGGGTGTGAAGACAGCAGGGATTGCAAGATAATAGGTACACTAATCTCCCAGTGACAACTTATGCCTCTTGTCACTTATTTAAGACTTGCAAAATATCTGTTTATACCTATTCTAGTTATTACTTACATTTTTTGATTTCTGATTTTTTTTTTTAATTTGGAGTTTTAATCTTAATTTAATTAAAATTTTAACTTTATTAAAATTTTAATTTTAATCTGCTTCCCGGTTAATCCAATCCCGATTAATCGAGTGTCTGCTGTATTTGTTTTCTTTGCAGTGACAAAGGGGTTCAATTTTATTCAGGTTTTGTAGTTGCATAAGGTCATTCCGATGGGCCTAGCATATCTGTGTTTGATTTTTATATTGATTTTATCTATAGGTAGGTTTCTGGTGGTTTTATCAAAGACTTCTTTGAGGTTAACATGGTCGAAAATGCGATTTTGGTATTTTACTATGCAGTATTCTTTTGCGTTGTTTTCGGGGCGGGTGAATCCGAATTTAAATCTGATAATGTCTTCTATGGTGTGTTTGAGATGTATGTTTTTAAAGGAGTATCATAGGCTGATTTTATTCAGGGCTTTTAGTTTGCTGTGCTTTAGTGAAAACAGGGTGTTGTGGATGGTTTTAATTTTAATGGGGTCGTTATCCCATTCGGTCAGCAGTAATTCAAAGTTAAGTTTCTGTGCATTGGTGCTGTTGTGTTCTTGTTGAACTTTATTGTTTCTTAGAGCGTTGCTATGTATATTTTTTAACTAGTTGGAATATTGTGTATGTGCATTGTTTCGCCCCGGGGTAGGTGAAGTTTTGGCCATTGAACCTATTGTTTAATCCATATGGGTATAGGGTTTTGTATTGTAATATGTAGAGGTCTTCCAGAATTTCCCTTTTTTTTGTATTTTCTTCTATAGCTAGTATAGCTATAGATATATCGGTGAACTGGTAAACTAAAGTTAACTAAAATTAACAATTACAGTTTATAAAATTTATTTGATTTACTTGAATTATTAACATAGGAATCCATAACTTAACATGAGTACTTACAAAGCAAAACTGTCATTGAGACCACAGAAACAGGTATGCCCTTGGAATTCTTTTAGTATAGCTATCTATCTGCTCAAAGCCCCCAAGTAGCAGAGAGACGGCCATGTGAAAGAAAGTCACGTTCCTATTTTATAATTTTATTAGCTTGATCCCACGTTAATAGTTAACATGGAACTATAGGCGATCCAACAACTGCTAGTACAACTACAGCTAGCCAGTTAGTTACTGATAATACTTCCTGACAAAAAAAAATTTCACCAATACTCAAACCAAAATCTATCGGGATCTTGACCTAATATATATATATAATATGTGATTTGTAGAATAAATAAAATGCCTGTGAAAATGGAAATGAAAAGTTCACAAGGTGCTAGAACTAAGAGAAGTTTAAGGGATAGTAGAAAGTGGAAGTGAAGTGAAGTGAAGTGGTGGTTAAACAGGTGAAAGAATTTGAAAAACCTAGAGCAAAAATGAACTGGGACTGAGGAAAAAAAAAAGGAATATACAAGTAAATAAATAAATAAGACTATATTCAGGTATGGGAGGGCAATTTTAGCAAGTGGTCGAATCAGGGGATGGTAAATATACATAATCTGAATATAGTAGATGAAAATATGATACATAGCCCGGAAATTCATCAGGGGACTACTCCTGACCATGTACCAGGCACTGCGTTTCCAAACTTGTCTGTAGTATTAGAAAAAAGGGGGCAAATATACAGCCTTTTATCGTAATACAAGTAGAAAAGGTAGTCCCTACTCAGTGCAAAACATGTAAATTAAAATTAAAATAAATACAAATTTACAAAAGTGTAATGTCGAATATAATACAAATGTATGTGAAGTTCATGAAAAAGTATAGACCAGCAAATGGTATAGAGAATGGAAAATTCTAAGGGAGGGGGAAGAGGAGAAAAGAAGTTCAAAAGAAAGCGAAAATAGCGATAGGATTTAGGATAGATGGAGCATTCGTATCACCCTCGTATTGCACTAATAGTTTTTACGAACAGGAAAAAATAGAAAAAGACAGTATAAAGGAAAAAAGTGTAGAAAAGGTCATTAAAAATACTGAACTTACTGGGTGTGTAAGGCCTTACACTCTGCAGGCCAGAGTGTAAGGCCCAACCTTAAAGAAAGGGTTCTGGTATAAGCAAGCAAGCATTAGTAAAAATGAGTGTTAATACCATAGGCTTGTAGAGAAGAAGGGAAATCAAAACTAAATGTTACCTGGAATCATTAAATAGAGTGGAGGAGCGACGTACACAGCCAGGAAGCGAAAGGAAGAAAATGACAAGTCACCGAGTTTATATGGATTTAGAGAAACATATAGTGATGACCCCTATCGTTGAAAAAAATTTTTGTGAAAGATTTTTTTTTTTTTTTTTTTTAAGGAGCATTAGCAACTAAGGCCATATTGCTCTGGGGATATGCGGTGGTCATTCCCTGACCTTTCCCCATCCTCCGTATTTGATGGTCACGGGCTCGAACCCTGGTCTAATCAAGAAGCGTGTGCTACGCACTGCCGCTCCTGCCCACCTGGCTACGAAGGTGCCATTTTTGGGAAAGATGGCCTAAAAACATAAAACGTCAAATAGAAGGCTGCGGACATACCAAAATGTGAAGGAACATGTGAAACAGAAAATAGAACAAGAATAATTCCGAACTACAAGAGATAAAATACGATAAAATATAGAAGATCAGATAACAGGGCTTATAGATTACGGCTCCAAACTTCCAAGATGACACACCGTGGTAGAAAGAGAAAAGCACAGTTAGGCACACCTGCGGTTGATTGGAGGTTTAGAGAATCCATTGAAGAGCATGGCAGAAAATCAACAGGTGATTTGCTTGTCTATACTTTTTCATGCACTTTACATATTTTATTTTCATTTTAATTTATGTGTTTTACACTGCTTAGGGACTGCCTTGTCTACTAGTATAACGATAAAATGTTGCACATTTGCCCCCCCCCCCCCCTTTTTTTTTTCTAATACTATAGACAAGTTTGGAAATGCAGTGCCTGATACATGGTCAGGAGTAGTCCCCTGATGAATTTCCTGGCTATGTATCATATTTTCATCTATTATATTCAGATTATTCATATTTGCAATCCCCTGATTTGACCTCTCACTAAAATTGCCCTCCCATATCTGAATATCGTGTTATTTATTTATTTACTTGTATATTAATCCCCCCCCCCGTACCAGTTCATTTTTGCACAGTTGAAAGAATTTTTCAATTCTTTCACCTGTTTCGCTTCCACTTTCTACTATCCCTTAAACTTCTCTTAGTTCTGGCACTTTGTGGACTTTTCATTTCGATTTTCACAGGCACTTTATTTATTCTACAAACCACACATTATTTATATCCTTTGGCTTCCTTTTTCTGCTTATTTTGCTTCTTAATTGTTATATATTACTACTATATATATATATATATATATATATATATATATTATTTTTTATTATTATTATTTTTTCCCCCTTTCACTCACTCATTCATCATTTTTGCACATACCAGGGGGGTATGCAATGGTTTATAATGTAAATTTAAATACTAATACTTAATAGTTAAGCTAAATAAACAAGAATATAAAAAATTAAAACTAGGATTAGTGTGTACTTAACTGCAACATTTATGGTTTGTGCTCTTTTTCTCACACACTATCACTCTCATTCGTTTTTCTGGCTTTCATTTCATTTGCTCAACCCTTGCTTTCTGCACTACACTTTCTGAGCTCCTCAACTTAATGTTATTCTTCAGTTGTGGTGCAGGCCTAGCCACAAGTTTTCTGCAGGCCAGGGGAGAATGCAGTGATATTGTTTGTGTTAGTATATAAAGTAAGGTAAATTATTATTAACTTTGTATTCTTTCGGGCAATCACATTTGCTCTTCCTTTATTCCCGTTCACCGTAACACTCCCATTCACTCTCTCTTTCTGTCATGCTGCATCACTTTTTTTTCACCAAAACTGACATTTATTCCCTTTTACCATCATTCCCAATTCACTCAGTGCCCAGCCTGTCTATTCATTCTGTCTTTCATTCTCATTCATTCTATATTGCATTCCCTTGCCTACTAGCTTACCGATATTTTTCAGTCAATCTGCTTCCCAGGTTCCTACACGTGGCAGGGTACTCCTTGGGGGGGGGGGGTACCCATGTCATTCAGGTTTTGTCATATCCGGTTTCTGTCAGGGTGCAGAATACTGCTCTCCCGACAGTTTTTCAGTGGTTGTCTGGCGTGGTGGGAAACGTGGTAAATTTTTATTATTGTTTAATTGCTGGGGGAAAGGCTGATCTTCCCTTCTTTGGATAATTCTATGCATTTTGAATGCTTTCTGTGTGAAGGTTGTAAAGGCTTTATGGTTTTCCTCATCTATAATGAACAGATGTTCTCCCCTGGGAAGGGGGGGGGTCAATCTGTGCTATTAGCTGTGTTCTGGGGTGTCATAAATTATACATTCATATAGAATGTGCCCAGTCTTTACTCTCGCCACAGGTGCAGTTTGGGTCACCAGTCAGCCCTATGGAGGTTAGTTTCACCTTTAGAGAGCCATGACTGTCAATATAAATGTTGTAAAAACTCTAGGGACATACCACATAGATGGCTTTGTGCTAACCATTAACACTGTGGCAGAAACCATTTGGTGGTAACCAGACCTCTGGTTTCCTGCACCCACTTTGTTTGCCATAGCTCATGGAATTTTGTGGCTATTCTTTTTCTTTCAATGATGGTGTTTGCTGTATCAAGGGCTATCCCCAGAAATTCTGTGGGTATGCCCTTTTTAAGTCTATAATATAAGCCTCTTTTGGCTACTTCCAGATAAAGTGGGAGAGCTCCAGCCAGCAACTGTAGCACAGGAAACTATAGACACGTTTAGTGAGTTCGTCTTTTATCTTAGAAACTTTGTTGCACCTAGTGTCCATGGAGCTGGTGCCTCCGTAGCCAGGTGGGCAGGAGCAGCAGTGCGTAGCACATGCTTCTTGATTAGACCCGGGGTTCGAGCCCGTGAGCCACCAAATACGGAGGATGCGGAAAGGTCAGGGAGTGACCACCGCATATCCCCATAGCAATATGGCCTTAGTTGCTAATGCTCCTAAAAAAAAAAATAATAAGTTCAAAAAGTCCATGGAGCTAGAATGACTCCAGGCTTGAGAGTAGTGTGGCCACAGTACTGAGCAGGTGGTAGGGGGCATGTGCTGACCTGTAGTTGCTAAATTGGTCACAGCATATGGGCTTTTGGTATACTGAAGTTTCCAGATGCAAGCCTATGCACCTCACTAGGACATTAGGAAGGAAAGGGCATTGCTTGACTCTAATTCTATTGTGGACTGGATGATATTAGATAGGGAGTTGAGATGTTGTGGTAGTTGTGTCTCTGAACCTCGGGGGATAATAGATATCGTCAACATAATGATGACACCAGAGCCTGACGGAGACCGGCAGGTTCAGGAATATGTACTCCTCCATTGCAATGTTTAGCAACAACGGAACTGACGGGGATGCCCATAGCTGCACCGTGTATTTTTCTGAAGAGAGAGTCATCAAATGTGACCACGCTGCCAGAGGGCAGTATAGATATCCTCCGTGGATAGAGATGGTCTATCCAGTAATCTGGTGTCTCTATTCAAAAGGTGCTTTGTATATACAATGGCTTGCTGCACGGGAATGGAAGTAAATAAAGAGACTACGTCAAATGATGCTGTGACCTTGTCTTCAGGAACAGTGAGGTGTTTGATGAGGCATAGGAATTCTTCACTGTTTGAAACGGTATGACTGGTATTTCCTACTAGGGGTGTTAGTAGATGGGCGACGTACTTTGGCCATTCCTATGTTGGAGAATTTCAGCAAGAGACAATTGGTCTTAAAGAAATGCCTGGCTTGTGCACTTTCGGTAGGCCATAGAAATGGGAAAGCTGGCAGCCCGTGGTGTGTAGTTGCCAACGTGTGGACTCGAAATCTTGCCGGACTTAATGATTTTTTTGTTTCTGCCATTACATGACACTGAAGAAGATGATATGGTTGTATAAATAAATCACTATGTAACTTCAAAATATTTCACTGAAGAATCACGAAATGGCCTCTATGGAGGTCACAATATGGCAGTCTCCAGTACTAACTTCCCACCAAGATATTGTTTGTTTCTGCCATTACAGAGTACTTGGGAAGATAATATGGCAATATATACAAAGTACTATGTTGTTTAAAGGCAAAGCTTAACTTTGAAATAAAACACCTGGCCAGCATAACCTAGAAGGTCAAAATAGCAAAAAAAGATGACCCCTGAACATATTGCACCGACCAAATATCCAAAAATACGAAGTAGAATACGCAACCCAACAGTTTTTGGTGAACAAGAAAATTATAGTTATAAGTTGACAGTTAAAGTGTCACTATGTCTGTGGTAGCCATTATAGAGAAAGACAGATAAAAATGCTAACAAAACACGATTTGGAGTACAATCCCCCGACTGGCAACCTCTAAAAACTGAATCGCTGCACTCACCATACATTTGTAGTTATTATTATATTATTATTATTATTATTATTATTATTAGCCATATGGTGCAAGGAAGCCTGAGGCTTATGCTGCACCAGCCAAAAAAAATTTGAGTTACCCTGTGTGTGTGCGTGAGGGAAGTAGAAGGAAATCACCAAGAAAGAGAAAAATGATGATATACTTAGCCGTAGGCAGAGGTGAAGGTGATTCTTGCACAACTTCTATTAGAATAAGTAGCGACCTGGAGCGAGGGGTATTGGGGGTTTCAGGGACGGATGGCAGTCATCGTGAAACAGGTGGGTATATGGGATGTATTAGAGTAACTAAGAATAAGAATAGGTGCATGTATACAATGCTAGAAGTATAGTAAATAAATTTGATGAATTTGAAGTGTTGGTCAAGACGTCAAATGCGGATATTGTTGGAATATCAGAGACGTGGTGTAACACAGATATAAGGAATGCCGAACTGGAATTTGGGGAGTACAATGTGTACAGAAAGGATAGACAGGATAGGAAGGGAGGAGGTGTTATGCTGTTAATTAAGAAAAACATAAAATCAAAAGAAGTGCATCCAGTTGATATAGATGAACAGTGCACTGTTGAGTCAGTTTGGTGCGACATAAGCAGTGCTAAAGCAAAAATAAGAGTAGGAGTGTGTTATAGGCCTAATGACTCGAATGAGTACAATGAACAATTGTACAGAGAAATAGAGTGGGCTAGTAAATCGGAATGTCTTATAATGGGGGATTTAACTTCCCAGATATTGATTGGAACTTGTGGGTTGGACACTCACACACTAGTCAGACTTTTGTGGATTTATTGGATGATTGTTTTCTGCAGCAGCATGTTCGAGAGGCAACCAGAGAAAGTAATACTCTTGATCTGGTTATCAGCAGTGATCATTCATGTATTAGGAATTTGCAGATAAAAGAACCACTAGGTGGGAGTGATCACAGTGTATTGACGTGGGATTTACTTAAAGATTTAATTACCATTAGGGGTAAAGGAAAGGGTTTTTGCTTCCGTAAAGGCGAGTACAGTGGTCTCCGACAGTTTTTAAATTCTGTACAGTGGGATCAACTGACGATGTTACCAACAGTAAATTCTAAGTGGAAAGCATTCAAGGAATTAATCGTGGAAGCTACTAAAAGTTTCATACCTATTAAGAAATATTGTTCAAGGTTTAGGCCTAAATGGTTGTCAAATGAACTAATGAGACTCGTAATAGAGAAGAAAAATGCATGGGATGCATATAAATTATCAAGCGACTCAGAAGCCTATGGCAGATATAAGCTAGTCTGTAATCAGGTGACAAAGGAGGTTTGGCAGGCGAAGGCAGATTACGAGAAATTCTTGGCATAAGATGCTAAGAAAAACAGCAAGGATTTCTTTACTTATATAAACTCTAAAAGGAAGGGGATTAATATGATTGGTCCACTTGACATCGATGGTTCGACTGTTGATGATCCTGCTCAGATAGCAAACAAACTGAATGAGTATTTTGCATCTACATTCACACGTGAGGAATTAATAAGGTTTGAAAATGGCAGAAGGTTATCAAATTGTAGCAGGGTGCTTAATAATTTTGTAATAACTGAGAGCAAAGTGGAAGAGAAATTGTTGAAGTTAAACGTAAGAAAAGCACCTGGGGTGGATGGGATCTATCCAGTTATATTAAAGGAGGGGGCAAAGCAACTAAGCAAACCCTTAGCCATAATTATGAGAGCATCCTTGGACTCAGGGGAGGTTCCCACGGACTGGAGATGTGCAAATGTATCCCTAATTCACAAAGGGGGGATCAAAGGGTGATACGAGTAATTACAGTCCAGTTAGTTTAACTTCTGTTCCGGGTAAAATAATGGAGTCGCTGGTTAAAGATGCATTGCAGGATCATCTAGACAAGACTGTAGCAATAATTCAGACACAACATGGGTTTGTTAAGGGAAAGTCTTGTCTGACAAATTTGATAGGATATTATGATGTGGTTACAAATTAACTGGATGCAAAAAATAATTTTGATATCATATATTTGGATTTCAGGAAAGCTTTTGACACTGTTGCACATGGAAGACTATTGTACAAATTGGAGCAGAATGGTATTAAGGGTAAGTTGCTACAATAGATAAAAGGATGGTTAAGTGCGAGAAGACAGAAGGTGGTAATCAATGGGTGCTGCTTTTCTTGGACTAATGTTATTAGAGGAGTCAGACAGGGTTCGGTGTTAGATCCACTGTTGTTTTGTATATTTATCAATGATATTGGTGAAGGTATATCAGGCTTAATGTCGAAGTTTGCAGATGATACAAAGGTTGGCAGGGTTGTTAATGACAGTAATGGCAGTGTGCTACTGCAACAGGATCTAGATAATTTGGGCAGATGGGCTAAGAAGTGGCAACTGAAGTTTAACCTTGACAAATGCAAAGTACTGCATATGGGTAGAAGTAACCCCAGAGAAACGTACCAACTGTGTGGTACTACACTTAAGGTGGTAGAAAATGAAAAAGACGTGGGAGTAATTGTGCAGGCAGATATGAAGTTTTCTGAGGAATGCAGACAGGCTGCCAGGGCAGGCCATGGGGTTTTGTCAATGATATATAGGAATTTTGCTAGCGGGGAAAAGGAGGTGATTATCCCCCTGTATAAGGCAATGGTCTGGCCACACCTTCCTAAAATGAGGCCTCCAGACCTGTACGCAGTACAGGTCTGGAGGCCTCATTTTAGGAAGGATGTAGATTTACTTGAACGTGTACAGAGAAGGGCAACAAGATTGGTGAGGGGAATGAAGGGATCCTCTTACCAAGAGAGGCTTAAGTTCTGCAAATTGCAGTGGCTGGAGACTAGGCACCTGCGCGGTGATCTGATTGAGGTATATAAGGCCTTGAATGGGTTGAGCACGCTGAATTCTGATGGGATCCTTCCACTTGTTCAGATTACGAACCTAAGGGGGCATAAATTCAAATTAAGAAAAGACAGATGTAGAATAGATGTGCGGAAATTTGCCTTTAGCCAGCGGGTGGTTAATTGTTTGAATAAACTTCCATCTTTCGTTGTGGAAGTTGATAGGTCGAATAAATTTAAGGAAGAACTGGACAGGCATTTGGAGGGAATGGTGTGATTTTTTTTTTTTTTTTTTTTGTTGGCTGATGCTGCATAAGCTCATACATTTGCTTTCTTGCATCACATGCCACTACTACTACTACCAGATGTTTTTTTTTTTAGAAGAGGGATGGTCAGTGAACACAAGATTAAAATAGATTATCCATAGCTAACTAAAGATGCTAAATCACAAAGCATGGGCTAGCCCAGTCTGTTGTACAAAAAGGACAGACAGGATAGGAAGGGAAGAGGGATTATACTGTTAGTTAGGAAACATAACATCAAAGACAGTGCATCCAGTTGACAAGGATAGCCAGTGTAATTGAGTCAATTTGGTGTGGCATAAGCACTGTGAAAGCAAAATTGAGAGTAGGAGTGTGTTATAGGCCAAATGACTGATAAGTACAACGAACAACTGTGCAGAGAAGTAGTGTGTGTGTGTGTGTGTCAGTAAATCAGTATATCCTATAATGAGGAGGAATTTTAATTTTCCAGATATTGACTGGAACTTGTGGGTTGGGCTTTCGCACACTAGCAAGACTTATGGATTTATTGGATGACTGTTTTCTAGAGCAGCATGTTCAAGAGGCAATCAGAGAGAGTAATACTCTTGATCAGATTATCAGCAGTGATTACAGTGTACTGATGTGAGATTGACTTAAAGATGTAACTACCATCAAGAATCATGAAAAAGGTAAAGGGTAAGGTTTTTGATTTCGTGAAGGTGACTACAGTTGTCTCAGGCAATTTTTAAATTCTATACTGTGGAACCAACTGATGGTGTTACCAACAGCAAATTCTAAATGGGAAATTTTCAAGGGAAATATCTTGGAAGCTAATAGGCTTTTCATACCAACTAAGAAATACCGTTCGAGGTTTAGGCCTAAATGGATGTCAGATGAACTAATGAGACTTGTGGCAGAGAACAAAAATGCATGTGATGCATATAAATTATCAGGCCACATAGAAGCCTATGGTAAATATAAGCTTGTCTGTAATCAAGTCACAAAAGAGGTTAGACAAGCGAAGGCATATTATGAGAAATATTTGGCAAAGGATGCAAAGAAAAACATCAAAGACTTCTTCACTTATGTAAACTCTAGAAGGAGACGAATCAGATTCGTCCTCTTGATATCAATGGTTTGAACATTTATGATCCTCTCAGGTAGCTGACAAACTGAATAAGCATTTTGCATATAAATTACACATCAGGAATTTTGTACGGAAGTGCAGGCTAGAAGTTATCAAAATTTAACGGAGCTAAATGATTTTGTAATAACTGAGTGGAAAGTGGAGGGGAAATTGTTGAAGTTATTTATAAGTATGGCACTGGGGGTTGGTGGGGTTCTATCCAGTTATATTAAGGGATGCAGCAAAGCGAGTAAGCAAACAGGGGAAAAAAATGGAGTCACTGGTTAAACACACAGGATGTGTTTGTTAAGGGGAAATCTTGCTTGATCAATTTGATTGGACATGAAAAACTGCTGAACAAATTCACATAAAAGTATGGCATTAAAGGTAAGTTGCTGTTATGAATAAAGGGTTGGTTGAGTGGGAAAAGATAGAAAGTGGTAATAAATGGACACTGCTCTTTATAGATTCATGTTATTAGAGGAGTTCTCCAGCGTTCGGTGTTGTGCCCATTGTTGTTATCTATATTTATTAGTGATATTGAGGTTATATCAGGCTTAATGTCCAAGTCTGCAGATGATACAATGGTTGGCAGGTTGTTAATGACAGTACGCTGTTGCAGGAGGATCTCGAAAAGTTGGATGGATGGGCTGAGAAGTGGCAACTGAAGTTTAACATTGACAAATGCAAAGTCCTGCATGTGGGTAGTCATCATCATCATCAGCCATTTTCAATCCACTGCAGGATGAAGGCCTCTCCAGCAACTTTCCAGTTCCTTCTGTTTTGAGCACTGGCCATCCATTTACTACTCAAAAACTCATGAATTTCATCTATCCATCTCCGCCTTTGTCTTCCAGGTTTTCTTCTAGCTCCTCTTGGGTACCATTCTGTTATTTTCTTAGTCCATCTGTCATCATGTCTTTGAGCTATGTGTCCTGCCCAAGACCATTTTAGTTCTTTAGTTTTGATAAGAATGTCCTTTACTTGAGTTTGCTGCCTAATCCATGTGTTTCTCTTCTTATCTAACAGTCTGATTCCCAATATAATTCGTTCCATTCTTCGCTGTGTAGTTCTTAGCTTCTCTTCCATTCTTTTGGTGAGTGCCCAAGTTTCACTTCCATAAGTCATGGTGGGGAGTATACATTGATTCATTATTTTACGTTTCAGACAAACTGGGATATTGCTCTTCAGTATGTGACTATATTTCCTGAATGCTATCCATCCAAAATTTATTCTTCTCTTGACTACCAGCCATTTATCATTATTACAGCTAATAACTTGTCCCAGATAAGTATATGACTCCACCTTTTCAATTACTGCTCCTTCAATCATTATTTCCCTTTCCGTGGCATACTTGTTCATCATTACTTTTGTTTTAGCCATATTCATCTTTAGTCCAAAATCCTTACTAACTGTGCATAACTGATTAAGATTTTCCTCTAATTCTTTGGGATCATGGCTTATGACCACAATGTCATCTGCAAATCGTAAATGGTTTAGGTACTCTCCGTTCACATTGACTCCTTTCTGCGACCAGTCTAATCTTCTGAAAGCTTCCTCAAGGGCAGCAGTAAACAGCTTCGGAGATATTGTGTCTCCTTGTCGAACTCCTTTCTCGATTTTAAATTTGCTACTGTCTTTGTCTAGTCTAATAAAGGAGGTAGCACTCTCATATATTTTCTTCAAAATCATAATATATGGGGTATTTATGCCTTGTCTTTCCAGTGCCCGAAACATTGCCTTATGCTGTATGGAGTCAAATGCCTTTTCATAATCCACAAATGCCAGGCATAATGGTGTTTTATATTCATTTGCTTTCTCCATTAGCTGTGATATTACGTGAAGGTGATCCATAGTTGAGAATCCTGTCCTAAAGCCAGCTTGCTCTTTCGGTTGATTCTCATCAAGTATTCTTTCTAATCTGTTAGTAATGACCCTTGTGAACAACTTGTAGATATGGGATAACAAGCTAATTGGTCTATAATTTCCAATTTCTGATTTATCTCCTTTCTTATGCAGCAAAACTATGATTGCATTATTCCACTGCTTAGGTATCACACCTTTTCTAATGCACTTTGTGAAGAGCCTTGCCAGTTTTTGTGTTATGTCTCTTCCTCCCAATTTTAACAACTCTACAGTAACTTCATCTTCCCCCGGAGCTTTCCGATTCTTCATTTTCTTCAATGCATGTTCTACCTCATCAGGAAGAATATCGGGTATGTCGTATGTGTTGCTACTTTGCAATCCATCTTCCCCACTGCTGGTATCATTCCCTCGCTCCTTGTATAATTCTCTATAGTAGTCTTCTGCTATTTGAATTATGCCTTCTCTGCTGTTTATAAGTACACCATCGCTATTCTTCAGTTTCACTATCATTTGTCTTTCTGTATTACTGCTCATGGCTGCTGATTTAAATCCTTTGTTTTCCCTTAATGCTTGTTCTACTTTTCTTGTGTTAAATCTTCTCATGTGGGTAGTAACCCCAAAGTAACATATCAACTGTGTGGTACTACACTCACGGTAGTGGAGCATGAAAAAGACCTGTGGGTAATTGTGCAGTTAGATATGAAGTTTTCAGATCAGTGCAGACAGGCTGCCAGAGCTGCTCATGGGGTCTTATCTGGGATATACAGGAACTTAGCTAGTACAGATAAGAGGATGATTATCCCATTGTATGGTGCCTCCGTAGCCAGGTAGGCAGGAGCAGCAGCAGTGCAAAGCACACACTTCTTGATTAGACTGGGGTTCGAGCCCATGACCACTAAATACGGAGGATGGGTCAGGGAATGACCAGCTCATATCCCCGGAGCAATATGCCCTTAGTTGCAATGCTCCTAAAAAAAAACAAATAACAACAAATCCCATTGTATAAGGCAATGGTTAGACAACACCTTGAGTACTGCATACAGGTTAGGTGTCCTCGTTTTAGGAAGGATGTAGAGCTGCTGGATCGAGTACAGAGAACGGCATCGAGATTTTTTGTTAAGAGCACGTGTTTCCCTCACCAATCAGTAATGAGAACACAAGATGCTCTCAACAATAAAGGCCTATGTTTTGCAAATTGCAGTGTCTGCCAACTAGGTGCCTGCGAGGTGGTCTGATTGAGCTATATAAGGCTTTGAATGGTTTGAGCAGCTCAGTGTTGATGGGATTCTTTCTCTTGCTCGGATTACACATTTGAGGGGGCATAAATTCGTATTGAGGAAATATAGTTGCAGAATAGATGTGCAGAAATTTCCTTTAGCCACCGAGTGGTTGATTGCTTAAACAAACTTCCATATGTTGTTCATAGTTTAATAAATTCAAGGAATAATTGGACAAACTTTTGGAGCGAATGCATAGGTGAAATGGGATTTATTTTTGGCTGATTTTGTATAAGCTTGCTTGCTTGCATCATTATTCTACTACTAATGCTAATAACTATTTATAAGGCACAATATAGTCTTAGTAGCTTTTGCACCTGTAAACTTAAAACTACTAAACCAACCTCACTGGAGAATTAACAATTTATCCCTCTCTATGTAGAGCGAAAGCATTTGCCAGCAGTTTTATTGTGGTATGGCAATGGTTAGACAACTGCAAGTATTAAATAACATGTGCTCTTTTCAGTTTGCCTAACAGGAAAATTTGATTCTAGCAGAACTAGTGGAAAGGTTATATTGCTGTTCTTGAATTTTCAAGGTATGCCCATTAAATAATGAGACTGTGCACGCGGTCACTACACTGCACAGCATTTTTTTTTTTTTTTTTTTTTTTTTTTTTGATTTGGTAGTTGTTGGCGCATCGGCTTCTGTGGCCATATTGCACCTCCCAAGGTTTTTGTAGTACTTTGATCCAAGCCCGAGGCGGGAATCGAACCCGCGACCTTTGGGTTGCCGGGCAGGTACTTTACCCACTCGGCTAGCCCGGTCGGCTGCACAGCATTTTACAGCCACTGCTATGCCACCTGTGAAACAAAGGCACAGCAGTTGACCAGGAGCTTTTCCTAGTTGCCTGCCAAGTGACATTCCAACCTGCTCGTTCACTTTGCAGTGATACCAGTTTTCATTACCTTATGATTTTGAAGTGTGAGAGAAAAATGACAGAGAAAAAATTTGAATAACAGTCAACCTTAAATTTTTTATAAAACTACAGAAAACACCAACTGAGAGTTGTGGGTTGTTTACATCAAGTTTTGGCAGAAGATACTATGTCAAAGGCTCACATGTTTGAATGGCATAAAAGATTTTTATAAGGAAGTGAGAATGTGAAAGGTGATGAATGACCAGGCTGTCTGATATCCATGAAAACTGATAAAAATGCGGACTGTGTAAGGACATTGATTAGAAGGTGATTGTCGTTTATGCTTTACAATGGTTGCTCCAGAACTGAAAATGGACAAAGAAACAGTTATACAAATTTTAACTGGAAATTTAAAGATGTGTGTCAAGATGGTGCCAAAAATTTTGAATGAAGATCAAAGAATTAAAAATGAAAAGTATCCAAGCTTGTGAAGATGTTTAGAAAAATGAAGATCCAGACTTTCTGAGTACTGTAATTACTTGCAGTGAAAGTTGATTGTTCCAGTACAGCCCAGAAACTAAAATTCAGTCAGTGCAATAGAAGACAAAACAATCCTCCAGACAAAAAAAAAAAAAAGTAAGACTGTTAAAATCAAAAATGAAAACAGTTTTTAGTGTTCTTTGGTATTATAGGAATTATTGTGGCTGAATATGACCTGCCGAAGCAGCCTGTTAATCAAGCACACTAATTTAAAGTTCTTTTGGGAGGATGGTTGGATGCTCCATCATGACAATGCTCCAGCACACAATTCCCTCTCTGTTCACCAGTTTCTGGCCAAAAAAAACAACAAATCCCTGTGTGTGAACATGTACACCAGACCTCTGGTCCCTTGTGTCTTTATTGCTCCTTCCCTAAATTGAAAAGTGTACTTATGGAAACCCATTCAGTCCATTGATGATATTCAGAAAAAAACGATTGAAGTCTTAAAAGGGCTTATGAAAGATGACTTCCAGAAATGTTTCTGTGCTTGGAAGAAATGTATGGAACAGTGTGTTCAAGCCCAAAGCAGTTATTTTGAAGGTGATAACTTGTAGTTATGAAATATTTCTTTATATATATATATTTTATTGTAACAGTCTTGTTTTTTAATAGCCACACCTTGTAATTTAAATAACATTTGCTAATATTTTATTGTTTCTATGTGGAATAAGGAACCTTTTTTTTTTTTTTTAATTATTATGGATAGACAGGCTGATATGGCAAGGTAAATGTATGTAAAAATTAGACTGAGAATTGGATCACATGACTATTCCATTCTGTGTACTTAAATTTAAAAAAATATATATATAATGGACAATAACAAATACGAGGGGGTATTATAAAGGTTCATACCCTTACCTAGAAATGATAGCCCTAGAAAGTTGAAGCTTCACAGTAACTTTAATCCTTTCCTCTGTACTTTCCCCATATATATAGTAACACATTTCTCCCATCTATGGGTCAGTTGTTTAATGCTTTGATCATAGAAGACTGCACTTTTTGCCTGAAACCATGATTCCACTTCATTGATGACTTCCTGAGACAAATCAAAGCAGCGTCCACACAGCTGGTACACCCAGCATTAGTCATTTGTCACCAACCGATCAAAAAAGTTCTGAACATCCCATTGCACAAGTCCAACAGTTGGCGAGAACATTGCATTCGACATTGCTTCTGCAAAGGCATCAGCAATCTTGGAACCCATTGTGCAGAGACCTTAGCCACGTGCGGATGATCGTGTAAAATGCTGTGGGCAGACCCATAATTAATTCCCACTGCATTTGCGATGAAATGAATTGTTACACTGTGACAATTCATGTCATGTCTGTCTGTGGATGTTGACGGCCTTCCTTCTCTTGGCTCGTCAAAGACACCTGCACACTGGAACTCCCGTTTCCACTTTTTTACAGTGTCATAGGATGGACAATTCTGCTTATACACATAGCTTTCATTTCTTTGTCAATTTCCTGAGCTTTCTTGCCCTGCAAATGCAGGGACTTGATCACTGCTCGATACTCCACTTCGTCAACCATAGCGTCCTTTCTCAGATTCCGGATTCCACCTGTGGTGTACAATCACCTATGGGAATGAAATTTCACATATTAGTTATTGAATATGTAGACAACTTATATTAAAAACAGCGTCTTCCTACTGATGTTTTATCTAGGTCAGGATACGAACTTTTTGTACCCCTTCATATATTACAGAAAAAATTACATGGATAAGGTGCCAAAAAAATCTAAATATTAATCTTTATTATGCTTTATAGGTATGGAATGTGCACAGTGTACTGAACGTCCTTCATTCGTTGGTTGATAAATCAAACATTAATCGGCAACTCGAAGTATATACAAGTGGAGGTAAGAATTTTCATTGTGAATATAGATCATAATTATTATTAAAAAAGTAATCACTCTTTTCTACGTACTTTATTCTTTGTGGACTAAAACCAGTTGTAACATGCTTGTTTTCTTCAGTCATAATTGTTAATATATATCACTGGCATTTATTTCCATTTTTGTTATTGGCATTTATTACATTCCAGATAATATGCATTATGTTTTAAACAAGAACAACAAAGCACAAAGTAGCAAGAAAACTTTGGCTGGGGAGACATCAGCAGTGGCTCTCTTGTGAATCACAGCTGCATTCTATAAGAGGGATATGTGGAATGGAGTAGGACCGAGGTGTGTTTTTAGGGACAAAAGTTGACGAGGCAGCTATCATCTTTAAGGATATAAAAGGTGATATTGTTGTATACATTGGCATTAATTATATGAGTAGGAGATCTGGTGATTTTCTTAACAAGTATAGGGTAATATTGAGAAAAATTCTATTCTGAGAGCTTTGCTCTCCATGATGAGAAAAATTGTCAATCAGTTAGATCCTGGAAAGAGAGAGAAGCATGTTAGGTGGGTTGAAAGTGCTAGCTTGGTGAGGGCCATACACATATTGACAGATTAACAGCAGCCACAGATGAAGGAAATGATTCTTGCACTGGTTATGTTGGAACATATAGCAACCTGGGAAGGCCCTGCTGGACAAATTCATGAACAATGCCATGACAGTCAGAGAAAATGACAAGCATGGACTTGATTTTCGAACAAAACATTCTTGCTTTTCCTTTTAAACAGGAAGAAAAGAGAGTTTGCCACTGCATCCTTTGACGCTTGGTTTGTGAATCATACTGATTATACATTTCTGCACCATTTTTACTACGCTTCACTAAAATTTTAATAACAATTCTTTGCTCTAAATTGCAATCACTTATTTTTCTGCCAAGGGGTTAAAACACTGATTCACTTAAAGAGGCACAATTCAATAAAACAACTGATTGCAACAAAACAAAAACTGATCTGTACAGGAAGAAACAAGCTGCAGCACGATATGAACGTTGTTGACATGTGCAGTAGTAAGGTATTGGTAAGCAATGATTCTTGTTTCATTTTAGCCACACTTTGGTATGCACACTAAGGTGCAGTTGTTGGAATTTTAAGATTCCCTAAATTGAAGAGGATCAAAAGGTTTGTGGAAGGAAAAGCAATAGAAGGAGATGGAAAGAAACCCCATGGTGGAATGATAGGATGAGAGAGGCTGTGAAAATCAAGAATAATGCATTCAGGACCTACTTCCAGAACAGAAATGATAAAAATAAGGAGAGATATGAAACCGTGAAGAGAGAGAGACCAAGAGGATAGTTAATGAGAAGACTGTGGTTGGAAGAATGGAGTGAAACTTTACTACAAGATATCGATGGTAAAATATTTGAACGTATAAATACTGCCACAATTTTTAGGGAATACATCTTAGCCTCTTTTGATGTTGTTTCTTTATATACCAATGTACACTTCGATTTTACACTTCAATCTTTACGAGAACTGTTATAGACAACATCTTGGCAAAATGTACTTCCCTTAGCATTAACAGCATTTTAGAGCTCATTTCAGTTTTATTTGACGCTAGGCACTTCCATTTCCAGGACCAAATATTTGGACTCCCAATGGAACTAGGAATCTCAGCCCCCCCCCCCCCACCACCACCACCAGAAATTTACCTAGCCACTATTGAACATCAAGTACTTCAATCTTTCCCCTCAGGCATTAAGCTTTATATGCATAACGCTGATGATGTGTTATTAATAGGAGACAAGTCTACTATTGACAGTCTTTTTATTAAATTCAGTGCAATACATGAAAGATTATACACCCTTGAAATAGAAGCTGACAATAAGATTAGTTTTCTTAATTTTACAATGTACAAAGCAGGCACAAAGCTTGGAACCAAAATTTATAGAAAAGATTCACACACACACACACACACACACACGCACACACACACACACACACACACACACACATTGAAATATTTACACTTTCAATCAGACCCCGGGTGGCAAGCATTTCCATGGCCAAGTGATTATTGAGCGTTTATAGAGTGTTTTTCTCTCCAGTGACTGAGTATTCCTTTGTTTTCTCTTGCATTTATTAAAATTTCTGTTAAGTAGCTCAAATTTCTTAAAAGAAATAAGAAGAGAGCCCAGAAGAAGGAAAGCACTTTTTTCTTTAATTTAGATAGCCTTACTAACCGTACTAACTCTATGCTTGGCCACAAAGCGGCACTGTTCCTGCCTCCCCGTGGCATGGAGGGGCCAGTAACCTGGGTGGTAAAGAGAAACCCCCGGGGCCAAAAGGAGCCATCATGGATAAAAATAATTATCCACTGTTAGAGCCTTCGAGCTCAAGAACAGACACCTCCTTTGACCATGACTTAGGGAATGATCATCCAAAGAGACAAAAGACTAATCAGATGGAGCAACTCTGCCTATCATTTTTAATTTTCCACTCCCTCACTAGTCAGCCTATGAGCAAACTGTCTCCCTTCATAATACAAAAACATTTGGAAGGATTGCGGTATCTCCTAAGACTGTTAAAAGACTGCAATCAGAAGACGGAAGACGTTCATAGTTTCCACCTTCTGCAATCAGAAGGTGGAAACTACGAACAGAACATTCAGAGAAACTTTTACAGCTTACAAAGTTTGCCAGCATTCCAGTAAAAATATCTCCTCATGCAACCCTAAATTCATCTAAGGGTGTCATATCCAGTTGGGGCCTTTTAAATGTCACAGAGGAGGAAATAACCCAAGAGCTGCAGGGACAAAATGTAATTCAAGCAAAACGTATAATGACTAAAAAAGATAATCACCTTATGTTAACCGGGCGACTCCATAGTCAGGTGGGAAGGAGCAGCAGTGCATAGCACACGCTTCTTGATTAGACCGGGGTTCGAACCCGTCACCACCAAATACGGAGGATGCGGAAAGGTCAGGGAATGACCACCACATATCCCGGAGCAATATGACCTTAGTTGCTAATGCTCCTAAAAAACCAAAACAACAACAACAACAACCTTATGTTAACCAGAAATATTATTCTCACCTTCATTACACTCAACTTACCCTCCTCTATAAAAGCAGGTTATTCACTTTGCTGCATCTGCCCCTACATTCCCAATCCTTTACGATGTTATAAATGCCAAAAGTATGGCCACTCACAAACTGTATGCAGAGGAGTTCCTGTCTGCCCTAGCTGTGGGTCCTCAGATCACATACAAGTGACTGTACGACTACAAAAATGACCTGCTCAAATTGCAAAGGGGTGATCATCCTGCATATTCCAAGACATGTGAAAAATGGAAAACTGAGAAAAAAATAGTAAAATACAAGGTTGAGATCAAAGTCAGTTTCCAAGAAGTGAGAAAACTAGTTGTACCTCTTATAGACAAAAATGTAACCTATTCAAATGCTGTAAAAAAGTATCAAACAGTCTCTACTCAAACTGATGTCACAGTTTCCACTAATAAATCAATTTCCGATTGGGTTAGAAATATCCTCTCTGAACAACAACCAAGTATACATAAGCAACAACCCAAACTCTTAGATCAGGCAAATAATACTCCTCTGACAATACCAGTGGCATCTCCTCTTTCAATAGCCAGGTGGGCAGGAGCAGCAGTGTGTAGCACACACTTCTTGTAGACGGCGTTCGAGCCCGTGACCACCAAATACGGAGGATGTGGAAAGGTCAGGGAATGACCACCGTATATTCCCGGAGCAATATGGCCTTAGTTGCTAATGCTCCTAAAAACCAAATAAACAAACAAACAATCCTCTTTCAAAGAGTGCTACCACATCCTATATTACAAACTCAAATGCAATGAAAAATATCCAGGACACAACCATGGACACAGATGGCACATCAATACAGGAATACCCTATTTTAGAAATCTATGCTGAAGAAGAAATGTACACTAGTCGGCCAGTTTTCTCCAAAAAAGATAAACAAAAATTGGAATGTACTAAGCCAGTCACCTTCAAAAAGCAGTCAGATACAGCTCCATCAATTAAACACAAATAATGCCTTGTATTTTACAATGGAACTGCAGAGGCTTTCGTTGCAACACAGATGACATCCCTGATGTAATTAACCAATATTCTCCAGTTGCCCTTTGTCTTCAGGAAACTTACCTAACCTTGCAAATTTCTCCTTCGATAAAGCACTATTGCCTTTATCAAAAAGGTTGTAATACAGCTAATGCTGCCCATGGTGGCGTGGCAATCCCAGTAAATTCAAAGATCCCAATTAAACATATTCCACTTCAAACTGAAATAGAAGCTGTTGCTGTTCGTATAACTCTCCATATTGCAATAACACTAGTTTCAATCTACTTACAGCCAGACCATACTTATTGTTTAAATGATCTCGAAGACCTCTTCATACAGATACCTCCACCTCTCTGTATATTAGGAGACTTTAATGGGCACAACCCCTTATGGGGCACTTCTAAATTAAATAGAAGGGGTTGACTCATTGAAAGTTTTTTAGAGGCACTAAATCTCATCTTACTCAATACTGGTGTGCATACTCACATTCGGCTCCCAACTGGACAAACCTCAGCAATAGATCTCTCCATTTGTTCTGCAGTACTGCTCCCAACCATAGTGGCATGTTGTTAATGATCCTATGGGCAGTGATCACTTCCCAATTGTATTCAACATATTAATAACACAGACTCCTCTAACTCAACCCTGCAGGAAATGGAAATTTGTTTGAACAAACTGGCCAAAATTCCAGTCATCAATATCCTTTGATGAGGAAAAAATCCGTCTCCAGCCTATTGATGATGTGACAGATTACATCACGCCGCATCTCCTAAATGTGGCCAAATACACAATACCACTATCAAATCCCCCTGACTGAAAACTTTATAATTGGTGGAATGAGGAATGCACAATAGCAAATTTTTTTGTAAAAGCAAAAAATAAAGCCTGGAATTTGTTTCAGCAATATCCAATCATAATCGATCTGAAAAATTATAAGAAATTAAGGGCAAAAGCACGTTTCATATAAAGGCGAGTCAAGAAGGAATCCTGGATCCACTTTGCGTCCAACATCAACAGAAACACTGACAGCAAAATAATTTGGAAAAAAATTAGACAGCTATCTGGTAAGTTTCTAACCATACCATCTGCAATCCTTTCCTGGAATGGATGAGATCTATCAAGTCCCTTGGATATAGCAAATGCTTTGGGAAATACCTTTGCTGAAATATCAGCAGCATCAGTTATACTACATCTTTCTAGTGAATTAAAAACAGTAAAAAACAACATTCTATTAACTTCCAAACTACTCTCACTCTATCATATAAGAAACCGCTGCAATATTCTGAACGTTTACACACCATTAAAACAGTCCACAATGGTGCTGCTAGACCAGATGGGATCTATTATGTCATACTGCAACATTTTGATGACAAAGCTTTATGCCTCCTGCTCTTTTACAACCGTATTTTATTAGAAAATGTTTATCCAGCTTCTTCTATTGTTTTGGCATTCCTAAAGCCTGCAAAAGATCCATCCAACCCCCATAGCTATAGACCAATATCTCTCTCTCAAACTGCCACAGAAAAATCCTTGAAAAAGTGGTCCACAGTAGACTCATCTGGATCATTGAGTCAGAACATCTAATGAACCATAGTCAACACGGCTTTCGAAAAAAACAGGTCATGCTTGGATCTCATGGTCAAGGCTGAATTTTCCATTCAGAATGCATTTGTTAAACCTGAACATCTAGTAATGGTTTCAATAGATATAGAGAAGGCATTTGACACCGCATGGTATACTTAGTGATCTTTATGCTCTTGGTCTACGGAGCAACCATCCCAAATTTGTTCACAATTTTCTACATTCTAGATCATTCCAAGTGCGATACCAACATGCCCTCTCTGCAACTCTCATTCAGGAAGAAGGTGTTCCACAGAGATCAGTACTCTTTTTGCCCTTAGAATAGATTCTATCACTACACAGCTCCTAAACACAATTGAGACTTACCTTTATGCAGATGACCTTTCCATCTCCTGCCATTTGCAAAACATGAGATCTATTGAAAGACAGCTTCAGATATCACTAAATAAAATACAACAATGGGCCAGCCTCAACGGCTATAGACTTTTTCAGCAGAAAACAGTTACAATCAATTTTTGTAGACAACGAAAACTTCATCCGGATCCTGAACTTCAAATGTCCAATGTCTCCATCCCAGTCGCTACTAACATCAGATTTCTAGGATTAATCCTTGACAGCAAATTAAATTTTTTAGACCATATTAAAAATGTATGTACTTCCTGTATAAAAAAGTTAAATATACTAAAGAACTTTATCCTCTCTAATGTGGTGTGTAGATTGCACCTCCCTGCTTCAGTTATTCAGGGCGTTAATCAGATCCCATCTTGATTATGGCAATCCTGTCTATAATTCTGCCAGAACAAGTGCACTGCGCTGGCTTGATTCAGTTAAACACAGTGCCTTGAGGATTGCACTTGGTGCATTCAGAACATCGGCAGCTCATAGCCTCTACATTGACGCTCATGAGCTGCCACTAACATTGTTACTGAAGCATGCTGTCAAAATACAAATTGTGCCTTGTATTCCTTTCAGCCATATCTATTCAATACGCCACTAGGAAACCTCTACAGAAATAAACCTAGTGTAGTAAAACCAGCTGGTCTTCGCCTTCTGAACTGAGGCAGGTTTGGAATGTTTCTATTCATTCTGTACAACAAGTAGTAAATTGCACGCACTCAACTACCATGGACTGCTGCTCTTCTACCAACTTTTGACACTTACCACTGCCAATGGGGAAAGAATATTCTACAAGCATCAAATACCAGACAACTTCATGCAATTATCCAGTTGGTCTACTTCATAGCATTAGCATTAGTAGAGGCATATGATGCAAGAAAGCAAGCTTATGCAGCATCAGCCAAAAAAAAAAAAAAAAAAAAAAAATGCTCCCATTTCACCCCTCCGTTTGATCCAAATACCTGTCCAGTTGAGCTTTATTTATTTAGGCTATCAACTTCCACAACAAAAGATGGAAGTTTGTTCCAGCAATCAACCATCCACTGGCTAAAGGCAAACTTCTACACATCTATCCTACAACCGTCTTTCCTTAATTTGAATTCATGCCCTCTCAGGCAATTATTCTGAGCAAGAGGAAGAATCCCATCATTCCAGAATTTCTGGTAATGAATTGGCCAATAAAGCTGTAAAAAATCCAACTACCTGAGATTTTAACCAATAATACTGTTCCAGCATCAGACTATCCACAAATCACATGGTGCATGCCTAACAGAATGGACAGCACTCTGGCACTCTCAAACAAATAATAAATTTTCAATTTATATAGGATGCTAAAATTTGGCTTTCCAGTGTCTGTACATCAAGATGAGAAGAAATAGTCCTTTCAAGAGCAAGAATAGGTCATACTTATTTAACTCACCTTCATTTACTCAGGAGATGATCCACCCCAATTCACCCCAGTTTCCACATTGTTCTGTAAATATGACTGTTAAACGCTTTCTCATTGAATGCCCATACTAAACAAGACAGAAATACGACCTTGCTATTGTTGGTTAACCTTCGGAAACCAATAACTCTAAAGAATGTCATTGGTGATGATGCAAATATTCCTGAATTTTTCAAATTTCTGAAGCAAATTGGAGTCTTTAATCATATCTAATTTCTGATATTACAAGAATTTCTCATATATTCATGTAATAACTGAATAGGCACTTTATAGCCAAAGCAGCTTATGTGCCATCAAACCCCCAAAACAACACTTTCAGTCACATCACCTGTATTTAATAGGTCTGCAACGGTATTAAATACAGTTTTTTGCACGACAATTTAGCTACAGAATTACAATATCTTCCAAAAAAATTCACAGCTAGGAAATATCCTTTACAATTAATTTGACACACGATTTCCGTTGCTCAATATAAAATCAACAGCCCACGTAATCACAACACCAACTGGTACGACAAACAAAACATACGTATCGTCCTCCCCTATCGCAGTGGAATAGCCAGACAGCTTCATCAAGTGTTTGTCTGTACAGACATAAAATTAATATTCTTATCATATAATAAAATTGGGACTATGTTTAACACATACAAGCCGACCGGACTAGCCAAGTGGGTAAAATGCCTGCCTGGCAACCCAAAGGTTGTGGGTTCAAATCCCGCCTTGGGCTTGGATCACAGTAAAATGCAAAAACTTTGGAAGGTGCACACAGAAGCCGATGCACCAACAAATAACAAAAAATCACACACACACACACACACACACACACATACAAAGGAAGTAACAAATATTCAATATGTGACATTAACAACATTTTTTTACTTGATTAAATGTCAATCCAGTTGAAATGCGTGCTATATCGGGAGTACTATTACTAAATACGGCACAACTAAAACTTCTAACACACATGCATATTATCACTATAACAGCTTCAAAACTAATCAAGCCTGCACCGAACTCACACAGCATGTACATTGCCACAATTACAATCCCCTAATTGATTCAGCTATCACAGTTATAAAATTAAAGTCAAGTTATAAAATTTTCCAACACAAGCACTTGTCATAGAATGGTATCGCCATAATATCAAGTTTAATGTTGCGAATACGAAATTCCCGACAAACCTTTCACCAGTCTGGAACCTTGCACATGTCAAGTTCCCACTTGTCCTAAAATGCATCGTGGGAACTTGAGAGGGGTTCTTTAAATATACAATCCCTTTCTCTCTTATTATTGCCAACTGAAGACGTTGTTTCGAAAATTATCCGTTATGACTATTGGCTTTATTAGTTCTTCATTGTTTCAACATTTTATATAGCACAACCTGGGATAACCAACTAAGTAATGCAGTTCTTCTTCCTTGGGTAAATTTTAAAATTTTAAATTTTAATTACAAGTTTTTAATAATCCCTACTCTATTTATTTTAAAACTCCATTTCTATGACTAATTTTACAGCGGAAAGCTTGAAGTATTGTTGATTATCTATTAAGATTCTTAACAAAGCTTATTATCTTAGTATTCACCTCTAGATCCATATTGGTGTTTTTTTTTTTTTTTTTATGTAAATCTCAAACACGAGAGGTATTAGAACTTATAGTACTTAGTACCGTGCTTGGGTTGGAGGTTGAGAAAACGAAAGAAGATATTGGTTGACATTGGACTTGAACTTCTGTAGACTGTAATTTTCAGGAAATATGTATGAAGGAAGGTTTTTTCAGGAAATACGTATGAAGGAAGGTTGTTCCAGAAAACGGCAGTTGAATGAATAAATGAGGAAGATGAAAAGTTGGTTCTATGAGTTTGAAGTTGGACAGTAAATGGATGTTGGCTGGTGGCGGCACGTGTTCGGATTGTTTTGAAAGAGAGAGAGCAGAAATTATAGAAGTCAATTCAGAACAACAGTGCCCATGGAAGTATCTGTGGAAGAGACATGCAGCAGAAACAGTACATCTATGAGAAAGCGAGTGGAGAGACTCTGTTAGAGATGAATCATTAATTAACCTAACTGCCCTCTTCTGAATGGAATCAAGAAGCCTGAGAGAGGTTCGGGGACACCACCCCAGATGTGGGAACAATATTCCATGGTAGGGCGGATTTGCAATTTATACAGAGTGAGCTGTTTGGAAGAAAAGTAACACCGAGAGCAAAAGAGAAAACCAAGTTTTTTAGATGCAGAGGAAGCAATATTTGTAATGTGCTTGTGCCAAGAGAGATTAGAAGTCAGGGTAATCCCCAAAAGAGATATATCATTTTGCCTAGAAATTGGAGTGTCACCAAAGATAAGCATAGGAGCAGAAGAATCCTTTTTGTGAGATATAAGACAAGACTGAGTTTTAGAAGGATTGAAATCAACTAAGTTTTCTTTGCCCCACTAGAGAATTACCTGAAGATCGGCATTTAAGGAAATTGGTAGAAGATTTTTGAGAAGTTGAAGCTGATTGAGCAGGGCAAGGTTTCTGAAAATGGAAAGTAGAATGCAATGTGCTATCATCGGCAAGACTATGGATAGGATTTCCAGTCAATGGTAGAAGGTCATTAATATACAAGATGAAAAGAGTGGGGGGGAAAGAACTGAACCTTGGGGGACACCGGCATTAGTGGAGAAGGCAGAAGACAGAGAGCCATCTACCATCACCCTCAGTGAGCAATCAGACAGAAAACTGGATAAACAATTACAAAAAACAGTTGGCAAACCATAAGATGGAAGCTTGTTTAGAAGACCTTTATGCCAAACACGATCGAAAGCCTTTGAGAAGTCAAGAGCAACTACTTGTGTTTCACCGAACCTTTCCATTGAATTAGTCCATAAATGGGTAACGTAAGCCAGAATATCACCAGTGGATCGACACTGACGGAATGCATACTGGCAATCATTGAGCAGACGGAAGGTTTCTAGGTAGTTTAAAAGTTAGCGGTTAATTGATTTCTCCATTACTTAAAAAGAGTAGAAGTAATTGCAATGGGACGATAATTGGATGGGAGGGATTTGTCACCCTTTTTAGGAAATGGCTGGATATGAGCAAATTTCCAAGCAGAAGGAAAAACACCTTTGGAATAAAAAAGTGAAAAAATTCGGCAGAGAATAGGTGTAAGTTCAAGAGCACAGGTTTTGAGAACAAGTGGAGAAATACCATCGGGACCTGGAGCTTTCTTAGCATCAAGATTCGTCAAAATCTTTCTGACATCCTTTTGACGGAAGACCACAGGAGGCATTGAATGGCGCCTCCATAGCCAGGTGGGCAGGAGCAGCAGTGCGTAGTACACACTTCTTGATTAGACTGGGGTTCGAGCCCATGACCACCAAATACGGAGGATGCGGAAAGGTCAGGGAATGACGACCGCATATCCCCGGAGCACTATGGCCTTAGTTGCTAATGCTCCTAAAAACTAAATGACAATGACAATAGGCATTGAATGGAGCGTGTTGGGAATGGTGGGAGGTGTTTTACCAAGATCATTAATACATGAGTTGGAAGAAAAATGCGATGCTAGCAGGTCAGCTTTATTCTTTGCTGAAGTGAAAACAGAACCATCTGGTTTGGACAGAGGTGGGAGCAGAGATGGGCAAAAGGTTGGGCCAATAGCTTTGGCAAGAAACCAGAATTCTCGGCTACCATTAGGGCAAGAAGCAAGTTTTCTACTTTTAGCCTGTTAAAACTCTAGTTTGGACTGATTAATAACTGCTTTACAATTGTTGCGAGCTTTGGTGTTGGCAGAAAATGAAACTGAAGAATTAGAAACAAGCCAATTATGATATGCAACATTCTTCTCTTGAACAGCCTTAGCACATTTATTGGAAAACCAAGGTTTAGATAAAGGACGAGATTTTAAAGTGGAGCGTGGGAAAAAGGATTCCATTCCTGCAAGAATAATTTGGCTGACACGATCCGAGGAAACGTTGACATCAGAAGTTTTGAAACAGTAATCTAACCAATGAAAAGAAGAAAAGAGATCTCGCAGGTCATCCCATTTTGCATTCTTTTAATGCCAAACAACACGAGGTTGGGAATAGCCATGAGATAAAGGTTCTATTGGAGAAGACACAATAACCAAGTCGTGATCTAAAGTGCCTAGAGGACCTCTCACTTCAACCATGAAGGATTGTTTGTGAGAAAAAGATCAAGCGTGTTGGCTGTATGGTTAGGATTGTCCGGTATTCTTGTAGCTAAATGAACAATCTGTGCAAGGTCGTTAGTAATTGCAAAAGCCTCAACATCTCAACCAGCTGGGTTGGTGTGACTAGAAAACGGAAGCCAGCTGGAGTTGTGAACATTAAAATCACCAAGTAAAATTACCTCACTGTTAGGAAAGTTGCACTTGAGAAAGTCAAGTTGCAAAGAGAGGAAGTCAAAGAGCTCCATGTGATTAGTGGAGTTGGGAGAATGGTAGAGACAACAGATGAATTTGACACAATGAGATAGAGAGATTTTAAGAAAGAGAAGATCAAAGAGAGGAGATTCCAAATTGCCAAGTCTCTGACAGGGAATATCAGAACGGACATATGCACAAGTATCACCTTTGAGGCGAAGGAATCATACAGCGAATAATTTGGGCATTTGAGATGAGCAGTAGTTGAATCAACCTATAACTGAGATTCTGTCAAAAAAAAGTACATGGGGTTTGGCAGACTGCAAGTGGAAATGGACATAGTTAAGATTAGAATTGAGATCATGTATATTGGTGAAAGGAATTAGGAAGTGTTTGGGAGGTTTAGATCTTATCGCAGATAAGCTTTCTCTGTTAGTTTGACAATTCATGGTGTATTCAATGGTAAGAAAAAGTGGGTGGTACATGCTGTATAAAGTAATGAAATTTTTGGATATGGCGTACACATGGTAAGAATATACCCAGATCCTTGACATAACGTGGCCTCGACAATGCGCCCCGCATACACACTACCCGGACTCCCTCCAGTCACTATCTGGCAGAGTAGAAGTAGCAATATTATACACTAGCTCAGGGTTGGCCAACTAGTCGATCGCGATCTACCAGTTGATCGCCGATTTAATTTTGGTCAATCGCGCCGAATTTTAAATATACAGTCATCCCTCGATTTGTGTACCTTGTGTAATTAAATTGATCACGGCACATTTTGAAGGAAAAAAGTAGATCCCATCAAAAATTACTGTATTTCCCCATGTATAAGACGCACCCTTTTCGAAAAATTTGGGGTCTAAAAACTGGGTGCGTCTTATACAGTGGTTGTAGATTTTTTTACTTGCATTTCCTGCTTTTTCAAGCTTGTTGTCTTTGCGCTCATTGTTCACATGTTACCGGTATATTAGGTTACGTTTTGCCACTTTCTGCCCAGAAATGGCTCAGAAAACATTTTCATACAGTGCTGAATTCAAGTTATAAGTGATCCAGTTTGCAAAAGAGAATGGAAATGGTGCTGCTGAACGTAAGTTTGGTCCTCCTCCATCTGAGACAACAATCCGAGACTGGCTGCTGATTAGAAGAAGAAACTTCCAAGACTGGAAGAAGAAACCCTACTGAAAACGCGACGGCAGAAAAAGGCCATGAGAGGGAAGTTAGCAAAATGGCCTAATTTAGAGAGGGAATTGAAGATATAGATTGAAGAGGAAAGGGCAATTGGAATTCCTGTGTCCAAAAAGATGGTTCAGCATGAGGCAAGAAGAATTGCTGATGAAAAAGAAGTTACTGATTTCAAAGGAGTACAAAATTGGTGCTTTAGTTTCATGAAACGGAATGGACTAGGCATGCGTACACGCACCAGACTTGCCCAAAAGATGCCTGAAAGCTATGAGCAGAAGGTCCTTGAATTTCATCGTTTTGTCATTCAATGCCGAAAGACACATCGGTTTGAGATGGCACAGATTGCAAATATGGTCGAAGTCCCCCTTCAATTTGATGTCCCAAGTAACAGAACTGTTGATAAAAAGGGGTGAAAACTGTAACTGTGAAGACAAGTGGACATGAAAAGAGCCATTATACAGTTGTTCTTGCTTGTTGTGGCGACGGAACCAAGCTGCCACCTATGCTGATTTTCAAGCGCATAACAATGCCAAAAGAAGACATTCCTCGAGGAGTGATTGCCCACATTCATGACAAGGGTTGGATGGATCAGGATGGAATGAATATCTGGTTTGAGAAAGTTTGGAGAAGGATTCGAGGTGGGCTCTTACACAAACCTGCCCTATTGGTGTTTGATCAATTCAGGGCACACATAACAAAAAGCACAAAGAAGTTTGCTCCAGAGCAAAAAACAAAACTTGCCGTCATACCTGGAGGCTTGACATCCCAGCTTCAACCACTTGATGTCAGCATTAACAAACTCTTCATAGCTGCCATGAGAGATGAATGGAACCAATGGATGAAGCCGTCTGGGGACAATTTGACATCAGCAGGAAGAATGAAGAAACCAACTATAGGAGAAGTAGTGAAGAAACCAACTATAGGAGAAGTTTGTACCTGGGTGAATAGATCCTGGGATAATATCAAGATTGAGATCGTTGTCAAGTCATTTAAGAAGTGTGGCATTTCAAATGCCATAGATGGAACTGAGGACGACGCAATATATGAAGACAGTGATTCTTCATCAGACACAGATGAGGACAAGCTAATGGATGGGAGTTTTGACAGTGATGAGGAGTTGTATGAATTTCATGATGAATAAAACTTGAGTCCAATAACTTTATGTAATACCTGTTTTTTTTTTCAAATTTCGGGCCCCAAAATTAAGGTGCGTCTTATACATGGGGAAATGTGGTAAGTTGGTCACTCCTGCACTAGCTGATCCGGAAACCTCCTAGAGAGTTACCAATCGGTTCGGTCCGGTGTACTAAAAAGCGGCCGGCCTACGAACACCGTTTTAGAGCTGTACCCTCGAAATGTAAGGAATATTGGATCTCGCCACGATGTTCATCATAACCTCTAAAGTCATCAGTCATACTTCATGATGGAAGAGATGGTGAAGGGTTGACTTAGCTCTGAAGACTAAACATCGGTTCCACCACTTCAAGCCTCCAATAAGCAAAGTGGTGGTATTGCATCGGTTGATGAGAGTCATCTACCATCTAGTACTGCCTGGTAACATAAAGGGGCAGCATTCCTCTGTGTGGTGTGGGCACCACACCTCGACCACTACTTACGTTGGTTCACACCTGGGTGGTCACCCACCATGTACTTGTGCATGGAGGTTATACCCAGGATTACTAACAGTCCCACCATCATGAAGATGCAAGCAGAGGATTTGGCTGTCACAGACCATTCGGACTTTGCCGAAATTGGGTCCACTTGACTTGAGTGTCACCCGAATATCAGTTCCATCAGCGTTTTAGACTCCCAGGTAGCAAGTACAGCTTTTCTGGCATATCTGAGAGAATGTCTCTGACAACCTCAAGGACCATTAGGGTTAAGTAAAGAGAGTAAAAGTGTAAAGTAAAAGTTCCCAATTATATTAATAGATGAATTAATTTAAAAACATGTCTCTAAGAAGATGAAGTGCACCACTTTTTCCGGTTGTCATTTATAAAATTATGAAGAAGATTCGCGTGTTTGAAAAACCAAGAGCTGGCTGAGAAGCTCTCGATGTGATCATTATCAGTTGGTGAATGACATGAGTTGTAAGTGTTGACCCAGGATGCATCACATTAAACATGTGGAAATTTAATTCGTGTGAGCTGCCATATTGGTGAATGATTTGTGGGTAATTTAACGTTTAAAATTTCATATGAGCTATTTTGGCGGAACCATTCTATAGCTACAGCTTTGTACTGGAATATCTTATAATTCGATTTAAGTTTAATTAGTGTAATTGCATTATCTATTAATGGATCATAATTAAAAGAGTGTACATGCTGACTGAGTTCAGTTCCTGGTTGGTCTGATTTGAAACTATTATAATGATATGGTTTTGGCTCTGGTGTTGGCTGTTCTGAAAGTTCCATATTTTCTGGTGATTCTACCTATGTAGCGTTCTTTACATTCGGATTGGCATTTTATAAGATATATTATATTGTTTATCTTGAATATTGTATTTATATGTTTCCCTGTTTTTGCTAAAAAAATACTTAGTTTATTTTATGATGAAAAAATCAGTGTAATGTTTGTCCCTCTGAAAATATTCCGGAGTGAGGTGCAAGTTGGCTGTGATACGGAAGTGTGACTATTGTATTTTATGTATGATCAGTACTAATGTTATCAATGCGAGAATTATTAGTTTTTTCTTTTACAGCTAATATGATTTCTTGAATTAACTGTTTGGGGTATTTTCTAGCTATAAAGGTTTTTGTTAGGTTTAGTAGTGCTGTAGTCAAATCATTCTTGTGAATGATTGCATTGTAGATTTGGTTGTATAATACTGATTTTTTTGTGGTCTAGGGATGGTGGGAATGAAAATGTAGGAATTTCCCTGCATATGTCTTTTTCCTGTATGTTCGTGTTTTGAGTTTATTGGATTTATATACGGTCAGATTTAGAAAATTAATACTATTATTTTCTTCTAGTTCCAAAGTATATTTTAGTCTGTTGTGAATGGAATTAAATTTTTGTAGAAGTTCATCGATGGTGGTTTTATTGCTTATAATTAATACATCATCTGTATATTGCAAGAATAATTTAATCTTAGATGGAAAGGGTTTAAGTATTTGGTTTTCAATTGTGGCAAGATTTTCCTGAAAGTGGGGCCGAAATGCCTAAACCCGTTGGAAGGCTATATACTTGTTCGTATATTTGCTATCCAAACCGAAAATGTTTTGCCCTCACTAAAAGGATAGTTAATTCTAGGATACTGTTGATATTTAGGGATGTGCGTCCTTTTAGTGTAGAGTCTAAGGTCAATAATTCCCGTAATTTTGGTCCTTGAGGTTGTCATGGACATTCTCTCAAATATTCTAGACAAGCTGTACTTGCTACCTGGGAGTCTAAAACGCTGATGGAACTGATATTCGGGTTACACTCAAGTCAAGTGGACCCAATTTCGGCGAAGTTCGGACGGTCTGTGACAGCCAAATCTTCTGCTTGCACCTTCACGATGGTGAGACTGATAGTAATCCTGGGTATAACCTCCATGCACAAGTACATGGTGGGTGACCACCTAGGTGTGAAACAACGTAAGCAGGGGTCGAGGTGTGGTGCCCACACCACATGGAGGAATGCCACCCCTCTATGTTAGCAGGCAGTACTAGGTGGTAGATGACTCTCATCAACTGGTGAAATACCACCACTTTGCTTATTGGAGGCTTGAAGTGGTGATGAAACCCATGTTTAGTCTCTAGAGCTAAGTTCCGACCAACACTTCCCTATCTCTTCCATCATGCAGAATGATCGATGACTTTTGAGGTTATGATGAAAGTCGTAGCGAGATCCAATATTTCTTACATTTCGAGGGTACAGCTCTAAAACGGTGTTCACAGGTCGTCCCTTAGTTAGTACACTGGACCGAACCTATTGGAGGCTTCCTGATCAGCTAGTGTATAATCTTGCTACCTCTACTCTGCCAGATAGTGACTGGAGGGAGTCCGAGTAGTGTGTATGCGGGGAGCATTGTCGAGGCCACGTTATGTCAAGGACCTGGGTATATTCCTACCATGTGTACGCCATATCCAAAAATTTCATTACTTCATACAGCATGTCCCACCCACTTTTTCTTACTATTCAATACACCATGAATTGTCAAACTAATAGAGCAAGCTTATCTGCGAAAAGATCTAAACCTCCCAAGCACTTCCCAATTCATTTCACAAATATACGTCGTCTCAATTCTAATCTCAGCGATGTCCATTTCCACTTGCAGTCTGCCAAACCCCATGTACTTTTTCTGACAGAATCTCAGTTATTGGTTGATTCAACTACTGCTCATCTCAGATGCCAAAATTATTCGCTGTACGATTCCTTTTGCCTCAAAAGTGGTACTTGTGCATATGTCCGTTCTGATATTCCCTGTCAGAGACTTGGCAATTTGGAATCTCCTCTCTTTGATCTTCTCTGGCTTAAAATCTCTCTACCTCATTGTGTCAAATCATTTGTTGTCTCTACCGTTCTCCCACCTCCACTAATCACTTGGCGCTCTTTGACTTCCTCTCTTTGCAACTTGACTTTCTCCAGTCCAACTTTCCTAACAGTGAGGTAATTTTCCTTGGTGATTTTAATGTTCACAACTCCAGCAGGCTTCCATTTTCTAGTCACACTGACCCAGCAGGTTGAGATGCTGAGGCTTTTGGAATTACTAATGATCTATCACAGATTGTTCATTTACCTACAAGAATACCAGACAATCCTAATCATTCAGCCAATACGCTTGATCTTTTTCTCACAAACAACCCTTCTAAGTACATGGTTGAAGTGAGAGGTCCTTTAGGCACTTCAGATCACAACTTGGTGATTGTGTCTTCTCCAATAGAACCTTTATCTCATGGCTATTCCCAACCTCGTGTTGTTTGGCATTTCAAGAATGCAAAATGGGATGACCTGCGAGACTTGTTTTCTCTTTTCCTTGGTCGGATTACTGTTTCAAAACTTCTGATATCAACGTTTGCTCAGATCGTGTCAGTGAAATTATTCTTGCAGGAATGGAATCCTTTATCCCACACTCCACTTTAAAATCTCATCCTTTATCTAAACCTTGGTTTTCCAATAAATGTGTAAGGCTGTTCAAGAGAAGAATGTTGCATATCGTAATTGGCTTGTTTCTAATTCTTCAGTTTCATTTTCTGCCTACACCAAAGCTCGCAACAATTGTAAAGCAGTTATTAATCAGTCCAAACTAGAGTTCGAACAGGCTAAGAGTAGAAAACTTGCTTCTTGCCCTAATGGTAGCCGAGCATTCTGATCTCTTGCCAAAGCTATTGGCTGCAACTTTTGCCCATCTCTGCTCCCACCTCTGTCCAAACCAGTTGGTTCTGTTGTCACTTCAGCCAAGGATAAAGCTGACCTGCTAGCATCCAGTTTTTCTTCCAGCTCATGTATTAATGATCTTGGTAAAACACCTACCACCATTCCCAACAGACTCCATTCACTGCCTCCTGTGGTCTTCCGTCAAAAGGATATCAGAAGGATTTTGATGAATCTTGATGCTAAGAAAGCTCCAGGTCCCGATGGTATTTCTCCACTTGTTCTCAAAACCTGTGCTCCTGAACTTACTCCTATTCTTTGCCGCCTTTTTTCACTTTCTTATTCCAAAGGTGTTTTTCCTTCTGTTTGGAAATTTGCTCGGAAAGTTCCGAAAAAGGGTGACAAATCCCTCCCATCCAATTATCGTCCCATTGCAATTACTTCTACTCTTTCTAAAGTAATGGAGAAATCAATTAACCGCCAACTCTTAAACTACCTAGAAACCTTCCGTCCGATCAACGATCGCCAGTATGGATTCCGTCAGTGTCGATCCACTGGTGATATTCTGGCTTATGTTACCCATTTATGGACTAATTCAATGGAAAGGTTCGGTGAAACACAAGTAGTTGCTCTTGACATCTCAAAGGCTTTTGATCGTGTTTGGCATAAAGGTCTTCTAAACAAGCTTCCATCTTATGGTTTTCCAACTGTTTTTAGTAATTGGTTATCCAGTTTTTTCTCTGATCGCTCACTGAGGGTGATGGTAGATGGCTCTCTGTCTTCTAACTTCTCCACTAATGCCGGTGATCCCCAAGGTTCAGTTCTTTCCCCCACTCTTTTTGTCTTGTATATTAATGACCTTCTTCCATTGACTGGAAATCCTATCCATAGTTTTGCCGACGATAGCACATTGCATTCCCTTTTCCATTTTGAGAAACTTTGTCCTGCTGAATCAGCTTCAACTTCTCTAAAATCTGCTACCAATTCCTTAAATGCCGATCTTCAGATAATTCTCCAGTGGGGCAAAGACAACTTAGTTGATTTCAATCCTTCTAAAACTCAGTCTTGTCTTATATCTCGCAAAAAGAATTCTTCTGCTCCTATGCTTATCTTTAGTTACTCCGATTTCTAGGCAAAATGATATATCTCTTTTGGGGATTACCCTGACTTCTAATCTCTCTTGGCACAAGCACATTACAAATATTGCTTCCTCTGCATCTAAAAAACTTGGTTTTCTCTTTTGCTCTCGGCGTTACTTTTCTTCCAAACAGCTGCTCACTCTGTATAAATCGCAAATCTGTCCTGCCATGGAATATTGTTCCCACATCTGGGGTGGTGCCCCCAAAACCTCTCTCAGGCTTCTTTATTCCATTCAGAGGAGGGCAGTTAGGTTAATTAATGATTCATCTCTAACAGAGTCTCTCCACTCGCTTTCTCATAGACGTACTGTTTCTGCTGCATGTCTCTTCCACAGATACTTCCATGGGCTCTGTTCTTCTGAATTGGCTTCTATAATTCCTGCTCTCTCTTTCAAAATAGTCCAAACACGTGCCGCCACCAGCCAACATCCATTTACTGTCCAACTTCAAACCCACAGAACCAACTTTTCATGTTCCTTATTTATTCATTCAACTGCCGTTTTCTGCAACAACCTTCCTTCATACGTATTTCCTGAAAATTACAATCTACAGAAGTTCAAGTCCAATGTCAACAAATATCTTCTTTCGTCTTCTCAACCTCCAATCCAAGCACGGTACTAAGTACTATAGGTTCTAATACCTCTCGTGTTTGGGGTTCACATAAAAAAAAAAAAAAAAAAAAAGTGATACAATGTCGTGGGTGCTAGCGTGTCTCTGTCTGATATATTAGTGGAGTTGATTTTCTCGTATGCCTGATTAGTATCGTGTATTCTAAATTCTGAGAATCTCTTTAATGATGATATTATTTTTATGAGAAAAGTTGATATGTGGGCAAAAGCAGATTTCTTGTATGAAATTATGGGCCGTAATTGGTGATTTATTTTATGTAGCTTGATTGTCCCAAATATATGTGGTAGAATGTTGTTTTGAATACCTATGTTTTGTAAAGTCAAATCTATGTACATCAAAAAAAATCCAAGAAATTCTTTTTGATGAGGGACACCTATAAAATACATAATGCATATACAATCACTAGGATAAAAGAACGATACTTCAATCTTCTTAGATGACTTAGAGCTCAAAAAGAAATTGATCTACGTACCTTACAAAACATAGGTATTCGAAACAACATTCTACCACATATATTTGGGACAATCAGCTACATAAAATAAATCATCCATTACTCGAAGCTTTCATTCAACAGCAGCTCAAACAAATCTATCAATACCTCCCAGCACATCTCTAGTGCGCCACCATAGCCAGATGGGCCGGAGCAGCGGTGTGTAGCACATGCTTCTTGATTGCACCGGGGTTCGGGCCCTTCAGCCGCCAGATGTGGGGGAAGCGGAAGAGTTGGGGAGTGACCGCCGCATATCCCCGGAGCAGTGTGGCCTTGGTTGCCAATGCTCCTTAAAACCAAATAACAACAACAAAATCTCTAGCTAACTGGGTTAAATATGCATTATCAAACCCCGGATAAAGACAAACATCAAAGTAAAACCAGTGAATCAACCAACACTCCAATCAGTATCCCAACTGATATGTAGACAGACCTGAATGACAAAGAAAAATTTAAAATTACCGTATTTCCCCATGTATAAGAGGCACCTTTTTTCAAAATTTGGGGTCTAAAAATTGGGTGCGTCTTATACAGTGGTTGTAGATTTTTTACTTGCATTTCCCGCTTGTTGTCTTTGCGCTCATTGTTTCGCACTTGTTACCGGTTGTTGTTGTTGTTTTGGTTTTTAGGAGCATTGGCAACTAAGGTAGTGTTGTTCCGGGATATGCGGTGGTTGTTCTCTGGCCTTTCCGCATCTCCCGTGTTTGGTGGTGGCGGGCTCAAGCCCCGGTCTAATCAGGAAGCATGTGATATGCACTGCTGCTCCTTCCCACCTGGCTATTGTTACCTGTATATTAGGTTACATTTTGCCATGTTCTGCCCAGAAAGGATTTGCATACAGTGCTGAATTCAAGATAAAAGTGAATGGAAATCGTGCTGCTGAACGTAAGTTTGGTCCTCCTCCAACTGAGAAAACAATCGGAGACTGGCTACGGGAAGAAGAAACCCTACTGAAAATGCCACAGCAGAAGAAGGCCATGAGAGGCAAGTCAGCAAAATGGCCTGATTTAGAGAGGAAATTGAAGATATGGATTGAACAGCAAAGGGCAATTGGAATTCCTGTGTCCACAAAGATGGTTCAGCATGAAACAAGAAGAATTGCTGATGAAAAAGAAGTTACTGATTTCAAAAGAAGACATAATTGGTGCTTCTGGTTCATGAAACGGAATGGACTAAGCATGTGTACACGCACCAGTCTTGCCCAAAAGATGCCTGAAAGCTATGAGCAGAAGGTTCTTGAATTTTATCGTTTTGTTATTCAATGTCAGAAGACATCAGTTTGAGTTGGGACAGATTGCAAATGTGGACGAAGTCCCCCTTCAATTTGATGTCCCAAGTAACAGAACTGTTGATAAGAAAGGGGTGAAAACTAACTGTGAAGACAACTGGACATGAAAAGAGCCATTATACAGTTGTTCTAGCTTGTTGTGCCGACGGAGCCAAGCTGCTTCCTATGCTGATTTTCAAACGCAAAACAATGCCAAAAGAAGACATTCCCCGAGGAGTGATTGTCCACGTTCATCACAAGGGTAGGGTGGATCAGGATTGGATGAAGATCTGATTTGAGAAAGTTTGGAGCAGGAGACCAGGTGGGCTCTTACGCAAACCTGCCCTATTGGTGCTTGATCAGTTCAGGGCACACATAACAAAAAACACAAAGAAGATTGCTGTAGAGCAAAAAAAAAAAACTTGCCGTCATACCTGAAGGCTTGACATCCCAGCTCCAGCCATTTGATGTCAACATTAACAAACCCTTCAAAGCTGCCATGAGAGACAAATGGAACCAATGGATGAAGTCTTCTGGGGACAATTTGACACCAGCAGGAAGAGTGAAGAAACCAACTATAGGAGAAGTTTGTACCTGGGTGAAAAGAACCTGGAATAATATCCAGATTGAGATCGTTGTCAAGTCATTTAAGAAGTGTGGCATTTCAAATGCCACACTTCTTATGGAACTGAGGACGAGGCAATATATGAAGACAGTGATTCATCATCAGACACAGATAAGGACAAGCTAATGGATGGGAGTTTTGACGGTGATGAGGAGTTGTATGAATTTTATGATGAATAAAACTTGAGTTCAATAACTTTATGTAATACATTTTTTTTCAAATCTCGGGCCCCAAAATTAAGATGCGTCTTATACATGGGGAAATACGGTACTAAAGACAACAAGACAAGAACCTTCCCAAAAAAAGACCCAAAAAAAAAAAAAAAAAATGCTCCTCAAACAAAAAACAGTCAAATGAATCATCCTCAACTAAACCTAAATGAACCACAGCATCTTACAATGGAATTGCAGATATTGATATTCAATAACCGAATTAACCGATATTCAATTGAAATGCAGCTAATGCTACCCATGGTGGTGTAGCAGCAATCCTAGTAAATTCAAAGATCCCAACTAAAGATATCCCACTTCAAACTGAAATAGAGCTGTTGCTGTTCATATAACTCTCCATAGTGCAATAACACTTTTATCAATCTACTTAGGTGCTTCCGTAGCCAGGTGGGAAGGAGCAGCAGTGCATAGCACACGCTTCTTGATTAGACTGGGATTCGAGCCCGTCACCACCAAATACGGAGGATGCGGAAAGGTCGGGGAATGACCACCGAATATCCCGGAGCAATATGGCCTTAGTTGCTAATGCTCCTAAAAAAAATTAAATAACAAAAATAACAAAATCAGTCTACTTACTGCCAAACCGTACTTACTCTTTAAAAGGTCTTGAAGACCTCTTTATACAGATACCTCCATCTCTCTGTATATTAGGTGACTTCAACGGGGCACCATCCCTTATGGGGCTCTCCTAATTAGATAAGGGGGGGGGAGCCTAATTGAAAGCCTTTTAGAGGCACTAAATCTCACTATACTCAATACTAGTGCACCAACACATGTACAGCTCCCAACAGGACACAACTCAGCAATAGATCTCTTCATTTGTTCATCATTTGGTCCTGGCCATAGAGTGGTATGTAATAAATGATCCCATGCAGTTACCACTTCCCAATAGTATGCAATTTTTTGATAGCTCCTTTAACTCAATCCTGCAGAAAATGGAAATTTGTCTGAGCAGACTCGACAAAATTTCTGTCATCAGTCATCCTTAATGAGGAAAAAATCCACCTCCAGCATATTGATAAAGTGACAGATTACATCACGTCGCATCTTCTAAATGTGGCTAAAGACACAATACCACTATCAAATCCACCGGGCCGAAAGCATTATAATTACTGGTAGAAAGAAAAATGCATCAAAGCAAAGAAAGCAAAAAATAAAGCCTGGAATTTGTTTCAGCAATGTCCGAACACAATCAATCTCATTAACTATAAGAAATTAAGGGCCAATGCACGCTTCTTACAAAAGCAAGCCAAGAAAGAATCCTGGTCCCATTTTGCATCCAGTTTTCACAGAAACACTGATCCCAAAATAATATGGAAAAAAATTTGACAGCTGTCTGGTAAGTTTCCTACCATACCTTCTCCAATCCTCTATTCTATTAATTTTCGAACTGCCCACTTTCTCCCATATAACAAACCTCTGCAATATTCTGAACTGTTACGTGTCATTAGAACAGACCGCAATGGTGCTGCCGGGACAGATGGGATTTATTATGTCATGCTACAACATCTTGATGACAAAGCTTTGCACCTCCTCCTGGTCTTTTACAATCGTTTATTTTTAGAAAATGTTTTTCCAGCTTCTTGGCATCACTCTACAGTTTTGGCATTCCTGAAACCTGGAAAATATCCATCCAAATCCTGTAGCTATAGACCCATATCTCTCTCGAGCTGCCTCAGCACAATCCTTGAGAAAATTATCCACAGAAGACTCATCTGGATCATTGAGTCGGAACAGCTAATTAGCCATAGTCAATATGGCTTTCATCAAAACAGATCATGCTTAGATCTTATGGTCAAGGCTGAATTTGCCATTCGTAATGCTTTTGTTAAACATGAATCTAGTAATGGTTTCGATAGATATAGAGAAGGCTTTTGATACCACCTGTGTCGGCATGGTATACTTAGTGAACTTTACTTTCTTGGACTACGAGGGAACCTTCCTATATTTGTTCAGAACTATCTGTATACTAGATCATTTCAAGTTCGATACCAACATGCCCTTTTTGCAACTTTCATCCAAGAAGAAAGTGTTCCACAAGGATCAGTACTGAGTGCTACTTTTTTGCTCTTAGAATAGATTCTATCACTAAGCAGCTTCCAAATACAGTTATGCAGATTACCTTTCCATCTCCTGTCATTCTCTAAATATAAGATCTATTGAAAGACAGTTTCAGATATCACTTAATAAAATGCAACAATGGGCTAGCCTCAACGGCTATCGGCTCTCGCAGCAGAAAACAGTTGCTATCCATTTTTGTAGACAACGCAGACTTCATCCAGATCCTGAACTTCAAATTTCTAACATCTCTGTCCTGGTTACCAGTAACGTAAGGTTTTAGGATTAACCCTTGATAATAAGTTAAATTTCCTAGATCATGTTAAAATTGTACGGACTTCCTGTCTAAAAAAGATAAACATGCTCAGAGCTTTATCTGCCCAAATGTAGGGTGCAGATTGTACCTTCCTGCTTCGGTTATACAGGGCATTAATCAGGTCCTGTCTCGATTATGGTGCTCCCATCTATGATTCCGACAGAAAGAGTGCATTATGCTGGCTTGATCCCATTCAACACAGTGCTTTGAGAATTGCAATTGCCGCATTCAGAATGTCGCCAGCACATTGTCTCTACATTGATGCTCATGAGCCCCCACTAACTTTATGCAGGAAAACACTGTTACTGAAATATGCAGTCAAGATACAAAGTTGTGCCTCTCATCCTGTTCAGTCATACCTTTTCAACCGTTAGAACGTTAGAAAACCTATACATAAACAAACCTAGCATAGTAAAACCAGCTGGTCTTCGCCTTCTTGAACTGGCACAGGTTTGGAATATTTCCATCTGTTCCGTATAACTGGTAGCAACTTATACTCAACCACCATGGTCTCTTCCAACCTCTGACACTTACCTCTGTCAGTGGAAAAAAAATAATTTGCAAGCGTCAAATGTCAAACAACTTCATGCAGTTCACACTCAAAGATATATTGATTTCTCCCCAATTTATACAGATTGCTCTAAATCTAATTCAAATGTTGGAGTAGCTGCAGTATTTCTGAATACAGTTGTATCAGTATTCCTTCCATCAGAATTTAGTATCTTTCTGCTGAATTATATGCAATCAAACTAGCTTTAGAAAATCTCTATTCTGACTGTTCCTTGAAGTCTGTTATTTACACTGATTGCCTCAGCTCAATCATGTCGCTATGTAATTCCTCAGATAAAGTTCACCCTGTTCTAGATGAAATCAGAATCTTATAACTACAAATTAAAGAATGGTATTAACTGGTCACTTTTTGTTGGATTCCAGCACATTCCGGTATTTTAGGCAATGAACTGGCTGATAAAGCTGCAAAAAAATCCAACTACCTTAGGTTTAACCAATATCTCTGTTCCAGCATCAGATTATACACTAACTGTCCATGCTGCTTGCCTATCACAATGGACAGCACTGTGGCACTCTCAGACTAATAATAAACTCTCAGTTTAAACAAGGTCCAAAAATTTGGCACTCCAGTGTCTACATAGAGACGAGAAGAAGTAGTCCTTTCAAGGCCAAGAATAGGTCATACCCATCTGATCCACCATCGTTTACTCACAGGAGATGATCCACCACAATGTACACATGGTTCTAACAATTTGACTATTACACATATTCTCATTGGCTGCCCCTACTATAAACAAGACGGAACTTAATT